>NW_024070207.1:32794159-33019038 GCF_014754425.2 Oryx dammah | reverse complement strand
CCGTGTGTGTGTACCCACGCCCTGTATCATCCAATCTGGAACACAAAATAAGGTTATATCTCTTCTGATATTTGAAGTAATATGTCTGAATCTCATCCCACAAATTTCAATCAGTCCTTTTGTTCTCTTAGACAGTTCTTTCCTCAATATTCCTCAGAATTCTTATTCTGAGGGCATAATACTTTCATTGACTACTTGATCCATACTGCATACAATGAAAGGCAGGTAATTTTCCAAATGGAAAACAAATTGCTATTTAAAAAATAGATGAATACTGAGTGGCCCGTGGGTGGTCAGAACAAATGTGTACTATATTTCCATGGGTTCTCAAGCATTGTATTTTGGGGGTATCACACAGCCTTCATCTGAAGAACTGAAGTGAATAATACAAATAAAACAAATCCTAAGCACATTTTAGCCTCTCCTTTCGTCTCTTTTGGGAATACATCTTTAAGCATATTTTTCTTCCTCCTGATTTTAATTATTTTCTTAAACTACAATTTAAAAATAAACTAGGGCTTGAGCTAGTCTCACTTCAGATGCCTTTTTTAATCATTAACCACCTTAGTTTGCATTTGTTTTTGACCATTCATTCATTTCCATGGTGATTTAGAATAGCAGCTGAAAGGAAGAAGAAAACAGATTAAAAAAAAAAAATCTGTCCTCTTAAGCAAGAATAGGAGTGAGGACAGAAAGCAGGGAAGTAGACTTACATAAGTATCATTCAGGCTATGTAATCCATTATGTTGATAATAATCAAGGCACTTTACTGGCTGTTGCTTCTACTTATGCTAATGATACCACTATTGAATTGCCATGCTCTGAAGGAGTAAAATGGTGTATGTTGGACAAGTGCCAGATCTTCAGTGTGATGGACTGTGGATGCATTATAGACTTGAGGGGGGATTTAGAGCATCTTCATATTTAGAGCATGTACCCAGCTGGTGACCATCTCATGTTAATACTTTGGAGTTTGGGGTGTACCAAATCCAACCAGGCTAGAGCAAAATTGTGAAATCAGTAACATATCATTGCAGAGTCCCCTATCTTTGCTTCCATATAGCTACCCTACCTTGTGGTATGCCAAAGAACTTAAAAATGTGCTCATAATTAGTGGGGCTCCTTAGTACAGTATTGGAACTAAGTATGTCCCACACTCTTGAATTTTCATAATTTGTCCCCTTACAAACATTTCTATCCAGATTTCATTCTCTGTGATTCCCAAAGGAAATGGAGGATATTTCCATAAAAACAAAGAAATGCTACATGGCAACATTTTGATAGGGGTGTTTAATATCTAGACCAATCATCTTCAACTATTTCTTAATCTCAAAATACTCAAAGAGCATTTTATAGATTTGCTAGTACTATGAATGTGGACTGCCAGGTTTAATTGAAAAATTTGTAATTTTTATGGACTTGGAGATTTTTCTGATGAAAAAGTAACACATGATCTTTGTAAAAGGCAAAGGGGGTGGAATGCATAAAGTATAAGGAAAAAGATTATTTATATCTCATCACCTGAAAGTAGCAAATGTTAACATGTTGGCATATATTCTTCAAAACTACATTGCTTGGATTAAGAAGCACCTGAAACTCACATGAATGCTGTAGAGAGTAAGTAACTGAATAATATAATTAAAGCATCTAGCATGATGCTTGTCACACAGAAGACTTTATATAAAAAAATAACCATAGTCTTTTAATTTCACATTTTATGTCTCATTTGATTCCTCATGCTACTGCCCTTGGAAAAGGCAATGGCACCCCACTCCAGTACTCTTGCCTGGAAAATCCCATGGACGGAGGAACCTGGTAGGCTGCAGTCCATGGGGTCGCTACAAGTCTGATACGACTGAGCGACTTCCCTTTCACTTTTCACTTTCATGCATTGGAGAAGGAAACAGCAACCCACTCCAGTGTTCTTGCCTGGAGAATCCCAGGGATAGTGGAGCCTGGTGGGCTGCCGTCTATGGGGTTGCACAGAGTCGGACACGACTGAAGTGACTTAGCAGCAGCAGCCACTGCTCTATTGTAAATGATATCCATGGTGTCACAAACAATGTTTGTGTCATCACAAAATTCATATGCTGAAATTCTTATCCCCAATCTGATGGCATTTTAGGAGGTGGGGTCTTGGAGAGGTGACTGGGTCATGAGAGCAGAGCCCTCATGAATGGGATTAGTGCCCTTTTAAGAGAGACCCCACAGAGCTCTGTGGTCCTTTCCTCCATGTGAGGACACAGTGAGAAAAAGAGCATCTGTAAACCAGTAAGCAGGCTCTCACCAGACACTGAATCTGCCAGCCCCTTGATCTTGGACTTCCCAGCGTACAGAACTGTGAGAAATAAATGTTTTTGGTTCAAACTAGCCAGTGTATGGTGGTTTTGTTATAGCACTCTGAATGGGCTAAGACAAGCAGTATATTAGCATTATTTTTCTCAAGATAATTCTTATTAAGAATAGAGATTTCCAGGCCCCGAGTACCTGAAAATTTTCTAGTCAGTAGATCTGAGCAGAAAACTGGCATATTATATGTGCCAGTAGTTTGACACGTTAATCAGGTGCACGGATTTGAGAAACTAGGCTTTATGGATATCACTCAATGAGCACACAAAGGGCATACCCCAAACCTTCTCCTGAGAATGCTGATAAAAATTCAATATATCTCACTGCAAGATAGGTGTTGGCAGTGATTCTAAGCCATCTTGATGCACAGCCCTGAGAATCTTTGTCCTCCACCACTATGATGTCTTTCTGTTGTATGCTTATGCCCTAGTATGTGCTGTATTATCTTCCATCCAAGTTTCAGTTCATGCTTTTTACTAGCAGCCCCAGGAGAGCACATTTACATTCTTGATATCTTTGTGTCACCTCACATTACTTAGCATAATGTGTTGCACCCAGCCACAGATCAATCAATATTATTGACTCACCAAATGATGAATTTGAGGCAACCAGTCAATACTACATTAGTCCTAAGGGAAAATAATATGGAATGCACTTGTTTTGAACAACCTCCATTTGCCCATTGTTGCTGGAACCATTTCCCTCTGGGCAGAGTGAGGAACAGCTCCCTCTATCGTCTATCCAATTCAACCTTCTCCAGCCCTTCCTAACTATAGTCCATAAGTCTCTGGCAGACATTTTTTTTAAAAATGAATACAGCATGAGTTATTGTCAAAATTCACAGAAATGTGCCTACAACCTAATCTGGCCTGTTCTTGGTGGCTCTGGTTAATTCACCACAATTCTTTTACTACTCTCTTCTAGAAGCTTGGAAATGATAAAATATCAGAACTTCCTTAAGCTCCCAATTCTTTCACTATAGTTGTTATCAGTGTGATGGTCAAATTGCCCAGAGTGAAATGTTCACTCTTATCATTGTTGAACTTGGGGCAAGGTTCTCACCTTCCCTATGGATTGATTTTCACATCTATTAAAAAAAATTGATTTTCACATCTATTAAAAAAAATTGATTTTCACATCTATTAAAAAAAATGTGTGGACACTATCAGTATCCATCCCACAGTGTTTTGTGAGAATTATATTTTATAATGCTCATAAAGAACTTAGCACCATGACTGACACATGATAATCACTCTGCAAAGTTAAGAGAGGACAAGGTTATTAATGACAGTGTCACAACGCTGAGAAGAAAGAGGCCAGTGTCAGGACCATGGGAAACAAGAATCCATGCATGGCTGTTCTGACAACAGAGGTCAGGATGGGACGCAGGCACTAATTCTGAGGCACTAGTAATCCCAGCACTGAAAGGGGAACCTGATAAAAAGGTGAGGGCCTGGCTTTGCCATGAGTTTCTTACATACTCTCAGCATGGACCCACTGGTGCAAGCTGTAAGTGATTACTCCAGCTATGTGGAAGTGTTTCCTTCCCAGGATGTTTTGTAAGAAATTCTGGATTGCTGGTGTTTAACTGATTAAAAAAACACTTACTGACCTGATCTGATTTTTTTACTCCCAAAGTAGCAAACTGTAATTTAAGTGGCTAATTAGCTTTCCCTGTGTGGATGTAAATGGAGAGAAGGCAGCTACAATAAAACAATAGTGGCAGAACCATAGGGATTAAATCTTCCCCACCACTGGGGTCAATGCCACTTTGTAGCATCTCTGTTGACAACAGCTCTGTTATACAGTTTGAAATGAGTAATGTCAACCATGGATCCTCCAGGTTGTATCCTTACACTCTCGAGAGCACATAGATCCCCACTTCCATCTTTGAAAGCATCGTGAAGAAGGATGTGTTAAGTGACCTTATTATGGTCATGATTTCACAAAATACACATGTATCAAATCATCACATTGTACATCTTAAATTTACACAGTGTTATATGTCAATTATACCTCAATAAATTTGGAAGTAAAGAACTGTATAGTAGGTAGTCCATGCGCCTCTCAGCCCCAAGGACCATTTTTCTCCTCAGGCTGGAATAGAACCTACTTTTCAGTGGGAATTTGAGAACTTACATTTTATCCCTTTTTTACTCAGGAAGCAAAAATATTGAAGAATACTGTAAATGTTGGAAACAACAGCATTGAAGTGCGAGTCTCTTGCCCTATACAGCAGACTTTTGTGACCCTGACCACCCACTGTTGTCCATGCTACAGTTCCTGAATCACAGCCCAGGAAGCATTCTGGACAATTGTATTATCTTTCCATTAGGCAGAATGTTTTACCTTTGATTGTCTTGCTGCCCCAGTAATGTGGACTAGACTAGACTCTCTTCACCTCTCTGCAGAAAAAGGCACTGGGAACCTTGTAGCTACATTAATAATTTATCCTCATCCTATTTCTCTCCCACTCCTTTCCTCACTGCTGCTAACATACACTAAAAATTTTCTCCATGATGTTACTTATGCTATTTCCTCCCCCAGAGATGCACTCCCTCCTCCTCACTGCCTCTTCAAATTCTACTCATCTTTCAACACCCAGCTCAACTTCTGCCTCACTAATTAAGCCTCTTCTGCCGGTGCTAGCACACATTCACACATTGCTCTTAATTTCTTCAGAGTTGACATTATAGTGCAAGTCAGTCATTAAGTCAAGTGTTCATTTTTTAAGAAAATTCCTATATGTTACTAGTGGTAACATTTTATGTACAAACACACTTCTGGAGTTTGGGGCATGAGCTAATATATCTGGAAGGGAACTTTATATTCAATACTGCTTTTATATTTCCTATAGCACTTTTCACAGATTCTCTAAACATATAAAGATTTTCACCTCCCTGAAAGTGAAAGTATGCTGAGAGTGAAAGTTGCTCAGTCATGTCTGACTCTTTGTGACCCCATGGACTATACAGTCCTTGGAATTCTCCAGGCCAGAATACTGGAGTGGGTAGCCGTTCCCTTCTCCAGGGGATCTTCAGTCAGGTCTCCTGCACTGTGGGCAGATTCTTTACCAGCTGAGCCACCAGGGAAGTCCAAGAATACTGGAGTGGGTAGCCTATCCCTTCACCAGTGGATCTTCCTGACCCAGGAATCAAACCTGGGTCTCCTGCATTGCAGGTGGATTCTTTACCAGCTGAGCTACTAATAGTCAAATTATCTTTGTCCAGTACCTATTAATCTTTGTCTCCTATAAGATTTCTTCTCCTAATAAATATCTAATATTCATTTATCTCTAATTTTTAAAAAGATGAAAAGCATAAGAGAAGAGGTAATATCACATTTAAGATAAAAGAAAAAATATAAAAGAAAATCAAGTTGCAAACATTCTCTTACTGAGGATGGTGACTGCAGCCATGAAATTAAAAGACACTTGCTCTTTGGAAGAAAAGCTATGACAAACCTAGACAACATATTAAAAAGCAGAGACATCACTTTGCAGACAAAGGTCCATATAGTCAAAGGTATGGTTTTTCCAGTAGTCATGTATGGATGTAAGAGGTGGACTATAAAGAAAGTTGAGTGCCAAAAAATTGATGCTTTTGAACTGTGATGTTGGAGAAGACTCTTGAGAGTAGCTTGAACTGCAAGGAGATCAAATCAGTCAATCCTAAAGGAAATCAGTCCTGAATATTCATTGGAAAGATTGATGCTAAGCTGAAACTCCAATACTTTGGCTACCTGATGCAAAGAGGCGACTCACTGGAAAAAACCCTGATGCTGGAAAGATTGAGGGCAAGAGGAGAAGAGGATGGCACAGGATGAGACAGTTGGATGGCAATACTGACTCAATGGACATGAGTTTGAGCAAACTCTGGGAGATAGTGAAGGACAGGAAAGCCTGGCACGCTGCAGTCCATGGGGTTGCAGAGAGTCAGATATAGTTTAGTGACTGAACAACAGCAAACTCATTTTCTTTCCAATTTTTAAAAAGAGGAAAAGTATAAGAGAAGAAAAGAGCCAATATTACATTTAAGCAAAATAATAAAAAAATAAAAGAAAAACAAGTTTTAAACATTCCTTATTACTTCTTTGCCCACAAAACTGATTCTAGACCAGACTTACTGGTCATGCTATTGAACCCTAACCAGAGCAGAACCTGCTGTTCTGATTATCTCATTGGCTCAGCAAATGAGATAAAAAGTCATGAATTAGCATCTATTGGGAACTTTCCAGACTCTAAATATTCTATGTGTATTTACTTCTTCAAGCAACAATCCAATGAAGAGAATTTTATTCCCATTTTACAGACAAGGAAAGAAAGATCCAGGTGTAACTTGCTCTTATTTGCAGTAAGTAGTTTGCAGAGCCAGAATTCAAAACCTGCTCTGGTTTTATTCCAGTCTCCCTCCATATTCATAATTATGCTGTGTGTTCTTTCTTTCTCTGGGCTGGCTGAGGGCTTGACTAGATGGATTTACTTCCTGTATCTAATCAGGGCTAGGGAAAGCAAGATCTTAACACAGTTATGTGATGCCAATGTATTTATTAATATCACTACTTTAATACAGCAGAAAAAGCTACTGTTCATGAGGCATCACATATGGCATAAAAATTATGGACTTAGAAGTCAGATAAACTGGTTCACTAACTCTGCCACTAATTAACTGTGTGATAGTAGGCAAGTCATTTAACCTCCTTTAGCCTCAGAATTTTCTTCCCATCTGAAAAATGAGGGAAATGAACTAGGTTATCTGTATTCTAATATTCTATGATTTAAATATCAAAATTATTACTCTAAAATAAAAGAGACAGTTGCGTAAGGATCTGCAATTAAACCAAAGAAAAAAAATCTGGCTCAATAGATTTAAATATATGTGTTAAGCTAAATTTAGTGTTCCAGCACTCACGGAAAATTTTGTCTTGCAAGTTAATACAGAAATCGGTGTGAATGGTAAAGTTTTCTTATCTTAAAAAGGAAAATATTTCATTATTCTATCACCAAAACAAAGCCCGCAGTGAAAAAGGCCAGAAATGTTATAGGAATCCACATTCACAACTTGAGTAAATGAGGCTATGGTATAGAAAGTAGAGTAACTCCACCTGTCTCAGAAGTTTGAGCTGAGGCTGCATCATGAATAAAATATGAGGTTGTACTATGCACTCTAGTGTTTCAGCCTTCTTCAGCCTTCCAATAGAAGAAAAGCATTTTGTCTAAACCTCTCTGTGTTGATTCTGGTTGTTTTTTTACACTTATTGTGTCTGAACATTTAGACTCTTGGGGAACAAGCTCTTTAGGAAGAAAAAAGTAATTTATAGCCAGACTTATAGTCAGATGTCTTAAAATATGATTAAATGTGACTTCTTTTATAGTTTGATACCACAGTAAACCTAAATCACACTGCTTTCTCAGTGGTAAAAATATTAAGTCACAATGTTTTGTTAACTGCTGACCTAATATTTGATGGGGATGAAATGAAGATTGGGGTTCCATAGACAGGAAGAATAACTTTGTCTGCATTTGATTCATGGTTGATTAGAAGCTGGTATAACTACTCAATACCGTTCATTTTCAAGGATCTGAGGTTAAAATTTGTGAATGACAGAAGACTTTAATTGGGCAATTTCATAAAATGTGAATACTACCTGACATACAAAGGCACATGGAAAGGGAGCCCAGCAGACTTATTTAAATACAAGTTTTGGATATATTTAAGGGTGATGTGTTTATCATTGTTATGTGTATGCATGAATATAAAAGTAAAAGAGAAAAGGAAGAAGGAGGAGAGGAAAAAGGAGAAGGAACCACAAAAATACCATCTACTAGATTTTGTTGCAAAGCATGTTCAATATCAGATTCAGTTTTGGGGCTGTGACATATAATTTTTTTAAATCCCATAGTCAATTACTCGACTTCTTTCTAATATATTTTGTTTGCTAAAATTTTCCTAGGCCCAGGAAATAAATTACAATAGGTCTAAGACAGTTACAGCAATCCAGTTCCCCTTTCCCAGTGAATGGACTAGTTGGGGACATATGATGCAATCCTGACTAATAGAATACACAAGAGAGTCTGCTGGGAGCTTCAAGAAAAGATTTTCCTCCTCTAGAATCTCCCAGCAAGCTTAGATCTATCATGATTCATCTCCTGGTACTGGGCATATTTTAGCTTTAGCAAAATCCAGACTTCTGTTTCCATGTGTTCCTTTCTGCTTTGAACATTCTCATATAAGGGCATGCTGCTTAGAGCTATTTCAGACACCTAGTGACCACAAGGGACGGACAAAAAATAATTCCAGAGATGCCTTCCCAGTGCCCTGACATCATTTGTTCTGTTGAATTAATCTACCATCAACTTCCTCAGGATTTCCCCTTTAGAGAACACTGAATGTTCTTATGGTCAAAACCACTGTTAATCTGTTTTTCTGTTACTTGTGCCATGCATGCATGCTAAGTCACTCCAGTTGTGTGCAGGTCTCTATAACCCCATGGACTGTACCCCACCAGACTCCTCTGTCCATGGGGATTCTCCAGGCAAGACTACTGGAGTGGGTTGCCATGCTCTTCTCTAGGGGATCTTTTTGACCCAGAGATTGAACCTACATCTCTTACGTCTCCTGCACTGGCAGACAGATTCTTTACCACTAGCGCAACCTGGGAAGCTCACTCGTGCCATAAACATCCTCAATCATACAGAAACCTATTCAGACACTGGAACCACTTCTAAATAGTTGAAATAAAATCAAACATCCAGAGTCTCTTATATTGGAGAACACATAAACTTCCAAATCTGGCTGTTTCCTAACATCTTAAACTTCAGTTCAGTCACTCAGTCGTGTCCAACTCTTACAATCCCATGGACTGCAGCATGCTAGGCCTCCCTGTCCATCACCAACTCCCACAGTTTACTCAAACTCATGTCCATTAAGTTGGTGATGCCATGCAACCATCTCATCCTCTGTCATCCCCTTCTCCTCCTGCCTTCAATCTTTCCCAGCATCAGGGTCTTTTCTAATGAGTCAGTTATTCGCATCAGGTGGCTAAAGTATTGGAATTTCAGCTTCAGTATCAGTCCTTCCAATGGATATTCAGGACTGATTTCCTTTAGGATGGACTGGTTGGATCTCCTTGATCCAACCCTCAAGAGTCTACTCAGACTCTTCAAGAGTCTTCTCCAAGAGTCTTCTCCAACATCACAGTTCAAAAGCATCAGTTCTTCGGTGCTCAGCATTCTTTATAGTCCAACTCTCACATCCATACATGACTACTGGAAAAACCATAGCTTTGACTAGACACACCTTTGTTGGCAAAGTAATGTCTCTGCTTTTTAATATGCTGCCTAGGTTGGTCATAACTTTTCTTCCAAGGAGCAAGCATCTTTTAATTTCATGGCTGCAATCACCATCTGCAGTGATTTTGGAACCCCCCAAAATAAAGCCTGTCACTGTTTCCCCATTACCATGAAGTGATGGGACCAGATGCCATGATCTTAGTCTTCTGAATGTTGAGCTTTAAGCCAACTTTTTCACTCTCTTCTTTCATTTTCATCAAGAGCCTCTTTAGTTCTTCTTCCCTTTCTTCCATAAGGGTGGTATCATCTGCATATCTGAGGTTATCAATATTTCTCCCAGCAATCTTGATCCCAGCTTGTGCTTCATCCATCCTGCCATTTCACATGATGTACTCTGCATATAAGTTAAATAAGCAGGGTGACAATATACAACCTTGATGTACTTCTTTGTCTATTTGGAACCAGCCTGTTGTTCCGTGTCCAGTTCTAACTGTTGCTTCCTGATCTGCATACAGATTTCTCAAGATTTCTCAAACTTCACCTTGGCCTTAAAGTGTTCCTACTCTCGCCCCCGCGACCCCCCCGCCCCACTCTTGATCATGTCGTCCTCTGTCTTTCCAGACCAGCCCCAAGTACTGATAACACATGGTGGCACTTGACTATACAGACAGGTGTGTTTTTATTTCTGTCTTTAAAATCTATGGCACGTTTCCAAAAAGACTGTGGACACTTTGAGGGCAATGTTTGGCTTTTATACCCAACACAGCGTCTAGTTAGGAGAGTAAAGTTTCTACTTGTTGAATTGACTTACAGTCCATTTCTCTGTCTTATTCATGCTACAGATGCTGAAACTCAATTTTTTCCTTCAAGATTGCTGCTAGTGGGAACATAATCTTTTCCATCAGGTTCTAGAGGGAGAGTCTTCTGCCCCATTTCCCATTCCCCTTCATATAAATAGATGTTAAATGAATAAGAGCATCACAACTGAAAGTACTTTTATTATGTCAGGCCTCTGATTTTCCAAAGTGAATCTGTCATTTTTGTGCCTCATGTCATTTTTGTATATAACAGCCCAAGCAGCTTGAGAATGTCATCAAAGAAGGGGTATATCAGTGGATATTTTTGTGATCCAAACAATGATAGAGCAACAATGCCAAGTCAATTTAAAAGTCTTGAATAAACTCAATGTTACTATTATAAAAATAATAGCAGAGCCCTGAGGATTATGAAGACATTATTTTGAGTAGTTGTTTGTACTTTTCCTTGGTGTTAGGCCATAGGTTAATTAAGCAATCATCCAGGTAAAAATAAGTAAAATAAGAAATACATACACAGCTTCTACAGACCACAACACTCTCAAGAGTTAAACAAAATATGAAGTCAGAATTGAGCATTTAGTGTCCTGGTTGACTCATACAAATTTTATTTCTTTAAAGACATTCAAGTTTTACAACTACATAGTGAAAGAAAATGTTTGTTGCTCGGTTATGTATGACCTCTTTGTGACTCCATGGACTATAGCCCGTAGGTTCCTTTGTCCATGGGATTTTCCAGGCAAAAATATTGGAGTAGGTTGCCATTTCCTTCTCCAGTGGATCTATCTTCCCAACCCAGAGATTGAACCTGGGTCTCCTGCATTGCAGGCAGATTCTTTACCAGCTGAGCCACCAAGGAATCTGGGTTTTGCAACTATAGAGATGACCCAAATCTATATCTTCAATTGAAACACTGAATTCCTGGCTTCCCACATAAGTACATCTTCTGGTTTTCTATTTCTATTACTATAAATCAGGTACAAGTTTCTCCTCCAAATCATCAGCAAACTCAAGTAGACTCATTTGAAAAATGATGTATCATCCTCACCAATAGATAGCTTGAGTCCATGACTTCTAAAGGCCTTCATTTTACTTGTGATTCTTTCCTATCCATTCCATTCCTTTCACTGTGGTCATTATATTTTATGTGAAAGAGTCAAAGATAATGTCTTTCTTTGAGCAATTCTAAGATGAATGTCAGAAAAAACAGGCAATTAGAATTTTAGCACCTGCACAATTCAGTTCCAAAGCACTTTAAACAACAGTGCTAAATTCACTATACAAAAGCAAATGTTTATCTTAAATATGGTTTAATCCTCTTTTCCAGGAAGCTTACATAACAAAAAATACAGCTGGAGGCTATAGTGACCCATTTATAACCATAGTTGGATTTGTTACCAGGGAACCTGTCAAAATCAGCTTAGTTTGTTTGAATGGCTCATTCTGGCTCTCTCTGCCTTTCTTCTCATTTGATTTTAGGAGCTCAAACTGGTTTAGTGATGCCAGCTAGGGGAAATGGTTTTCTTTGACTTTGCCAACTCGGCAGGACTAGAATAAATGGAATAAATGGCTATCCACATATTGCAGTGTTTCAGGGGTTGTTCATTTGTTTCTTCCTCTCCACAGTGTTCTCTTTATCAGGAGGGATGGCTTTAGATTCTCTCCCCAAACTTGTCACTCTGGGATAAAACAAATCATATAATAGGCTACATATAACATGCAAACAGGGCTTCCTTAATGGCTCAGACAGTAAACAACCTGCCTGCAATGCAGGAGACCCAGGTTTGATCCCTGGGTCAGGAAGATCCCCTGGAAGGGAACAGCTACCGACTCCAGTGTTCCTGCCTGGAGAATTCCATGGACAGAGGAGCCTGGTGGGCTACAGTCCATGGGGTTGCAAAGAGTCAAACATGACTTATATCTTTCTTTTAGGGAATAAGTCAATGTGCTAGACTGATTATATGTGACTAGCAGAAAGGAAAGAGGGCAAGTTAGTATAAAATAATCAAATGCCAGTAACCAAGCAAATGTAAGTAGCCACATTTTGCTCCCTGCTTAGAAGGAGGAAAGGGTGGAGTCAAATTAGCAATGGCAAATAGTGCTCTCATCTTTGTTCTTCAAAATTGGTATCCTTACACTCCTTGCTCGTGATTCATTCTCTTATTTATTAAACAGGGCCTCCAGTGACAACCTGCTATATTAGTTTTCTATTGCTGGCTATAAATTATCACAAATTTATATGCTAAAAACAACTTTCATTTTATAGCCCCGTTCTGTACATCAGAGGTTCAGGCAGATTTGACCAGGTTCCCTATTCTGGGTCTCACAAGGCTGAAATCAAGGTGTATTGACCAGAATGGGCTCTTTCCTAAGATGTATGGGGAAAAACTCACCTCCAGGCTCATTTAGATTGTTAACAGAATCCAGTCCCTTGTGGTTGTGGACTAAAAGTTTCCATTTTCTTGAAGACTCACATGGGATGGTGATCCTCTCACATGCTCCTCTCCATTTCAAAACCATCAGCAACATGTACTTGGAACCTCTGGCTTCCTCTTCAGCTATCAGCTTGAAAAGAGTCTGTTTATAAAAGGAGACATCATGTTATTAGATTAGACACATCCATATAATCTCCCTTTTGCTATATAATTTGCAAAGCATACAAATTTGAACATCCTACATGAGCCAGGGGGCAACATCAGGAAACTCTCAGATATTGCTAATGAGAATGCTATAGAATATGGTCGCTTTGGAAAACGAAGTAACTGGAAAAACTTGGTGGTTTCCTACAAAACCAAACATAAACTTATCATTTGATTCAGAAGTCACATCCCTAGGTATTTACTCACCTGATTTGAAAACTTATATCCAGAGAAAACCTCTACACGAATGTTTCCAGCAGATTTATTAGTAATTACCAAATTCTGATAGAAACCAAGATGTGCTCCAATAGGTAAATAATAAGCAAACTGTGGTATACCCATACAATGGAATTCTACTTAGTGATAAGCAGGAATGTATTATTAATCCACACAACAATATGAATAGACATTAAATGTATATTGCCAAGTGAAAGAAGCCTGTCTGAAGAGGCCTTATACTGTTTAACTTCATTTACATGACATTCTGGACAGTGAACACATCAGTGGTCCTCAGGGGTTTATGCAGGAATGACAGTCAATAACATGGTAAAACTATTCTGAATAGTCCTTTAATGGTAGGTATATGACACTATGCATTTGTCAAAACTCATAGAACTTTACAACACAAAAAGTGAACCTTAATGTAGACAAATCTTAAAAAGAATTTAAGAGTGTAGGAATACAAGGAAGGACTCACACTCTGATCAGAGAATCTAACTGTATTACAAATATGATATAACTTCACTGAAGGGGGTGGGGGTGGGGGCAAAGTGCTGACCTAAGTTACTTTGAAAATGAGTAAAGTATGTAAGACTAAAAGCAAAGGTGGGGGGCCGGTCCTAAGATGGTGGAGGAATAGGACAGGGAGGCCACTTTCTCCTCCACAAATTCATTGAAAGAACATTTGAATGCTGAGCAAATTCCACAAAACAACTTCTGAACGCTGGCAGAGGACACCAGGTACCCAGATAGGCAGCCTATTGTCTTCGAATGGAGGTAGGAAAAAATATAAAAGATAAAAAGAGAGACAAAAGAGTTAGGGACGGAGACCCGTTCCGGGAGGGAGTTGTTAAAGAGGAGGTTTCCGAACATCAGGAAACCCTCTCACTGGTGGGCCTGTGGGGAGTTTTGGAATCTCAGAGGGCAATATAACCGGGAGGAAAAATAAATAAATAAAACCCACAGATTACATGCCTAATGGCAACCCCATTATTGGAGTAGTAGCCCAGTCTCCACCCAGTCTGGGCAGAGAAGTAGCCCAGAAGCTTGCATTTGCCACCAGCAAGTGGGGGCTGAACAGGGGGGTGTGGGCTGCATTGCTTAGGGTAAGGACCAGGCCTGAATGCCCTGAGAGCAATCTGAGGGAGCTAAGGTGAGATAGCAACCCAAACTGTGGGATAGCCAGAGAGAGAGAGAAGAAAAAGAGAGAGAAACAGAGAAATTTCCCGCAAAAAGCCCTAACCTAAGGCACTGCCAGGCCACTCACAGAACAAAGGACTGAGAGAATACCAGAGGAGAGCTAGCTGGTAGCGGCCTAGCCCAACCCCACCAGAGGCACAGAGGCAGGGAGGCAGGTGGGCAACAGCCAGAGTCGGAAAGCGTCAATCTCGGCCCCAGAGACGGCATCCTCTACCAAACTGCGAGCAGGATCCCAGTTGCTAACCAACTCTTCATGGGATCCTAGGCGGTTGACATCCACCAGGAGGGTCACAGCCAGAGATTAGCTCCCCAGAAGACACACACGGCACACATGGCGCCCAGGAAACCTAGTGACTGGGACCGGGGAGGTGATAAGACGCACTGCACCTGGGGAGTGTGTGCTCACCAAGCACCTGGTCGCCTAAGCTGCTTGGACCTGGAAAGGGCACAAAACGCAGGCCCAACCGAGTCTGCACATTTGTGGAGTACCCGAAAACCTGAACCTGAGCAGCTTAGACCTGGGAAGTGCACACAACCCAGGGCCTGCTTTAGACAGTTCCCCTGCAGAGCAACCTGGAGCCTGAACAGTGTAGACTGGGAAAGCTCACACACCATGAGCGGGGGCAAACCCAGTGTGGCTGAGACACTGTGAGCGCTCCCCACACACACCAGTGGTATTTGTTTGCAGTGTTTCTCCCTCCCCACAGCAGAATTGAACAAATGAGCCTAAATAAGTGACCACCTTTGCCCCCCTGTGTCAGGGTGGAAATTAGACACTGAAGAGACTTGCAAACAGAAGAATCCAAAATAAACAGAGGGAACTGCTTTGGAAGTGACAGGTGCAACAGATTAAAACCTTGTAGTTAGCACCGACTACATTGGAAGGGGCCTATAGATCTTGAGAAGTATAAGCTGGAACAAGGAACTATCTGAAACTGAACTGACCCCACACTGCCAGCAACAGCTCCAAAGAAATTCCTAGATATATTTTTACTATTATCATTTTTAAATTTTTTAAAAAAATTTTAAGTCCTCTATTAATCCTTTAATTTTCATTTTATAACCTACTATTACCTTGCAAAAGAAAGACTCTATTTTTAAAGCAAACTTCATATATATTTTTTTATAATTTTTGTGATTTTGTTTTGTTTCTTAATATTGTATTTTTGAGAGTCCAACCTCTACTCTAGATTTTTAATCTTTGCTTTTGGGTATTTGTTATCAATTTTGTACCTTTAAGAATTAAATCTTCAGTACCCATTTTTACTTGGGAGTGTGATTACTGGCTTGATTGCCCTCTCCTCCTTCTGACTCTCCTTTTTCTCCCCTATGTCACCTCTATCTCCTCCCTCCCCCTTTTCTTCTCTACCCAACTCTGTGAATCTCTTTGGGTATTCCAGGCTGTGGAGAACACTTAGGGAATTGATTACTGACTAGATCTGTCTCTCTCCTTTTGACCACCCATCCTTCTTCTCCTGGTCACCTCTATATCTACCTCACTCTTCTCTTCTCTATGCAACTTACTGGGTGTTCCAGGCTGTGGAGAGCACATAAGGATTTGATTACCAGCTAGATTGCTCTTGCCCCTTTTGATTCCCCGTCTTCTCCTCCTGGTCACCTCTATCTCCCTCCTTCCTCTTCTCTTCTCCATGTAACTCAGCAAACCTTTCTGGGTGAGGACACAATAGATGGAGAAATATACCATGCTCATGGATTGGAAGAATCAATATAGTGAACATGAGTATACTACCCAAAGCAATCTATAGATTCAATGCAATCCTTATCAAGCTACCAATGGTATTTTTCAGAGAACTAGAACAAATTATTTCACAATTTGTATGGAAATACAAAAAAAAGCCTCGAATAGCCAAAGCAATCTTGAGAAAGAAGAATGGAACTGGAGGAATCAACCTGCCTGACTTCAGACTATACTGCAAACCTACAGTCATCAAGACAGTATGGTACTGGCACAAAGACAGAAATATAGATCAATGGAACAAAATAGAAAGCCCAGAGATAAATCCACACACCTATGGACACCTTATCTTTGACAAAGGATGGAAGAATATACAATGGAGAAAAGACAATCTCTTTAACAAGTGTTTCTGGGAAAACTGGTCAACCACTTGTAAAAGAATGAAACTAGAACACTTTCTAACACCATACACAAAAATAAACTCAAAATGGATTAAAGATCTAAACGTTAAGACCAGAAACTATAAAACTCCTAGAGGAAAACAGGCAAAACACTCTCTGACATAAATCACATCAGGATCCTCTATGATCCACCTCCCAGAGTAATGGAAATAAAAGCAAAATTTTAAAAATGGGACCTAATTAAACTTAAAAGCTTTTGCACAATGAAGGAAATTGTAAGCAAGGTGAAGACAGCCTGAAGAATGAGAGAAAATAATAGCAACCAAAGAAATGGACAAAGAATTAATCTCAAAAATATACACACAACTCCTGCAGCTCAATTCCAGAAAAATAAATGACCCAGTCAAAAAATGGACCAAAGAACTAAACAGATATTTCTCCTAAGAAGATATACAGATGGCTAACAAATGCATGAAAAGATGCTCAACATCACTCATTATCAGAGAAATGTAAATCACAACCACAGTGAGGTACCATCTCATGTCAGTCAGAGTGGCTGATATCCAAAAGTCTACAAGCAATAAATGCTGGAGAGGGTGTGGAGAAAAGGGAACTCTCTTACACTGTTGGTGAGAATGCAATCTAGTACAGCCACTATGAAGAACAATAGGGAGATTCCTTAAAAACTAGAAATAGAACTGCTATATGACCTAGCAATCCCACTGCTGGGCATATACACCAAGGAAACCAGAATTGAAAGAGACACGTGTACCCCAATGCTCATCACAGCAGTGTTTATAATAGGCAGGATATGGAAGCAACTTAGATGCCCATCAGCAGATGAATGGATAAGAAAGCTGTGGTACATATACACAACTAATTTTAATTAAAAAGAATGTGTTTGAATCAGTTCTAATGAGGTGGATGATACCAGAGCCTATTATACATAGTGAAGTAAGCCAGAAAGAAAAACACCAATACAGTATACTAATGCATATATATGGAATTTAGAAAGATGGTAACGATGACCCTGTATGTGAGACAGCAAAAGAGACACAGATGTATAGAATAGTCTTTTGGACTCTATGGGAGAAGGCAAGGATGGGATGATTTGAGAGAATAGCATTGAAGCATGTATATTATCATATGTGAAACAGATCGCCAGTCCAGGATTGATGCATGAGACAGGATGCTAAGGGCTGGTGCACTGGGCTGACCCTGAGGGATGGGATGGGGAAGGAGGTGAGAGGGGGGTTCAGGATGGGGAATACATGTACACCCATGGCTGATCCATGTCAATGTATGGCAAAAACGACTACAATATTGTAAAGTAATTAGCCTCCAATTAAAATTGTTTAAAAAAAGCAAAGGGAACTGTGTATGACCACTGTACTCTACTCAGTATAGCTTTATCCCCTGTGAGTAAAGACTAGCAATTCTGATAGTGTTATACTGCAGATTGAATGATTAGGTAAATGGATAGTGGGTAGCAAGAACTAGGTTCCTCACTGTTGTAGGAGTTTCCAGATAAGCAATAAGAGGAGGCTAGAATGATGTATGTGGTAATTAATTAGAGTTGGAGACATTGATATGAAATCACATGTAGTTTAATACAGATAAAGAAGAGTACACATAGAAATATTTATACTTATGTGTATATATACAGCATGGTATACACACATTTATTTCCTTGCAATGGTAGCAAAGAGAACCTATAAGCAATTAACCCCAGTAGCAACGAGCATAGCTAGCATCAAGACTTTGGTTTCTGTGGAAGTAAGTAAAGACCAACCAAATGAGAACTGGCAGAGGTTATTTATTCAGAGCATGCTAGGGAGTCAACCCCATCACTTGCCTTTTGGCAGAGGCTCAAATGCGGGCAGAGGAGTAGGAATGATTTATAGTAGAAAAAGGGAAAGCTTCAGCTGTGCCCTAACTGGAGGCTGTTGTCATGGGGAAGATATATACAGGCAGCCTAACCAGAAGTATATGTGATTAGTTAAGTGTGCATAACCACAGTTGGTTCTCTCTGGATGTTTCTAAGCTGGAAACATGGAAAAAAATTACAGAAGTTGTCAGTTATTAACCGAGCCCTGGCCATTTTTCAGCCCATCTTTACAGGGGTTATGGCTTCCTGAGCTGGTTTCTAGAGAGAGTGGTCTGACTTCCTACAAGTCTAACTTGTAGATAGGCTTGCTTCTGGGCTGGTTACTATAGATAATGCGTTGTTTTGGGGGGCTACTTGGGACAGGTCAAAGTTCCATTTTTATATATGGTGTGGTATCATCTCTTGGTATATGCTTAGTCGCTCAGTCATGTCCAACTCTTTGCAACCCCATGGACTGCAGCCCACCAGGCTCCTCTGTCCATGGGATTCTCCAGGCAAGAATACTGGAGTGGGTTCCCATTTTCTCCTCCAGGGGACCTTCCCGACCCAGGATTGAACTTATGTCTCCTGTGTCTCCTGCATTAGCAGGTGGGTTCTTTACCTGCTGAGCCATTTGGGAAGCCCATCTCTTCATATACTAAGTCATTAATTTTCAATACCATTCTGTAATAAAAAGAACTAAACTCCTTGGGCTGACGACTGATTACAGGACTGGGGCAAGAAATACAGAAAACAAACCTGGAGCATATTCTAGTGCCAGAAACTAAGGGAATGCTGAGGAGGATGAAGAGAAGGAGAAGGACGATGAAGATGATGATAATAATCCCATAATGATGGTAATGTGTCAAAGGGACACAGCCAAGTGTAGCAGTGTCCAATGGCTAAAGTTGAAAGAATTTGAGCAAAATATTTGATAAAAATAAGTATTAAAATAGATATCCATGAGTCTATTCTGATATAAATTATTGAATAGACAAGTAAGTGAGGAGAATGGACAAAATGTTCACTCAAAATTTGAAATGATTTCAGCATATACTCTTTTCCAAGGAGATAGAACATAATTCCCCACTCCTCAAGTGTGGGTTGCACATAGTGACTTCCTTCCTCAGAGTATAGAATGGAAAGGGGCAGAGAAAGGAGAAAAACCTCACAATGAAGAAACCTGACAAGCGCTACTTCACCCAGCTGATCAAAGTTGACATCAACAGTCATAAAGCATGTTGATAATATGTACCCTTGATATGATCTGATGAGAATAGCAATTTTCCTCTGTTTTATCACCAAAACATATGACTTCACGCTAATCATAAGAAGAAAAATGGACAAATGCCAATTAAGCAAATTCTACAAAATACCTGACTGATATTCCTCAAAACTGGGCAGGTCACCAAAAACAAGGAAAGTCTGAGAAACTGTCACAACCAAGACCTTAATGAGACCTGATGACTAAATGCAATGCGAGATCCTGGATAGGAGCCTGTCTTGAGAAAAGGGACATTAGATAAAAACTAAGAGATCTAAGGACTTTAGTTAATAATAATGCATCAGTTTTGGTTTTATGAGTAATGATAAACATACTGTACTAATGTAAGATGTTAACAATTAAGGGATACTGGTCATGGGATATATGAGAACTCTCTGTACTGTATTTACAAATTTTATGTAAGTTGAAAGCTATTCTAAAAGAAAGTTTATTTAAAGCACACACTGTGGGCTATATTGAGAGGATAAACAAAATAGCTTGCTGCGCTCTAGAGTGCTACTTCTGATATAACATGATCCCTGAGGAAGCAGGAACTCAGTTGGATTTCTCCAGGGTCAGCAGGAGCTTAGATACTACAGAGTGGGTCTACTGAATATCTGAGGCAGGGGAGATGAATAAAGCCCTTTGGGAGGGACCCCACTCACTGCTGAGGTGAGACTGAGCAGTACGCAGAGTGAGAGAGGGTGGGGAAATGAGATTTTTTAGTACAATAGTGCATAGCAGTCTAGCAGACTACTTCTAAAGCAGTTCAGATGTGACCAGAAGCTGCCTTTGGGGCCTTATGGAGCAGATTTTGTGTGTCCTGGTCAATGTGGAATTGTACCTTGCAGGGAACTACATCTGGCAGATAGTACTTTGAGCTATGCAAACAAAAATGTAAAATATTAGTTTTTTAGTTAAAATGCCACAGAATAAGAGAAGATGGATTGAGGGCGACCATTCTCAGCCCATGCAGCCACAGTGTCCCCTTTGGGAGTGTAGCTCAGTGGTAGAGCTCATGCTTAGCATGCATGAGGCCCCATGTTCAATACCCAGCATCTCCAACTGGAACTTCGTTGAAGAGGAAGTGGCAACTCACCCCAGTATTTTTGCCTGGAGAATCCCATGGACAGAGCCTGATGGGTTATTAAGAGTCAGACATGACTGAAGCAATGACTTAAAATAACATTCCCATATTGGCATTAACTGTGTGTGTATGTATATAAAATACATACACATGTGTGTGTATATATATATATACACACACACACATATATATATAAAATCAAGTGTGTATATATATATATATATAAAATCAAGACTATATATATGGGAATATAGAATCAAGAGAGGTGCATGTGTGTGTGTACACAGAGGTATCTATCTATATAGATATACATCTTTGCCTTGATTAATAATTTGAGGATAAAAATGGTAACGCAGGATAAATTATTGTTGTGAACCAGAAAGAATGCACAGTTCTTAGGAAAATTTTTTTTTTCTGAAATACACCCAGGATAAGTGCCTATTGGAGAAACAGATACAGTGAGGGGACGGAGGAGAGACCTGGTAGAAGAAAATTAATCAACTTCACCTTTTGGGGATTAAGTCCTCCTTAGAGAAATCAGTCTCATAAAACATGGTCTAGGGGAAAGCCCAGCATAAACCTCTGGTCTGATCTTTTCATTTTTACTCTGGGCTGATAGCCAGATTGTTTTAAATCAATTGACTATGGATTGAAGTGGAATTGGGCTTGTGGATTGTTGGAGACCAATAGGAAGAGTTTTATTATTCCATAACTCAGAGCACCTTTTTACAGTGCTTTATGATTATCTTTTGGAAAAAATTTTATTTCATATACATTACTTCACTTTGATTTTGAAATTTACAGTTGTAAGACATAGAAAAAAACTTTTATGACATTCATTACATAAAGGAAAACTGAGAAGGGAGAGATTTAGTAATTAGTCTAAGGTAACACAAACAGAAAGTTATGAACATAGACTTTAACTAAGGTTTCTCGATGCTCCAGTCCAAAACTCTGCTATGCTGCTTTTTATACATGTCCTAGGGCCTGAATCTAACTGGTTTCACCCACATTCCAAGCTATCTTAAAGTTTCAGAGATTTTGGGTGAATACATAATGCAGCCAGCAGTGATCCTCTATGTAATTGGAGCTGAAATAGAGAAATCATCTAGGCTATAGGCTGGAAATGACACCTGATTGTTTCTTCCTGTCAGCACTCCTGTTACTTGAAGAAGCTCATAGTATCTCTATTGAGACCATTTTGGGGGCACTGGCTGACAATTTGTCACAAGGACCTGGGTATGATGCACTTTCAACCAAAAATGTCAGTGAGAGCTGCAGCATAAGTTAAGTCAGCTCTCAGATTCCAAACCAGGAGATGTGGCATGGGAAAGACTTCACCAGATCAGGATAATCAGTTCAGCATTTGAGTGTGTAATCAATTAGATATCAGTGATCTGGCTTTGAGAACATTCATGGATTTTTGTTTAATGTATCCCTATCCTTTAAACAGACATTTTGTATCATGGAAAGTGAGAGTAAGGAGATAGTGAGCAGAGGCATAGTCCCTGTAACTGGAGGGAGCACAAATCACTGGAGAACTCTTGTCAAAGGAGGGTAATGATGGCTGAATACAATAAGAGAGAAGGGCATCAACTCCAGCACTTAGAGCAAAACAACATTTTAAAAAAATATCCAAGTCTGAAGTGACTGATTTTACACTATTATTGTTATGTATGTATTTAGTTCCAGGTATTACAAAAGTCTAATGCAGCTATCCAACAGCAAGGTTGATTAACCACCCAAATGATTTGATTTATTTAAAACTGCATTCAAAAGGAAAAAGGAAATAGTCAAACAGCAACATTTAAAGGGTTTTTCAGTTTTTAACCATTTCGGCATCATTTAAGATCTCCAGTGTGGTAATACTTAAAAACTCATGTGATTCTGGCTGGTGGAATTATTGGTGATATTTAAAAATCTTCTTTTGGTTATTTGTGTTTTATAATTTTGGTCAATGAAAATATATTACTTATGTAACTTTTTTAAATGTAAAAAAAATAATGTAACCACCTTTTTGAATTATAGATCAGAAGATTTAGAAAAACTTAAAGGTTCTCAAGAGATCCTCTGCTTCATCCCTGTCTTCTAGGGTGTCAAGTCAAATTTACTAAAGAGGTGGCCTTTCAGCTTACAAAGGATTTCATTGCTTAAAACACTTTTTTTTTTTTTTAACCAATGAGGCAATGAAGACCTAGGGCAGATAGATACTTTGCTCCCAGGCACATAGATACTTGGTGGCAGAGACTAAGATGGATCACTAAAATGTGACACCACTGCCACTTCCTCTTTTTCTTATCTTCCTGCCTTCGCAAATCATTTACTGCCAACTTCCTATTACACCACCTTCTTCAGGGTCCTGTTTGAGTGTTAGGTAGTTAGAATAGTAAACAGGAGTCCAAAATGGTGGTGGCTAAAAGACAAGGAAGGGAAAAGCCCTCGAAAATAGAACAAAAGAAGGTCTAAGGACAGGAGTGAGGACTTCAGGTAGAACAAGCAGCACTTCTGGCTAGCCCAATTTGCATAGGGCAGGCCCAGGGGGAGGGAAAAACATATAAAAAGAGGAGCCAAAGGGCACTCTCTCTCTCTCTCTCTCCCTCACGCTGGGGCATTCTTCTCTTTGCATCTTTGGGTCAACATGCCCTCATGCCTCGAGGATGGATTTTCCTGCTATTATCTAAATAAAATAGAGCTGTAACACGGAGCTATAACACTGATTTGTCTAAGAGCTATAACATGGTCCATTTGAGACCTGAGACCTATAACACGGTCTGTCCAAGACCCGAGAGCTGTGACACGCCGAGGGCTTTGATGTCCGTCACTCCAAATCTTTGTTGTGATGAGACAGAACCAAGGAGCATACACTCTCCTGATATGAGGAAATATGCTATAGAAATTGAAAATACTATAGCCCTTGGAACACACTGTTTAGAAAAGGTTCTATGTATCAGCCACTCAGCCATATCTGTATACATAAGCAGCTTATATCACATGCAAATACAAAGGCATCCTATCACACACACACACACACACACACACAAACACTGACTGAAAGATTGCTCTCATTATTCTGTCACAATATATGAAATCTCCATCCTGTTATGCTTGAGCCATAGGTGCAATATTCAGTCATCCATAAGAAGTTTATTGAGAACAAACCATATGGTAGGAATTACTAGGATATGAACATTCAGATATGAACAGACTTTGGCTCTTCCCCTTGAGGAGCTGACATAGTAACTGAAGAAAAGCAAGTAAAAAGACTATTAAACATCATAATAGACAAATAAGTCCTACAAGGACACAGAGTCAAGGAACCTAACTCTTCAGAGGATACTCATGGAAGGCTTCTTGGGGAAGTGACATCTAAGTTGTATTTTAGTGGATAAATAAGCAGGTAGAGTGGAGAAAGTTGGGAGAGGCATCCTTAACAAAGGAAAAATGTAAAGGCTCAGATGTACTAGAACACATGGTTCATTGAAGTGCCGAAAGTAGTTCACCACAACTAAGGAAAGGCATGACAGAATGTAATAATGACAGATATCTGAGGATGGAAAGGTAAACAGGAATCAAGTTAGAAAAGGCCTTCTGGACCATGTTAAAGAGTCTGCACTCTCTCTGAAACTGTCTATAGTCACTGAATTATTTTAAACAGGATGATGCATTAGAATTGGATTCACAGCATTATGTTATCTGAAAGGGTCTCTATGTTAGCATATGTGATTTCTAAGGAGGAGCTAGTCACTAAGGGAATGAGAACAGAATTAAGGATGGTGGCAGGTCCAGGTCCATTATACTGAATACTAACCAGGATTGAGTAATGGAAATCCCTTTTATCTTTGGACTTTGGAATACACAGGCTCCTGTCTTTAAGGATAAAACTCATTCTTCCCATAGGTATATACTCCCTGTGTCCTGTCACTGAAACTGAGCAGGACCCTATGGGGCTTCTGGGCAAAAAAGTTTTTCTGTGTCCCCCATCATTTTTTTTTTTTTTTTGAAGGAAATAAGTTTCATCTGGCCTCCAGGACCTTCCCTGAGATCCAAATGGCAGGTTCAAACAGTTGCTAACTAGGGAAGGGAAGAACAATCAAGAAACAATAGTGGGAGCCTTGGGGCAGGGTTCTGGTTCCTCCTCTAGGGATATACATAATGATAACTTTCAGCTCTTTTGCAGAACTAAAACCCACAGGAAATGGAAGGTGTTAACTACTTGATGAAGCATTCTTTCCAAAGGGATTTTCCAGACAAGAATACTGGAGTGTGTTGCCATTTCCTCCTCTAAGGGATCTTCCCCATGCAGAGATCAAACCTGGCACTCCTGCATTGCAGGCAGATTCTTTACTATCTGAACCACCAGGGAAGCCCCATAGAGAAGACCACAGTTCAGAAGCTAGTCACATCCAAAGGTCCCCTAGGTTGGAGGAATATAGGCCCAGAAGGCGCCCTGATTCTTATTCAATAACCCTGAAAATAAAACTCCTCACAACTCCCCGTCCAGGGTTGGGACACACAGTTTTGACAACATTAACCTTCTGTGTCTCCCTTTGCATGGCAAAGCAATGAAGCTATTCTTTTCTACTTCACCCAAAACTCTGTTTCCGATTTTTAATTCCATACTGGTATATAAAAGCCGAATTTTGGCTACACCATCTTCTTTCTGTATTTGGAGTTCCCATAACAAGAAACTAGGACCTCATAAAAGAGAACTTACTGAGACATATTTATTACCCCTATGCTATATTAAAGAGTAGACCAGTCATAATGTCAGCTTCACTGTCCCTCAGATTACACTGATTCTATTAGCTGCTTTCTCAGTTACACATTGAATTAATCACCTAGAAAGCCAGCCACTCTTAGTAAAAACAGTCTCTCCCATACAGAGCTTAAATATATCCCATGAGACAGAGTAGAGCCCCATTTGGACATAGATGTTTAAAATATGTGTTTACTCTTCAACCTTTACATCTAATTATTACGCAGCAGGGCATAACCAGCAATAGAACCTCTGCTAGCCCCCTCTCAGCCACTGACACAGCCTTTGGGCCATAGTCAGGTTGACAATAATACCACGTACGTCAATATTTAATTCTGATTTCCATCTGGAAGAGCTAGAAAAACTGCAGAGGGTTAGTGATTGTAGGAAGGAAGAAAAGAGCTCAGGTTTCAAATATACTAAAAGTGGCCCTGATTTGGGGAAAATGGTGTGGCAGTGTTCAGGAAAATTACAGATGAATTATTTGGGTGTGGGCATTTTCTACCTAAATTAGCTATGGAAGACTGTGGCATAAACAGAATATTTTATATATTGCTTGCAATAGCTTGCTGCCACTTATTCACATTTTAAGGAAAAGATCTCCATCTTCTAATAAAATGTATCAGACAAGCAGTGAATGGTAATTGTGTGTTTGAAAATAACTGGATTAATGCCTCTTTTGAGATGCCATGGCAAAACTTGTACCTAGAACCAATTCTTTCACTACTTCAATAAGTGATGTTGTGGAAATTCCTTAAAATCTCCGTACACTGTTTTCCTTCACCTATGAAATTTTGAAATTATTTAAAGATGAGATAATAAATATTAAAATGTCAGATGCACACATACACACACAACATGTTGATGAAGGTCTGATTATGAGTGAATCATTGAATGAATCATAAAACTTGAGAGTTGCAAAAGATCTTAATGCTTATAAATTCAACCCACTCCTTTTACAGATAAGAAACTTGAATCCATAGAGGGAGAGTGACTTGCCCAATGTCAATTTTCTACTAAGAACCACCTCTCACTCAGTTTGACTCCCACTCACCACTTCATGTTTTTTAGCGAAGGGATAGGTAAGACAAAACTGGTAGGAGAAAAATGAGGCAGAGAGAACAAACCCTTGGAGCCTGGACAATAGAGAAGAGTGCTAGCAATGAGAAATTATGTTGGCACTCAGTGTTCTACTTAATGATGTTATAGTTAAAGGAACTTGAGATGTTCAGAACTTTAACCCAGACCACTGTCAAGCCCTCCCTAAAATAGTTACATGCAACAAGGAACTGTGACAATGGAAGGCACAGTCACATTTGCTGGGACTTTGGCCACAAACTTCTCTGCAGAAAACTCTAATGAATTGAGCTAGACCACATAGAATGCTCACTTTTACATGACAGCTAAGCTTTTAACCAAATCAGACCGTGTGTTCTGCTCTATAAAATCTGGCCACTTCCTAACATTTCCACTGCTACCACCCTGGTTGTAGCCACTATCACCTCATACAAGAGTTACTGCCATAGCCTCTTAACTGATCTCCTTGTTGCCACTCTTGCCTTTATAACCTATTCTCCCAAATAGTCAGTGATTCTGTTAAAATGTACATCAGATTATCTTGCGTTCCTACTTAAAATCCCTCTAACTCAGTGGCATTGAAGGCCTATCACTTCCCTGTTATCTCTTTGCCTCATCTCCTGCCTCTCTCCATCTCAATCAACCACAATGGATCCCATGTTGTTTCTTGAACTGTGCCAAACACGTTGGCTCCTCGTGACATTTTCATCTGTTGTTTCCCTTGTCTGGAAAGCTGCTTCTCCAGACATGTGAGTACTTCACAAGGATTTCTATTCAAATGCCACTTAAAATGGTCTTTCTTGATCTCTATAAAAATAGTAATATCCACCCACCCTTTCAGTCATTGCTGCTGCTACTGCTGCTAAGTCGCTTCAGTCGTGTCCAACTCTGTGTGACCCCATAGACGGCAGCTCATTAGGCTCCACCGTCCCTGGGATTCTCCAGGCAAGAACACTAGAGTGGGTTGCCATTTCCTTGTCCAGTGCATGAAAGTGAAAAGTGAAAGTGAAGTCGCTCAGTCGTGCTCGACTCTTAGCGACCCCATGGACTGCAGCCTACCAGGCTCCTCCATCCATGGGAATTTCCAGGCAAGAGTACTGGAGTGGGGTGCCATTGGACTCCTTTATTCTGCTGTAATATTCTCCATTTCTCTTATCATCTTTCTGCCTTCCCCACTAGAATGCAAGTGTCATAAGGCCGGAGACTTCAATGTTTTATTTTTATTTGCTTGATTTTTCTTCACTAATGTATACTAATGCTTAAAGCAAGGTCTAGCATATAGTAGACATAAAATAAATACTTGTTGAACATATTAATTATTGAATAGGCAATTAAAATGCCACCTATGTTTATATGACAGGCACTGTGCTGAGTACTTTGTATTCTTTGTCTCACTTAATTCTTACACATACAGAAATATGACTAGGAAAATACTGTTGGTTATCTCACTTCTGGATGAGAAACCTAAGAGGTTAAGTAATTTGCCCTAGGTCACTAGTTGTATCACACCCAGGATTCATTAAAATCCAAGTGATGAAACCAAGTCCCCCTAAAACTGATACCAGGCAGGACCCTGTAAGGGCTCCTGGGTACAAAAGCCTTTCTGTGTTCCCCATTTCTTGATGACAGGAAATGGGCTTCATTCAGCCTCCATGACCTTCCCTGAGTTCCAAGGGGCAGGTTCAAATAGTTACTTATTAGGGAAGGGAGGTGGAGAAGGCAGTGGCACCCCACTCCAGTACTCTTGCCTGGAAAATCCCATGGACAGAGGAGCCTGGTAGGCTGCCATCTCTAGGGTCACACAGAGTCGGACACAACTGAAGCAACTTAGCAGCAGCAGCAGCAGGGAAGGGAGGGGATGTGGAGATGAGAGAGAAAGAGTCAAGAAACAATAGTGTAGTCTTGGAGCAAAGTCCTGCTTCCACATCAAGGAGTGTGCACAACAGTATCTTTGAGCTTTTCTGAAGATGCAGAGTCTGCAGATACTGAAACCCCTACCAGGTGGGAGAAGTTAACTGCCTGCTGTCCAGACCAGTTGGAACCACACAATGTATGATGCTGACTTCCACTTACCTCACCACCAACTAATCAGAAGAATGTCCATGAGCTGATTACACTCTCTTTGAACCATTACCATAAAACTTCTCACTACCCCCTCCAGGTCAAGGCAAACAGTTTTGAGGACATTAGCCCACTGTGGCCCCCTTTGCCTAGTAAAGCAGAAAATCTATCCTTTTCTATTTCACCCAAAAATTGTTTCTGAGATTTAATTTGCTGTTGGGGTACACAGGCCAGGTTTGGCTTCAAAACCAAGTTTCTCTGCCAAGTTTATGATTAGCCTCTCTATCCAAAATGTTATTCCCTTTCTTTAACACCTGCTCCCCTTGACATTGAGAAATGTCCAAAAAAGGGAGAGAGCTGAAACTTAGCAGAACCCTTAAGGGCCTTCCCAGGCATGATAGCCTTTCTGTGTTCCCATTTCTCGTTTGTAAGAAAAAGGTGTGCCTCCTCCTAGACTTTCCCTGAGTTACCAACAGAAGACTCAAACAATTACTAACCAGGGAAGTGAGAGAACACATAAAGAAACAATAGCGCTGTGAAAGCCCTAGTTCCTCTTCAAAGGTTATTTTTAACAATCTGGTACATATCTCTGAGTTCTTCTACAAGAACTAAGACCCCTGCCCAGCTGGAGGATGGTAACTTCAGGCTGAGCATGAGCACAAGGACCCCAGACTGGTTGAAACCAGAAGGCTGATTATCGAGATTCCTAGTACCCCATCCTGTTACCTCACTATCAACCAATCTGTGGAAGGTTATACAACCTGCAGTCCTCCTCCCAAATTTTGCCTATAAAAACTCCTCTCTGAAAGCCATCAGGGAAATTGGGTCTCTTGAGCCCAAGCTGCCTATTCATCTTGCATGTCCCTTGCAATAAACTTTTCTCTGTTCAAACTCTAACATCTCAGTTTGTTTGGCCTCACTGTGCATCCAGCACATGAACTTGAGTTCAACAAGACAAGTAGAGCTGATTCCAAAAGCCCATTAACTTAACTACCACAAAATACTGCCTTCTTAGTTCCAATCTGAACCTGGACTTGCTTGCCCTTTCTCTCTTCTTTCTCAACCTGTTTTATGGGAATAATTGACATTGTATGTATGTCACTATCCAGCAAAGAGTCTCTCCCTGCCTACTGAATATCATCAATCTAGTAAGAGATGGGATTCCAATAAGGACATATTCAATTTCAACAAATGACCCTGAATGATGAGCTGGCATGGAAAAGGGCATAAGTTCTGGAAATGTGCACTACACAGAGGCCTGCCCAGCAGACTGGTCCCATGTGATTTTAGTGCTTATTTGAAGCTTAGTATAGCAGAGAGCTTTTGAATATCCTGGGAGTTGGAACACAAACAGCCACAGAAAACACTGTCTTGGTCGTAAATTTCAAATCCTCATGTCAAGCTTTCACATCATTGAACACAATCCTTGTATCAGTCCGTGTGTGCCTGTTGACAATAACATTTTCTTTAGGAAGAAAACAGGTGAGAAATGATCTAATCCAGACAAGTTACCCATAAACTCTAGGAAGAAAATGTACATTTGTGTTTGGAGCTTTATTAAAAGCATAAGAGGTCATAAAATGAATGCTGCACACAATAATGATAACGACATATTTATTGATCAGCTCTTGACCATTTTCAAGTGATTTTATCTATATTATATTAGTTTAAACTTTTAACAGCTGCCTGAGGAATGCAGATGAAGAAACCAAGCTCCTGGGTGCGATGGCAAGTAAGTGGCACAACCTGAACTAGTACTCAGATCTTCTAACTTCTCTATATCACTCAGTGTTCCTAGTAATTTCTCTGTGGAAATTTTGCATTAATTATATCGAGGCCTATTCAAGTTTGATAATCACCATGTGCTACCAAAGTCTTCTCAACAGACATGACATAGGTACACTCTTAACTAGGGCCATAGATGTAGTACTGCAAAGCTCCTTGCCCCCAGGTTTTGCTTCCACCAGTCTGATCTAACACCTTATGTATCCTTATTTAGTTTAGTCATTGGACAAGTACTGCACAAAAGAGAGTAACTTCATATTATATAATTGATATAATAGTTGATATAATCAGTTAGCTTCAGTATCCCTCCACTATCTTAAAGAATGGGCCCTTGGACAGATTCATTTTTAATGGGAAAAAGAACATGAAAAGGGGGAAGAGAGAGATCAGCTTTTAATAAAGAGCCCCAAAGAGCCTAGGTAGCCTGAGAACAATATGGGAACACATAATATCCGGAACAGAAAAGAATGTGTGATGGGATGAGGGCTGAATGGAGTGAAAAACATGAGGGGTGGAAAGGAAAGAGTTTAGGAGTTTAAATTAAGACTCACTCATTTGGGGCTTCTCTGGTGGCTCAGTGGTAACGAATCCATGAGCCAATGCAGGAGACATGGTTTGATTCCTGGTCTGGGAAAATCCCACATGCCATAGTGCAACTAAGTCATGCATCACAACTACTGAGCCTGTGCTCTAGAGCCCAGGAATTACAATTACTGAGGCCCACACACCTAGAGCTTCTGCTCCACAACAAGAGAAGTCACCACAATAAGAAATCCATTCACTGCAACTAGAGAAAAGCCTGCACAACAACAAAGATCCAGCACAACCAAAAATAAATAAATAAAACTATATTTAAAAGACTGACTCATTTTGACTTGGGCTACCTTTGATGGAAGAAAGTTCTATCTAATGCAAAATGGATTAAAATGAGTCTGCAGAGAAAAAATACTGTTTGTAAATATCACAAAAAAGAAAAGAAGCAAAAAAGTCTTAACTGTTCAATGTACTCCAGTATGTTCTCCAGAGAAGATGGAACTGGTTTTCTAGAAAGCTAATGAGCTACTAAATGGAAGATATGAACTGCAAGTGATGCCCATCAGGAATGTTGATGGGAAACTGTGCTGTATGCTATGCTGTTTTTTTTTTGTTCCATGCCTGAAATAGATAAATGTGTGTGTGTGTGTGTAAATAATAAGTTTCTAAGAAAGCACTAATTGAGGGTTACAAGTGATAAAAAATTATTATAGGCAGTTATCATCTTTAATTTTTTAAATGTTCCATGGTAGTAACCAGAATTTGGTCAATAACTGCTGTAAGTGAAGTGAAAAACCAAGAACTGTTTACTGATATCCATTTAAAGGAATATCTTTAGAACATTTTGAATAATGCATTTCTACTGTATAATATTTTAGCTCTACTCTTGCAATACATATGGACTTCTATTCTGAAATGAAATATATTTACCAATGAGTTAGGAGAGGATGCTAAGAGAAATGATACCAGGAAACACAGTAATCACAAAACCTTCTTCTAGTTATCCATCATGTCCAAATGTCTTTGAAATGGGAACCTTTTGAAGACGTATTGTTCCCTTTAGTTTCAAAGAGAAAGAACTTCTGTGAAGTTTTTCATAAGGCTGGTTTTCACAAAGAACACCTGTGTGAACTGGGCTACCACCTAGCTTCTTTTCATATGCCAATTTCAATTGTTTTGTGGTGGCCACCTGTGGTACTGCAAAAAAGAAATCTAAGGCTATTTCCAGGCTCAGCCAGAAAGAATCCCATGATTTATTTATCATGTCCAGGGCTGAAGGAAAAGGGAAGTGGTACTATAAGTTTCAAATATTTGCCACTTGTCTTCTCTAGAGATTATTTTATCCTCTTAGTCCTGATGACTCAAATTTGGGTAGCTTCTGCTAATTGGTGATGATAATTTCTGACAGAGTAATACAGCCTACTCTTTCACTTTCCTCAGTGGTGCATAAGTGAGAGGTGTGAAAGAGAAATAATTTCCTTAAAAGATAAATCAATTTGATGTCTAGGTTTCACACTCCTTAAGGAAAAATATGACTGGGACAATATTAAAATAAATTTAAAATATATTACAAGGTGATTTGTCAGTATTAATTTTTAATAAGCTACACTGATATTTCTTAACTAAATCTTGATTATTTGGATTTTTAAAAGTATTCTAAATTCTTTCTCCTAATGTGCTTTTTGGCTTTGTAAAGAGGCTTCTGGGCCTGGTTATTCATTTGGAGCAAAAGCAAGCAGTTTGTAAGTTTGGTGCTAAAGTTCCACATCCACCAACTTCCATTGCCATTATTGAGTATCCTGAGGCTCGCTTGACTCTTCACACTGTCCTTAGGTATTAGCTCTTATTATTGTGATTTTCAGTAAAATCTTAAACTCCTTTTCTCATTTCCTCCATTCCTTAGTTTGCTCTGTATGGGTCCTTGAAGCTGAAGCGAGTCTCTTATACTCAACATATAGTAAGGTCTCGGTTTTTTGTGACTTTTTTTTTAATTTATTAAGGTACTCTATGGCTTTTGAATGAAAAATACCCATTTACATTGAAAATAATTATTTCTAGGCAAAGACTTACTGTTGCAATCTTGTTAACTATTTTCTTGTTGTTTTATAGTTCCTTTGTTCTTATCTTCCTCTCTTGCTGTTCTTCCTATGTGAATTGAAGATTTCCTATAGTAGTAGACTTTGATTCTGCTCTATCTTGGGTGTATTTACTATAGATTTTTGTTCTGTGATTATCTTGAGGCTGATTTTGAAACTTCTCATAAATATAAGTGTATTTTTACCTAATAACAACTTTAACTTTCACTGCATATAAAAGTCTACCCTTTTATTCCCCCTCCCACTTTTATATTTTTGATCTCACAATTTACATCTTTTTATATTGCATATCCATTAACATATTATAGCTATAGCTATTTCTGATACTTTTGTCCTTCATCCTTGATAAGAGTTAATTGGATAATAGACCATCAGATTAGATTATTCTGAATCTGAATATATATTTGCCTTTACTGGTGTGTTGTTTATTTTCATGTGTTTTAATGTTACTAGTTAGTGTCCTTTAGTTTCAGCTTGAACTACTTACAGCATTTTAAGGCAAGTCCAGTGGTGATAAATTCCCTCAACTTATTTTTGGGAAAATTTTTATCTAACCTTCATTTCTGAAGGACAACTTTGCTGGGTGAAGTACTCTTGGGTGGCACTTTCTTTCAGCACTTTGAAAAGATCATCCCACTTTCTGCTAGTCTGCAAGGTCTCTGCTGAGAAATCTACTGATAACCTTATGGGGTTTCCCTTGTATAAGAGAATTTTTTTCTTGCTGCTTTTATAATTCTCTTTGTTTTTGATTTTACATAGTTTTATTATGATCATCTTGGAGAAGATGAATTGGGATTAACATTTTGTGGTGACATATTAGCTTTGTAAACTTAGATGTTCAAATCTCTACTCAGTTTTGAGAAGTTCTCAGCCATTATTTCTTTAAATAATCTTTCTATCTCTTTGTCCTTCTCTTTTAGAACTCCAATGACAGACTCTGGGGTCTTCTATTCTGCTATCTTGGTGACATCACTCTCCTGACACAAGTTTTAACTCATATTTGAAGGTCTAATTGGACACTGTCTTGTCCAGGAAGAGCCAAGAAAACTCTTCACAATATTCATCTCTACTATCTTTCTGCAGTATAGATACCTGTGTACAATTCTAAGATACAGGTGGGCACTTCTGGTTGAAAGTACCAAGAGACTTTGCAAAATAATTGTCCATGCACACTCTCTCTTTTCATTCTCTCTAGAATCTAGTTCAGTTGGACTTTCTCCATCTTTACTTTGCCAAAACTGATCTTAATAAGGTTCCCATTGAATTATGCCTTACTAAATCCAAAGGTTAATTTTATGTATTATTTTACCCAACCTATCATTCTCCTATTCCAGGAAAAATAATGTTTTATTAAAGTATAGTTGATTTACAATGTTGTGCTTTTTTTTTCTGGTATACAGCAAAGTGATTTAGTTTTATATATTTCTTTTTCATTACAGATTATAAGATATTGAAAGTCCCTTGTAGGTCCTTACTATTTATCTATTTTATATATAGTACCTGCTAATCCCAAAATCCTAATTTATCCCTCCCTTCTCTTTACACTTTGGTAACCATAAGTTTCTTTTCTACATCTGAGTCTGTTTCTGTTTTGTAAATAAGTCCATTTACATATTTTATGTTCCACATATAAATAATGCATGATATGTTTTCCTCTGATTTATTCCACTTAGAATGATAATCTCTAGGTCTGTCCATGTTGCTGTAAATGGCATTACTTCATTCTTTTTTGTGGCTGAGTAATATTGCATTGTAAATATGTATATGTGTGTATATACATATATATGCATATGTGTGTATATATATAGTCATCTGTCAATGGACATTTAGATTGCTTCCATATATTGGTTATTATAAATTGTGCTATAAACATTGGGGTATGCATGTATCTTTTTGAATTAGAGTTTTCTCCAGATACATGCCCAAGAGTGGGATTGCAGGATCATATAGTAGCTCTATTTTAGTGTTTTAAGGAATCTCCATAGTGGCTGCACAAATTTATATTCCCACAAAAGTGTAAAAGAGTTCCTTTTTCTACATACCCTCTCCAGAACTTATTGTTTCTAGACTTTTTAATGATGGTCATTCTGAGTGGTGTGAGGTGGTACCTCATTGTAGTTTTGATTTGCTTTTCTCTAATAATTAGTGATGCTGAGCATCTTTTCATGTATTTGTTGGCCATCTATAACAAATTATTTTTTACTTTGTTTCTAATACCACATTCTCCTATTTCAGTGACCACTCATGTTCAATTCCCTTTGACAGTTTTTCCTTGTGGCAGAGACCAGCTAGATGTTCATTAAACCCATTTCTTCTACTTCTTTGGTACACACTTCCAGTACATTCCCTGCTCCCCCTGCCCCCTGCACAGTTCATTAAAGCCACATGACTGCTAATAGGAAGTGAGTACAAGTTATATGCTCATATTTCAAACCCAGCCTATAAAGTTCTCCCACTTACAGTCCTCCAAAATTCATTCCTATTTTACCAGTCTGATGAAATATGATGACATTTAATTCTGTAATTGTGACCACCTGGGAAGACAGACAATTAAGGGTAATAGAAACATGAGTTAGGTCACTGAAGAAAAGCTGCCCCACTCCAATCAGTCAAATCAATAGCACTCCTCTAGAATTTAAAGATATAAATTTTTGTTTTCTTAGGACATTTAGCATGTGTTTGTTAGAGCAAGTTATATTTACTTACCTAATGTGTGCTTTATTTTTCTGACCCCTTAATGTTACATTGCCCCAGGTCCATGTACCTTTTATCTTTTCTATAAATATTTTTCTCCTTTGATGATCTCATTCAGACTATATGCTAATGATTCATAAATTTACATCTCTAGCCTAGACTTCTTCCCTAAAACCAGACCTATATAAATGAATGTTTACCTGACATCTCTATTTGAATTTAATACTGAATGTATCCAAAACTGAACTCCTGATCATCCCCACAAAACCTGTTCCTCATACACTTTCCTATCTCAGTTATTGACCCTCTTATCTTATCCATATTAAAGGTCAATATCCTCACAATGTCCTTTGAGGATACTTAATTCAACCTTTGATATTTTTTCCTATATTGCCTGCCTTGCCTGCTCTTCTGCAACTACACTGACCTCCTCACTGTTCCCTGGACATACATACTATACTCCTACTTCAAGTACCTTTGTACTTCCTATTCTCATTGCCTAAATTTCTTTACCAAGATATCAGAACAGTTCATCTCCTCAGCTCCCTTAGGTCTTAACTCAAATGAAGCCTTCTCAGGTCAATCCTCATCATCCTTGGTAAAAGTAATAAACCTTCCAACCCACCCTACACATATTCTCTGGTTTTTCTCCATATCACTTATAAGCAACTAATGTACTATATATTTTACTTATTACTTATTTTGTTGTTATGTCCAACAAACTAGAAAGTAAACTCCATGAGACGATGCTTATTCAGTGCTATACTCCCAGCAACAAGCACAAGCACATAGGAAGTACACAGTAAATATGAGTTAAATGGATGCATTTTACATCACTGCTCACTTAAACTCTTTTGATTGGAATCAAGCAGATCTCCTTCCACTATCAATAGATCCCTGTAGCAAATGACAAGGCATGAAACTATCCACCCTATTATCAGTTGACTGTTTCTATGGCAGATAAGAATCCCCAGCCACTCACCAAAGTGGCAAGAAACAGCTAGTTCCCATGCCACTGGAGTTGTTGTTCATCATATAGCTGCACTATTGTGCTACTCAGGTTGTGGCTGAAAGGTTTGTTCCCAGGGTCCCTTGGCCTGGCAGAATCCATCTCCACTGACTTCTGTTCAATATCCTGCCAGTTATTTGAGCCTCTGTTACTATAGTAGAAGCTGATAAATAACTATTATCTCCCTAGCATTAGAGCGTTTTTTCCCCCTTCCTCCCTGGTTTGCACCTGCTTCATTTTTATAGCAAACTCTTGCAAAGGAGGAGATTCTCTGTTTTGTTTCTTTATTTGTTCTCAGTTTCATTACCTCTATCCCTATTGCTCTGAAATATGTAAGTCACTTGTCTGCATCTACTTACAGAGATTTGATCACTTTCTCTCTACTTGTAGTCTACTTTCCCCTAGAGCTATGGGCTATCAGCATATATTATCACTTTCTTGAGTGTCAAATAATCTAAGTCAACATTTTTTATAAAACAGAATGATTTTATGATATTTAGTTTGACCACATGTTAGTGTTGTAACACTTAGAAGTCACCTTTTTCCAACACATTCCTTTTCCAGATGGGAAAACTGAGTCCCGGAGAATCTGAGTAACAATAGTTACTTAGCATTTTCAAGGTGCTTTCACAAATATTTGTTTCAATAACTCCATGGGACTATACCTATTACTCCTATTTTACACATAAGAAAACTGGACACTGGGGCTCTGAAAAGTTGAGTGACTTCCAAATGTCTCACACACAGCAGAGGCAGGACTCCTCATCCTATGCTCTGTCCATTATACCCTGTTGCTTCCTAGACATACCACAGAAAAAAATAAGTGCTATCCTCTTAACTTTGTTGGATGCAAAAGAGAGACAAAGAAGAGCTATACAGGGAATATGCTGACCCACAGTTAAATTCATTATTCTTGGAAAGAATAGTCTACTTCTATACCTTTGTCACTGCTCTTCTGGCAGGTGGTATAGTGCTGATAAGTTGCTGAAGGCATAAATGACGCAAAACTTCATTTAGACTCAAAGCAATATGGGTGAGTCCATTGGTCCTTAAAGGATATCTTATTCTCATAGAGCTTCAGTACTGCCACTTGGCAGACACAAGTAGTGGCCAAATTTATTCTTAGTAAGTCTTTATGGGTAAGTAGTACACATAGCAGCAGTAGTAGCAGCAGCAGTACACATTAGACTAGCTGACTGTGCTCTCTGAATTCTTAGGTCAAAATAAATATATCATAACCCCTCACTCAATTTTTCTTTCTATTCTTCAGATGTTTTGTTGTTAATACTAAGAAGACAGCAAGTTGAAGTTGTAAAGTATGTCTCTATGTCTTTACTAATGATGGTAAACTCTGACATAGCTTGAGTTCAGGTATAAAGTCTTCCCAGCCAGTATGTTGTTCTACTCATACGCAAAACACTCCTTCAGCACAGAGCCTCCAACAACTGGGTAAGAACACTTGAAGTGCTGTGAACAGAGGTTAAGGTCTCTATTGACCTCTATTCAGCCCAGTGGATGTAATGCAACCCAATTTCCTTTTTTTATAACTTTCATATACCATTTGGGGACATATGAAATGTGCCATTGTTCAACCATATATTTATTCAAGGCACAATATTTGCCCTGGGATGTGTAAATCAAGCAGTTATCTTACAGACTTACATCAATTCTATATTTTGCCTTTCTAAGCAATCAGTTCAGTTCATTCATTCAGTCATTTCTGACTCTTCCCGACCCCATATGAACTACAGCACCAGGCCTCCCTGTCGATCACCAGCTTCCAAAGTTCACCTAAACTTATGTCCATTGAGTCAGTGATGCCATCCAACCATCTCATCCTCTGTTGTCCCCTCCTCCTCCTGCCCTCAATCTTTCCCAGCATCAAGGTCTTTTCTAATGAGTCAGCTCTTCACATGAGGTGGCCAAAGTACTGGAGTTTCAGCTTCAACATCAGTCTTTCCAATGAACACTCAGGACTGATCTCCTTTAGGATGGACTGGAGAGTCCCTTGGACTACAAGGAGATCCAATAAGAGTCTTCTCCAACACCACAGTTCAAAAGCATCAATTCTTTAGTGCTCAGCTTTCTTCACAGTGCAACTCTCACATCCATACCTGACTACTGGAAAAACCATAGCCTTGACTAGACAGATCTTTGTTGGCAAAGTAATGTCTCTCCTTTTTAATATGCTGTCTAGGTTGGTCATAACATTCCTTCCAAAGAGTAAGCATCTTTTAATTTCATGGCTGCAATCACCATCTGAAGTGATTTGGAGCCCCAAAAAATAAAGTCAGCCACTGTTTCCCCATCTATTTCCCATGAAGTGATGGGACCAGATGCCATGATCTTCGTTTTCTGAATGTTGAGCTTTAAGCCAACTTTTTCACCCTCTCCTTCACTTTCATCAAGAGGTTCTTTGGTTCTTCTTCACTTTCTGCCATAAGGGTGGTGTCATCTGCATATCTGAGGTTAATGATATTTCTCCCAGCAATCTTGATTCCAGCTTGTGCTTCATCCAGCCCAGCACTTCTCATGATGTACTCTGCATAGAAGTTAAAGAAGCAGGGTGACAATATACAGCCTTGACATACTCCTTTTCCTATTTGGAACCAGTCTGTTGTTCCATGTCCAGTTCTAACTGTTGCTTCCTGACCTGCATACAGGTTTCTCAAGAGGCAGGTCAGGTGTTCTGGTATTCCCATCTCTTTCAGAATTTTCCACAGTTTATTGTGATCCACACAGTCAAAGGCTTTGGCATAGTCAATAAAACAGAAATTGATATTTTTCTGAAACTCTTTTGCTTTTTTGATGATCCAGCAGATGTTGGCAATTTGATCTCTGGTTCCTCTGCCACCTTGAACATCATGGTTCACGTATTGCTGAAGCCTGGCTTGGAGAATTTTGAGCATTACTTTACTAGCGTGTGAGATGAACACAATTGTGCAGTAGTTTGAGCATTCTTTGGCATTGACTCAATTCCTTTCAGAGAAGGCACTGGCAACCCACTCCAGTACTCTTGCCTGGAGAATCCCATGGCTGGAGGAGCCTGATAGACTGCAGTCCATGGGGTCGCAAAGAGTTGGACATGACTGAGCAACTTCACTTTCACTTTTCCTTTTCATGCATTGGAGAAGGAAATGACAACCCACTCCAGTGTTCTTGCCCTGGAGAATCCCAGGGACGGGGGAGCCAGGTGGCTGCCATCTGTGGGGTCACACAGAGTCAGACACGACTGAAGCAATTTAGCAGCAGCAGCAGCAGCAGCAGCAATGCCTTTAGCTTATTCAGCATTTCCAGCTGTGAACAAATCTAATCAACACACAACATCTTATCTAGAGGCAGTGGGAAAAAAACAAGGAGATAACAGGACTTTGGTGCTAGCTCTGTCTTATACTAAGGTATTTCATACTCAGTTATCCCTTAGGAACATTCTGTATAATGAGACTAAGGCCCACCCCCACAAAGTGTTTAACTTTATCATACTTAACCAAACATAAGGTATTTTTATTTAATTACTATTTTTCTAAATTAAAAATATAAATAGAACTAACCACAATGATGAACTCACTTGTTATTCTTCCCTTCTGAAGCAATGACTAACATTAGATCCTTAGCGAAAAATTTATCTATCATGCTGGTTGCAGCATATCTGGGGATAGTAAAAGTCAGGGCCACAGAAGCCAAAAAGTTTAGGTAACTTATCACAAATAATATCCATGAAGAAAAGGGTAACTGTTCAGGTATACATCATATATTCAGCTATTGATTTGTGAAAACAACTTTCTAATAGACCTTCCTGCCCATCATTCCATTCTCCACACTATTACTCAAGCAATCATCTAAAAATGTAAAAATGAAAAAAAAAGTAAATTACCATTGCTTAAATTGTTCAGTGAATTCATATAGCACTTTGGATTTGGATAAATCCAAATTTCTTAATATGATTGAAATAAACCTGCATGATCTGAAACCTGACTGATTTTCCAGCCTCAGCTAATACCTTTCCCCAACAACACTAAATATATTTCAGCTTCATCATACATTGTACCCTCTGCTTTAAACACTATTCCTAGGAAACCTCCACTCCCTCCATGTCCTCCTCACCTACTCACGTATACTGTTTCTCCCTTTACCTAGATATTAATACTTAACACTCATCTTTCAAGTCTCAGCTTAGAAGCTCATTTCAAAACTCTCTCAACTATGTCAGGTAGCTTTATATTTTTTAGATATCCTATAAAGCCCATATCACAATGTATTGCAACTGATTGATTTAAACTTCTAGTCTATTTTGCCAAACTATGAACTCCTTAAATGCAGAGAATGTTTTTCATTTCCTAGTATAAGCAGTTTAACACAGTAGCTAGAAGTACAGCTCTGAAATAACTGTCTGGCTCCACCACTTTGACCATGGGCAGATCATATGACCTGTCAGTATTTCAGTTTTTTCATTTACAAAGTGGATCACATTTTGTGAGAACTCTCCAACATTTTGTCAGAGAGTTCTGACAAAATGTGGTCCACTGGAGAACAGAATGGCAAACCACTTCAGTATTCTTGTCTTGAGAACTCCATGAACAGTATGAAAAGGCAAAAGGATAGTGCACTGAAAGATGAACCCCCACCCCCCAAGTCGGTAGGTACCCAATATTCTACAGAAGAGTGGAGAACTAACTCCAGAAAGAATGAAGAGAGGGAGCCAAAGCAAAAACAACACCTAGTTGTGGTTGTGACTGGTGATGGAAGTAAAGTCTCATGCTGTAAACAACAACATTGCATAGTAACCTGGAATGTCAGGTCCATGAATCAAGGCAAATTGGAAGTGGTCAAACAGGAGATGGAAAGAGTGAACATTGACATTCTAGGAATCAGCTAACTAAAATGGACTGGAATGGGTGAAATTAATTCAGATGACCATTATATCTACCACTGTGGGCAAGAACCCCTTAGAAGAAATGGAGTAGCCCTCATGATAAACAAGAGAGTCCAAAATGCAGTACTTGGGTACAATCTCAAAAATAACAGAATGATCTCTGTTCATTTCCAAGGCAAACCATTCAATATCACAGTAATGCAAGTCTATGCCCCAACCAACAGTGCTGAAGAAGCTGAAGTTTAACAGTTCTATGAAGACCCACAAGAGTTTCCAGAACTAACACCCACAAAAGATGTCCTTTTCATTATAGGGGACTGGAATGTAAAAGTAGGAATCAAGAGATACTTGGAGTAACAGGCAAATTTGGCCTCGGAGTATAAAATGAAGCAGGGCAAAGGCTAACAGAGTCTTGTCAAGAAAATCCACTGGTCATAGCAAACACCCTCTTCCAACAACACAAGAGAAGGCTCTACATATGAACATCACCAGATGGTCAATAGTGAAATCAGATTGATTATATTCTTTGTAGTCAAGGATGGAGAAGTTCTATACAGTCAGCAAAAACCAGGAGCTGACTGACTCAGATCGTGAACTCCTTGTTACAAACTTCAGACTTAAATTGAAGAAAATAGGGAAAACCACTAGACCATTCAGGTATGATCTAAATCAAATCCCTTACAGTGGCAGTGACAAATAGATTCAAGAGATTAGATCTGATAAACAGAGTGCCCGAAAAACTACAGACAGAGGTTCATGACATTGTATAGGAAACAGTGATCAAGACCATCCCCAAGAAAAAGAAATGCAAAAAGGCAAAATGGTTGTCTGAGTAGCTGAGCAAAGAAGTGAAAGGCAAAGGAGAAAAGGAAAGATATCCATTTGAATGCAGAGTTCCAAAGAATAGCAAGGAGAGATAAGAGAGCCTTCCACAATGATCAATTCAAAGAAATGGAGGAAAACAACAGAATGGGAAAGACTAGAGATCTCTTCAAGAAAAACAGAGATACCAAGGGAATATTTCATGCAAAGATGGGCACAATAAAGGACAGAAATTGTATGGACATATCAGGAGCAGTAGATATTAAGAAGAGGTGGCAAGAATACACAGAAGAACTGTACAAAAAAGATCTTCATGACCCAGATAATCACAATGGTGTGATCACTCACCTAAAGGCAGACATCCTGGAATGTGAAGTCAAGTGGGCCTTAGGAAGCATCACTATGAACAAAGCTAGTGGAGGTGATGGAATTCCAGTTGAGTTATTTCAAATCCTAAAAGATGATGCTGTGAAAGTGCTGCACTCAATATGCCAGCAAATTTGGAAAACTCAACAGTGACCACAGGACTAGAAAAGGTCAGTTTTCATTCCAACCCCAAAGAAAGGCAATGCCAAAGAATGTTCAAACTACTGGGCAACTGCACTCATCTCACACGCTAGTAAAGTAATACCCCAAATTCTCCAAGCCAGGTTTCAACAGTAGGTGAATCATGAACTTCTAGATGTTCAAGCTGGATTTAGAAAGGGCAGAGGACCTCATGCAAATAATTGATTCATCGGAAAAGACTGATGCTGGGAGGGATTGGAGGCAGGAGAAAAAGGGGACGACAGAGGATGAGATGGCTGGATGGCATCACCGACTCAATGGACGTGAGTTTAAGTGAACTCCGGGAGATGGTGATGGACAGGGAGGCCTGGCATGCTGTGATTCATGGGGTCACAAAGAGTCAGACACGCCTGAGCAACTGAACTGAACTGAACTGAGGAACCAGAGATCAAATTGCCAACATCTGTTGGATCATCAAAAAAGCAAGAGAGTTCTAGAAAAACATCTACTTCTGCTTTATTGACTATGCCAAAACATTTGACTGTGTGGATCACAACAAACTGGAAAATTCTGAAAGAGATGAGAATACAAGACCACCTCACCTGCGTCCTGAGAAATCTGTATGCAGGTCAAGAAGCAACAGGTACAACTAGACATGGAACAACAGACTGGTTCCAAATTGGAAAAGAAGCATGTCAAGGCTGTATATTGTCACCCTGCTTATTTAACTTATATGCAGAAAACATCACGTGAATGCCGGGCTGGATGAACCACAAGCTGGAATCAAGATTGCCGGCAGAAGTATCAATAACCTGAGACATGCAGATGACACCACCCTTGTGACAGAAAGCAAAGAGGAATTAAAGAGCCTCTTGATGAAAGTGAAAGGGGAGAGTGAAAAAGTTGGTTTAAAGCTCAACATTCAGAAAACTAAGATCATGGCTGCTGCTGCTGCTAAGTCGCTTCAGTCGTGTCTGACTCTGTGAGACCCCATAGACGGCAGCCACCAGGTTTCCCCATCCCTGGGATTCTCCAGGCAAGAACACTGGCATCCAATCCCATTACTTCATGGCAAATAGATGGGGGAACAATGGAAACAGTGCGAGACTTTATTTTTTGGGGCTCCAAAATCACTGAAGATGGTGCCTGCAGCCATGAAATTAAAAGATGTTTGTTCCTTGGAAGAAAAGCTATGAACAACCTGGACTGCATATTAAAAAGCAGAGACATCGTTTTGCCAACAAAAAGGTCTGTCTAGTCAAAGCTATGGTTTTTCCAGTAGTCATAGATTGATGTGAACGTTGGACCATAAAGAAAGCTGAGTGCTGAAGAATCGATGCTTTTGAACTGTGGTGTTGGAGAAGACTCTTGATAGTCCCTCAAACTGCAAGGAGATCAAACCAGTCAATCATAAAGGCAATCAGTACTGAATATTCATTGGAATGACTGATGTTGAAGCTGAAACTCCAATACTTTGGCCACCTGATGTGAAGAGCTGACTCGTTAGAAAAGACCCTGATGCTAGGAAAGAATGAAGCGGGAGGAGAAGGGGTCGACAGAGGATGAAGTGGTTGGATGGCATCACTGACTCTATGGACATGAGTTTGAGTAAGCTCTGGGTGTTGGTGACGGACAAGTAAGCCTGCTGAGCTGCAGCCCACAGGGTCACAAAGTGTCGGATGTAACTGACTGACTAAATTGATTTATAAAGTGAGATAATAATAAAAATGGCTATCTCAAATGGTTGCTGGTGTGATTAACAGTTAATACAAGCAATGTACTTAAAAGAGGGTTAGGGATTCCCTGGTGGCTGTACTGGTAAAGAATCATCTACAATGCAGGAGACCAGAGTTTGATCCCTGGGTCAGAAAGATGGCCTGGAGAAAGGAATGGCTACTCACTCCAGTATTCTTCCCTGGAGAATTCCATGAACAGAAGAGCCTGGCAGGCTACAGTTTATGCATTTGCGAAGAGTCAGACACAACTGAGTGATCAACACAGGTGCATAGCAAGTGCTCGATACACATGAATTGCTATTTGTTTTTATTTACAGTGCCTAACATGATGCCTGGAACATAGCACATGCTGAATAAATGCCTGATGAATGAGTGAATAAGGAGTAGAATCAGGTAGGTCCAATTGACAACCAGAAAGCTTTGTAAGGGTTGGACAAAATGTATTCCCCTCACAGTTGTAATGTGTAATGCCTAACACAGTTTCAAGCATCATGTTCTTCCTCAGTCCCTATGAATGATACGAACTCATGAGATGAAGAAATCTGAAGTGATATATATTTATTACAGCTACTTAAAATTGTATTTAAAACTTCAATAAACACATTTCTAAAATGAAAAAGAAATGTAGAACCCAAATCTTTCCCTGTAAATCATTTACTAGATATTTTATTATCATTAGAGATGGACTCACATTGTAATTAGGGCTTTCCAGGTGGTACATTGGTCAAGAACACACCTGGCAATGCAGGAGACGCAAGAGACCTGGGTTCGATTCCTAGATTGGGAAGATTCCCTGGAAAAGGAAATGACAACCTGCTCCAGTACTTTTGCCTGGAAAATTCCATGGACAGAGGAGCCTGGCAGGCCACATTCCACAGGGTCACAATGAGTCGGACATGATTGAACATGTACGCATACACACATTGTAGTTGGTTCTCAGTGAAACTAACCAGCAGTGTGACTCATACAAAAATAAAAGGGAAGAAAAGACAGGAGAGAAGACTTCAGGAAATTCCTTTCTACCTTTAGAAACATTAAAAGCCATTACTGTCAAAGTGCTACATTTAAGTGAATACCCTCACCGATTAGAACAAGTTAACTCTGATGGAAAATGGCCTTGAAAATTGGTTTTGAACTTCCCAACTGAGCCAGTTGTGCCAGGGGAGGAGGAAGCATCCTTGTTCTTGCCTGCACAAACATATGCTGGAAAGACACACAATCCTTGACACGGCTAGTGGGGTTTGCATCCTAGTACAACAACTTTTAACCATATATCCTGAGCGAGTTATTTGACTTCTTTATAATTCTGTGCTTTCATCTGCAAAATGATAATGAGATTAAAAATCACACTACATATTTTCTGTATTAAATATTATCATGTATATAGAGTTCATAGCATGGTGCCTGGCATGTGGTAGGTACTCAAGAGATGGTAGATATATATATTTTTTTATCATTATGAGCTTTAACCCTTGACATCTCAATTTGTTGACTGGATCATCTGAGCAGGAGTACAGCAGTCATTTCCCAAATGTAAACACATAGTACCTTGGTGACCCTTTGCAAGAGAGTCTGTATAAGTAGCATAGAGTCTCTTACAATCACTATATTTGAGTAGAATATTAGAGCCCTGGCCATTCAATTTTCTAGCTCTGTGACCTTGGCCAAATTACTTATAACCTCATTGTGCTTCATTTCATCTTTCATAGAATGGAAATAGTAGTAGTATTTAGTTTCTAGGATTACTGTGAATAAATGAAATTGTTTATTACAGCCCTTAACAAGAAACCCAACACATTGTACAAACAAATGTTAGGAATGATAATAACATAATAGGCTCATCCCTAGCCCTTGAAATTTACTTGATATTCCTTTGTTGTAATGAACTAAAGATTCATATGAAACTATAATCTTCAGAAGAATATATTGAGTACAAAAGTGCTGTTCCATTTATTAAGCACCTACTGTATCCACAGTACTCTTCTAGGTGCTTTATAGATATCACTTTTACTTTCAGAGCAACACCATGTGGTAAACATGGTTATTCTCATTTTAAAAAACACATCAACTGAGATCAAGATGGATGAATAGGAGGACGCAGAGCTCACATCCTGGAAGCTATGAAAATTGTACTGATGAAAGTATTTGCAGGGCAGGAATAGAGACGCAGACATAGAGAATGAACTTGTGGACACAGAGGGGGAAGGGGATGGTGGGAATAATTGACAGAGTAGCACTGACATATATACACTATCATGTGTAAAATAGATAGCTAGTGGGAAGCTGCTGTTAAACACAGGGAGTCCAACTCAGTGCTCTTGTGATGACGTAGAGGAGTGGGATGTGGAGGAGGGAGGAGCCTCAAGAGGGAAGGGATATATTGCATGCTCAGTCACTTCAGTTGTGTCTGACTCTTTTGCAACCCCATGGACTGTAGTCCGCCAAGCTCCTCTGTCCATGGGATTCTCCAGGCAAGAATACTGGAGTGGGTTGCCATCTCACTCCAGCAGATCTTCCTGACTCCTGAAGCTTGGCAGGCAGATTCTTTATCACTGTGCCATCTGAGGGAGGGGATATATGTATACCTATAGCTGATTCACATTGATGTACAGCAAAAACCAAGACAACATTGCAAAGCAATTATATTCCAATAAAGATACATCTACAAAGGATACCTACTAAACACTGGCAGAAGGTCGCATGCAACCAAGATTGCAAGAAAGGACATCATGTAACTGGGTAGCAAGAAAGAAAAAAAAAAAGACTCAAGATGGGCCCTGTGCCCCTGGGAAGGAGCTGTGGAGAAGGAAAGGTTCTCTCACCCAGGAAACTCCCTTCACCAGCTGGGAGATCAGCCAGGACAGAAGGGAGCTTCGGAGGCTCAGAGGAGAGTGCAGCAGCTGGACTGTGGCAGGAAAAGCATAGATATACCAGTACAGAGGGTCCAGGTTGACCCCCTGTGCTCCTCAGCCCAAGATGTACATCTGCTGGTACACGCCAGGGATGGGTGCTGCAACTCTGGTTTCAGAGGACAGAGCCTGGAAGAAGACTGGGGCTGGAAGTGCAGGGACACCCTGAATGGGACTGATGTGTGGACCAAGCTGCAACCAGGCAGGTGGAGAGGGGTGTGTGCAAGAAGGAGCCTGGGTCAGCCATGGAAGCCTCACTGTTAATGTGTGTAATAATGTTTGAAGGCAGGGGCAGGGACCGCCATAGCAGTCTCATGATTGGTCTGCTCACAGCAAGTTTAAAACTCTGTGAGCCTGCAACCCTGCCCACCTGCGGAGGTAGGGGTGAAATCTGTGCCAATCCCAGGGGCTGCACAACTTTAGAAACAGGATTAAAATCTGAGCCAAGTCCCAGTCACTGTGTGACCCACGAATTTCTGCACTGCAGGCAGCTTTGTAAACTCAGCATCTGTGGAATATCCAAGCGCATTATGGTGTTTCCATGGCTGGGGCAGTAAAATGACCCAAATGAAAAGATATACTGTGTTTCTGGATATAAAGAATCAATATTGTCAAAATGGCCATTCTACTCAAAGCAATCTACAGATTTAATGTGATCCCTATCAAATTAGTACTCTCTTAAGTGGCACAGTGGTTAAAAAATCTGCCTGCCAATGCACGAGATGCAAGAGATGTGGGTTTGATCCCTGAGTAGGGAAGATCCCCTGGAGGAGGAAATGACAACCCACTCAAGTATTCTTGCCTAGAAAATTCCATGGACAGAGGAGCCTGGTGGGAGTCCATGCAGTTGCAAAGAGTTGGACATGACTGAGCACACACTCACACGCACTCTATCAAATTAACCCTGACATTTTTCACAGAACTAGAGCAAGTTATCCTAAAATTTATATGGGACCATGAAAGACTCAGAATTGCAAAAGCATCCTGAGGGGAAAAGAACAAAGATGGAGGCATAACCCTCCCAGGCTTCAGACAATGTTACATAGTGACAGTAATCAATACAGCATGGTATTGGCACAAAAGCAGATATATGGATCAATGGAACAGAGTACAGAGCTCAGAAATAAACTTAAACTCCTACAGTCAATTAATCTTCTACAAAGGAGACAAAATTATACAATGGAGAAAAGACAGTCTCTTCAAGTAGTGCTGGGAAACCTGGACAGCTACATGTAAATCAGTGAAGTTAGAACATACCCTCTCACCATACACCAAAATAAACTCAAAATGGCTCAAAAAGATTTAAATATATGGCAAGAAACTATAAAAGTCCCAGAAGAAAACATTCTCTGACATAAATCACAGCAATGTTTTCTTAGGTCAGTTTCCCAAAGCAATAGAAATAAACCAAAAATAAACAAATGAGACCTAACCAAACTTATAAGCTTTTGCATAGCAAAGGAACCATAAACAAAATGAAAAGATATCATAATGCCTGTGATAAAATATTTGCAAATGATGTGATGGACAAGGGTTTAATTCCTAAAATATACAAACAGCTCATATAACTCAATAACAACAACAACTCTCAAACAACTCAATTAAAAAATAGGCAGAAAACCTAAACAGACATTTCTCCAAAGAAGTCACACAGATGGCCAACAGGCACATGAAAAGATACTCAACATTGATAATTATTAGAGAAATAAAAATCAAAATTACAATGAGATACCACTTCACCCTGGTCAGAATGGTCATCATTTAAAAGTCTATAAATAACATATGTTAGAGAGAGTGTAGAGAAAAAGAAACCCTCCTATACTGTTTATGGGAATGTAAATTGGTGCAGCTACTATGGAAAAGAATACAGAGGTTTCTTAAAAAAAAAAAAACAAGAATAGAGTTATACCATATGATCCAACAATCCCACTCTGGGGTGCATATATATATATATATATATATATATATATATATATATATATATATGGAAAGCACTGTAATTTGAAAAGAGCCATGCACCCAATTTTCACTGAAGCACTATTTACAATAGCCAAGAAATGGAAGTAACCTAAATATCCATTGACAAGAGGAATGGATAAAGAAGATGTGGTAGATGTATATAATGGAATATTACTCAGCCATAAAGAAGAATAAAATAATACCATTTGCAGCAACATGGATGGACCTAGAGGTTGTCATACTAAGTATGCCAGAAAGAGAAAGACAAATATCATGGTATCTCATATATTAAATTGAAAAAATGACACAAATGTACTTAAAGTTATGGTTGCCAAAGGGGAAAGAGGAGGGGGAGGGATAAATTAGGAGTTTGAGATTAGCGGATACAAAATACTGTATATATTAAATAAAAAACTAAACAGCAAGTACCTACTATATAGCATAGGGCAATAACTTGTAATAAATAATAATGAAAAAGAATTTATATTATATATATATATCTTTATGGCTTCCCTGGTAACTCAGCTGGTAAAGAGTCTGCCTGCAATTCAAGAGACCCTGGTTTGATTCCTCGGTTGGGAAGATCCCCTGGAAAAGGGATAGGCTACCCAATCCAGTATTCTTGCCTGGAGAATCCCCATGGACAGAGGAGTCTGGTGGGCTACAGTCCATGGGGTCTCAAAGAGTTGGACATGACTGAGTGACTAAGCACAGTACAGCGTGTGTGTGTGTGTGTATATATATATTATTTATATATATATATATACACACACATACATACACACATACTCAATCACTTTGCTGTGCACCAGAAACAAACACAACACTGTAAATCAGTTATAATTCACTTTTAAAGAAAGCTGAGGAAAAGAAGCCATACCAAGTAAGATATTTTAAGAAAGCTATCCAAGACCACATATATAAAGAAATGAACTAAGAAAAAGGCAGAATTGTGATGAGCCCAGTTCTGTCTGACACCAAAGCCTAAGTTCTTTTCATCACATCTTTAATCTGTCATTATGAATTTGTTTACTAGATTAGCTAGCTGTCATCAGAAAGAGAGAGAGCCTTGGAGGATGAGACAGAGGACAAAGTTCAAGAAAGAAGGAGAACAAAAGAAAACTGCTCAAACATGGCTTGGCCTCAGGCCAGTCCTCCCAAAGGCTCTATAGTCTCTGGCACTTTTTCTAGCCGTTTCAAGGTCCACTGGTTTTCCCTGTGTTTTTTGCCCTAGGTTTATACTGATTTCCTAACTTATAAAAACTCATTCTAATCTCAGTATTTTAATTTCCATAGCACTATGTGAAATGTTGAGTTTCTTCCTTGCTCTGCCCTTTTTTAAAAAAAAATTCATATAGACCTTCCTTTCACCTTTTTATTACACAGCAGTTTATGTTTTTCCCATTATTGACCTAACTCCCAGTGTTTACATTGCTGATGATAATTGTATATCTCTCTCAAGTAGATAATAGCGGAGAAAACAGCATCACACAGGGTCTGAGGATACTATTTAAATGCAGTTTATGGACAATCTGCTTCTGTTTTTGTTTTGTCACTATTTCATCTGCTTTTCCATCAGGGATGTTACCACTGAGGAAGTTGTTTCATTCACATTTGGTTTTTTGTTCACTGGAATTCAAAGTCCAATTATCCCTCCTTGCATTCTAGATGTGTAGGCTGATTTGGGACATCATGGTTGTAGCCAGACAGAAAATTGCAAATTTATCCATACTAAGTAGATCTACAGCAGAGAAGGTGCCAGAACAAGGAAGTAACTCAGGAATTCACCATCAAGGAAACCTAAGTACTTCCGAAAATTCTAGAGCCCTGGAAACAGAATAGTGGACTTACTAAGGTGCTTAGGAGGTACTTCAAACCCATTTGAGAATCTGAAAATTCACAATGATGTGCTATTCCATAGCACTTCCAGGAGAAAAGAAAACAAGACAAATTTTAAGTCTGCACAATTGTAGATTGTGTCATACAGCCAAATCTTTCTTAGACCACTCTTGCAGTCCTCCCTAATAGCCCCCAATAGCTTCCAATGCACTTTTATTTCAAGTACAATTCAGACAAAGAAGAAAGTTCTGTTTATTTTTAGATCTTCAAATTTCTCCTTCCTCCCTCACCCATGGATCCTATTTGGTTAAGCTGAGTTAACAAATGGGATCAAAGAGACTAGGTGAGGGAACTGCTTTCCAATCTTGAGGAAAATAGTAAATCAGACTGAGCATTTGCAATCTGGCATATCTAGATGCATAGATCAGACCTGAGAAAGAATCAATAAGGAAGACAAAGCTATTAATAGATTGTACTTACTGGGGCCCTGTTTACATTACTATACTGACTTGATGGACGTGAGTTTGAGCAAGCTCCAGGAGTTGGTGATGGACAGGGAAGCCTGGCGTCCTGCAGTCCATGGGGTCGCAAAGAGTCGGACATGACTGAGCGACTGAACTGAACTGAACCAAGTGTAATGATATCTTCGTTTGAATTTATGCCCTTTTCTTCTATTACAGCTAGTCATGACTATCAATGTTTAAAGTGTGGATTTTGCTAACACAAGTGAATTGCATAGTTTCATTTTCTGAGGAACATCTAACCTTAATCAATATTTTCAAAGAATAACAGATATAAGGAAGGTAGATAGTATATGAGTAAAGTCTATAGAAATGGTTATTCTACACAAAAGAACTATAAACAGGACCGTAATGGATCCTAAATTTGCTTATAGTTTTCCCCATTTGTGGACATTGGTCAAGTTCATCTTTTAGCCAAGAGAGCTTTTCAATGAAAAGTCTCAGATTAAAAACAAACAGATCCTTCTGGCTGAATCAGCAGTCAACTTTTTTCAAGGACATAGCTAATCTCTTCTCTAGTGTAAACTGGAAACTTGCCACTACATTTCCTCCACTGCGTTTCCACATCCACTCCCCAACTTTCTGCTTTCCTCTCCTTTGGCCAGAGCCAAACCCATTTTTTTTTGCCAACTTTACATCCCTACTCTGAATCATGAGTGAAGTGAAAGTCACTCAGTCATGTCTGACTCTTTGCGACCCCATGGTAGTCCATGGAATTCTCCAGGCCAGAATACTGGAGTGGGTAGCCTTTCCCTTCTCCAGGGGATCTTCCCAACCCAGGAACTGAACTGGGGTCTCCTGCATTGCAGGCAGATTCTTTACCAATTGAGCTATCAGGAAAGCTCCTGAATCATGAAGATGAGAACTGTTCCTATTTAGAGACTTTGGCCCATACCTATTTGCCTCTGCCTGTAAGGAAGTTTCCAGAGGCAACAGGGTTGCTCTTAGAGTTTTTTTTTTTTTTTTTTAAAGAGTCCAATGGGTAAAGTTAGTCTACAAATACCTAAGTGTGGCCTCTGTTTTAGTTTATTCCACATTAGCAACTCCATATCCAACCAAATGAAATTTAGTGCACTTTTTCAGGGTACTAAGATGATGGAAACAAATATATTATGAAGTGGCAACTTGAAAAATATTAAAGAAACATGAGCAAACAGTTTATATCTCTTCTATAAAGTGACTTTGCAAAAACTTAAGGAGAATTAAGTATGTACATTTTTATTCTTTATATGTTTTACTTTTTAATTTAAATTTTAAGAAATTTAAGTATTTTATTCCCCCTCCATGATCCATTCTTGAATGCTCTTCTCACTAGATGACAGAGTATAAGTGAGGTTGCCAATGCTATTGTAACATATACTGATTTAGGAAAGTGAAATAGCTTTTTCATCCAGCCATGTCTAGGCCAACTTAAACCTTACTGATACCACTATTCAATAGCTGTATGATATGAACATGATGGATCCCAATTCTCAAACCTTTAATCAGCCATCAAGATCCATTTGAAAAGATTCTTTAATGATACCATCTTTCAACTCTTCTATAAATGTAAAATATTTCAAAACAAAAATAAGAAAAATTGAACTAGAATATTTTTATTACATTGTAGATGTTAGTCTAAGTTGTATGGGAAAGCAGTTTTATTTGTTATGGTCCAGACTGATGAACAGAAACAGAGGGTGGGAGCACATCCTAGTAACTGTAGTATGTGGTACAGAGGTAATGGGTTAGTGGTGTAACCAGGCAACAGCTCTCCATATAAATGATCATCATCAAGAGGAGCAAGAATTCTCTTTTTCGGACTCATGGAGTGGATTTGCCAGATAGCAGACAAAAGAGTAAGACATGGGTAGATTCTACGACTATTAATAAGCAGTCTGTATGTTACTAGCATCAGCTAAGAGCTTTATACTAGTTTTTTTTAATCACTGCTAAAATAAAGTACCACTAATGTAGCTTAAAACAACAACCACTGATTATCTGACTATTCTCTAGGACACGAGGCAAGGTAAGTTTGGCTGGGTATTTGGCATAGTGTCTTACAAGGCCCAAATCACGGTGTTGGCCAGTGACTTTCCTAGAGACTCTAGGGGGAAATCTGCTTCCAGAATCATCCATATTGTTGGCAGAATTCAGTTCCATGCAACTAGAGGATTGAATTCAGATTTCCTTGCTGGCTCTCAGACGGGGGTTGTTCTCAGTTTCTAGAGTTGATGCATATTTCCTGGCCCATGGCTCCTTTTATCTTCAAAGCCAGCAATGATGCTGGGTGTAGAAAAGTTCTTATGACTCATGTATTTCTGACTTCCTCTTCTGCTTTTAAGGGCTCATGTGATTATATTGTCCCATTCCATCTACTCCCAGATAATCCATGATAATCTCCCTATTTTAAAATCAACTGAAAGGTAACAACTATGACAAACTCCATTTTGCTATATAAGGGAATGTGTAAGATATATACCCAGTCTTGGAAATTGAGTAGAATCTTTGTGGGGCAACAACAGTCTTCCCACTTACATGCATCCTTAAGTCAAGTACTGTGCAGCCTCTGTCAGCATCAACTCTTCACTCTAACACCTCACACACATCATCTTAATACATAGAAGTAAATGCAAGCAATAGAATTCTGCCACACTCCATTTCCCATAATGCTACAGTATTCAGGAGGCAAATGTGGAACATCAGTTGAGCTAATTATCTTAAATCATGAAAGACTCTAAGAATATATTGAAATATAAATGACTATATCAATGGCTTTTTTCATACAACTCTTGAAACAATGCTTATGTGGGTGTAGAAAAGGACACTTTCAAACAAAACCTCTGTAGTACTCTCAAAACTGGGCACATTAGTGAGAGAGGGAACAGCCTTTGAGCTAAAACCCTGTGTCATCCAAGGTGAGGGAAGGAGATATATTGGGTAGGCCAAAACGTTCATTCAGTTTTCTGTACCATCGTATGGAAACCCAAACAAACTTTTTGGCCAACCCAATACACTGTTTAGCATTTCCCATAAACCTAAACACAAGTAAAGACCTTCTTTACAGGAAAATTCAAAGATCAGGAACCCACCCTGGAAGAGGACTAGGCTGTAAATAAATCCATTATATCCATTTGTCAAAAGGAACAAGCAAAAAAGCTCCAATGTCTTCTTAAGAAATACCTCCGTAATTGATTTTTTTCTTCAGTTTTTATGAACTGACTACAGAACATGACAAGGAAAGCCTGCCAACAGAATAAAAAAGTATTATAAACCATACACAAAACACACACACACACACACACAAATCACAGCACTGTCCCCTCTGGGCATGTTCCAAAATCTAATCCCAATGATAATCTGATCCACACAGCTCAGCCACGCAATTTCTGCCTTTTGAAGCGTAAATTGATTCAGTGAATCATTTAAATTTACTTTAACTGATTATTAATATTGCAATAAAGGGCTTAAGAATATGAAATTAAAATTCTTTTAACTCTCCTGTAAAGCAGCAATGTGTTCATTTGTAAGGATTTTCCTATCAGCAACTCCGATTGGCCTGTCCATGTGTATTTGGAAAAACTCTTCACTTAATGACTATTAAGTAATGTGGTTTGTCAGGGAAAAGGGACTTCATTACCATTGCAAATGATTCACTTGCAGGAAAACACTGTCCGTTCCATTTCCACAGCTGTTTTGTCTTAAATACCTACCCATTAATGCTCTATCTCAGTAGACATGTTTACTTAACTCAAAGAAACAATCGTTGTCTTAGAGGATTAAGGAGTATTTTCTTGGCTTTCATGGGAATATTAGTTTTTCCCTCTTTGTGTGTGATTTTCATTCACACTTCAGGTTCCTCTATGTTGCTTTCTTTATGCCCAAATTCAGAGAGGACTGCTTGATGTGCTGTATGCCATTTTACTCATAGTTAATATTTCTTCTCCCACTAACACTTTCTGAACCTTCATATTTAAAGACAATGAATTTGCTATGCTTGTACTCTATAAATAGAGATGGTGTCTTAATTATACTTTCAAATTGCAGCGTCTGTTTCCAGCTGTGCATATGAATGTTTGTGATCAGGATGTATGTTCCAGTATGTTTATTTTTAATCCCAAATTATACCCTTCACAAGCCAAAACGAAATGTGAAATGATCAACTTTTATTTGCAGACACGTGTCAACTGCTTGTTAATAGTTCCATTCTTGAACCTTTCTCAATATAGCTCTGAGAGTTTCCCCTTGCCTATAGTCTGAGGGAACACATAGCCTGAAAGGTTTCTCACTGAAAGGTGGGTGTGCCTACTGTACTTCCCAAGGCTTAGCAAGTGAGGCGCCTCAGCCTTGGCAGCTGTGGAACATCTCCATGTACTTCTCTGGATCTTCTCTGAAGAGTCATGATAGATTTTGAGAAAGCTACACTATTTAAGGAGATTTCAATTTGGAAACTGAGCCAGATGCACTCCCTTCGACTATTCATAAGATTATCAGTAAGATGGGATACAGCATGGCTTTAAAACATCTTCTAATGTGGCTTAAAACTAATTAAGAAAACACACACGCACAGAGAGAAAACCTTACAATATAGCATCCAATGCAAGAATATGCTTAAGATACCCACAGTATTAGCGTATTCATTTCCTATTCTTCTCTAACTAGTCAGTCACCCACAGAGGCTCAGACCTATTTTTTTTCCTCCACCTTGTATGCTACTTTGACTCAAGTGAAAGAAAGGAAGTTGCTCAGTCGTGTCAGACTCTTTGTGACCCTATGGACTGTAGACCACCAGGCTTCCCTGTCCATGAGATTTTCCAGGCAAGAATACTGGAGTGGGTTGTCATTTTCTTCTCTAGGGGATCTTCCCAACCCAGGGATTAAATGCAGGTCTCCCACATTGTGGACAGGTTCTTTACCATCTGAGCCACCAGGGAATCCCATTTTGACTAAAGAAAGTACGTTCTGCATAATTTGACAATCCGAGGCTTTCAGCATTCTTCTTGGGAGGACTTACAGAAGATAATAATTGGAACATGTAAGACTTTATGAATGGTCCCACAGAGAGCAAAAAGAAAAATAGCAGTGGGTTTTTATACTGAAAGACCAGTAAGCAAAGATGGTAAAACTATTTGTGATTATAAAGGGTACGGCCTTAGAAACAACCTATTGCCAATATTATCTACATCTGATATCAGACTACTGGGCCTTATTTGTGGAGACACTGAGTAATTTATAAGAATCAATAGATAGCTAAATCAATATCAACTCAGTTTCTAGTTGCAAATATATACTGATTTTTTTTATAAGGAGGGAGAAGTTTTAGCGGGTTAGTGGATAATTATAAGTAGAGGCTTCTAAACACTGAAGAGTTAAAACAACCTCAGTAGCAAAATTACGTTTACATAGATACTATTATTACTGTTTACAATAATAAATCTCTTTTTCATTTGACAAATTCAGGTCCCTTATAAGATCTGAATTTGTCCTTATATTAATAAAACCAGTCATATTATAAAGAAGCATGTGAAATTTCCAGACATTGAACTTTATTTTATTTGAAAATCCAAGATTTTGAGTATGCAAGAATGATACTTACTGAAAGTAATGCCTACATAGCAGTTCAAAACTGTTTCAAAGAGTCAAGGGGGTGAGAGAGAGATGGACAGTGATTTGTGTTCAAATCCAACTATAGCTTTCTAATAGACACTTAAAATTTAACTTTTCTGAAACTGAACACTCGATTTTCCTCCAACTCCCCCACCCCCAGTATTCAGTATTCCCCATACAAGTGAAATGGCATTACCTTGAGCAAAGTCTAGCCTTTATTGACTTCGCTCTCCCCTCACACATCTCACCATTGAATTCATCACCAAGTCCTGCTTGTGAAAGTGAAAGTGTTAGCTGTTTCATGCATATCCGACTCTTTGCGACCCCATGGAATGTAGCCCGCCAGGCTCCTCTGTCCATGGAATTCTTCAGGCAAGAATACTAGAATGCATTGCCATGCCCTCCTCCAGGGGACCGTCCCAACCCAGGGATCAAATCTGGGTCTCCAGCATTGGCAGACCCAAAGTCTTGCTTATCTACTCTAATATAAACTGAGTCTGACCATTTGTCTGAATGTCTACCATCCAGTCCAAGCCACCACCATAACTCACTCGGACTACTGTAACTGGATCCTAACTGTTCTGTTTCCAACTTTGGCTCCCAATATTCTAATCTTTATTGAATAAAAAGTAATATTTTAAAAATGCAATTCACATAGCACTCTTCCACTCAAAACACATCGTTTCCAATTACCATTGTACAAAGAATAAAAAGAAACTTCATATTACCTAAGGCCTGCAGACCTAACTTCTACCTACTTCTTCAACCTCATTTTAACACTCTCCTTTCATTCACTACACCACAACTGCAACAGCTTTCTTTACATTTTCAAATGCCCATGCATATTACAACTATTCCTTCCCTCTGTCTATAATCCTCTGCCTTGTTTTTCCACAGAACTGGTTCCTTGTTGCCATTCCAGTCCAAGATTAAAATTCCTCTTCTCATATAAACCTACTATGACTGCTCAATCTAAAGTATTAAAAGTTCCTTCCTTTTTCCTATCTATTAACATATTTTTTCCACCTGCTAGACAGCAAGAACATTATCTCTCTGGTTAGCTGCTATATCCCTAGAGGCTTAACTATTGTTGGGCACACAGCCAAATATTGGAGTGGGTAACCTTTCCCTTCTCCAGGAGATCTTCCCAACCCAGGGACTGAACCCAGGTCTCCTGCATTGCAGGTGGATTCTTTACTAGCTGAGTTCCAAGGGATGTCCAGTCAGTACTCAAATGTTTGTTGAATAAGTACATATACTTTTGATTTAGTTGAATGTCACTATCATTTAGTTTGTTTACTTGTTTTTGGTATTGTTTTGCTTTCTTTTTCCAAATCACACTAAAATAGTCAAACTCGTCTTTTTTTTTTTTTTTAGTTCTTTTCCCTTCAGGCTATATACCTGGAACTGCTATATAATCTGTGGTGTGGAATAAGTAGTAAAGAAGGATGTCCATACATACACAGATAAAACGTATTCAACAAGTGCAGCTTTTATTGCCTGTCAAAGATTTTCTCCTTTCATTGAGAATATGATTTTGCCTTGATTGCTTTCAGCTGGTAATTTCATGTATGTGTGGAAAGTCATTTCATTACAAGCTCAGATTGTCCCTTCTAAGTTTGGGTTTTCTGTAGAGATTAGAACTTTAAAAATGAATCATCCTAATAAATATGATGACAAATTACCAACACCACTATTAGGTAAGTAACAACCCTGTTTAACCTAAAGAAAGTTCTGCTTTTTGCAACTCAGATTCCCCCTATGTAAATGGAGTTAGACTAGATGAACTCAAAGATCCCATATATCTTCATCATTCTTTGCTACTACAGAGGTGTTTCCAGTGCCTGTGCAGTCTTTATGTAAAATAGATGATATTCTGCTAATAACGAAGAACAGGCAATGGCAACAGTGATTCAGCTAAATAAATTTTGTTAACATATATACAGAATGATCATTGCACAGAATAAAATTTTTTTTTTCCAACAAGAGTAAACAAATGGTGTTGAAACAACTCGGTAGCCATCTGAAAAATAAAGTTGGATTCCTGTTCCATATCCCATCAAAAAATAAATTCCAGGTGGATCAAAGATTTATATTTATGAAATTAGGTAATAAAAAATCACTAGGAAAAAAAAAAAACATGGGGGAACTGTTTTAAATCATGCAGTAAGAACTGACTCATTTGAAAAGAACCTGATGCTGGGAAAGACTGAGGGCAGGAGAAGGGGACGATGGAGGATTAGATAGTTGGATGGCATCACTGATACAATGGACATGGGTTTGGGTAGAATCCAGGAGTTAGTCATGGACATGGAGGCCTGGCATGCTGAGATTCATGGGGTCCCAAAGAGTCGGACACAACTGAGAGACTGAAATGAAAGGCCTAAGTTTGACAAAAATCCCAGAAGGCAAAACCTAAAAGTCCGCATTTGAAAATCTGATCAGTTCGGTTAAGTCACTCAGTCATGTCCAACTCTTTGTGACCCCACGGACTGCATCACGCCAGAACTCCCTGTCCCTCATCAACTCCCGGAGTTTACCCAAACTCATGATCACTGAGTCAGTGATGCCATCCGACCATCTCATCCTCTGTCATCCCCTTCTCCTCCCACCTTCAATCTTTCCCAGCATCAAGGCCTTTTCAAATGAGTCAGTTCTTCACATCAGGTGGCCAAAGTATTGGAGTTTCAGCTTCAACATCACTCCTTCCAATGAACACTCAGGACCTATCTCCTTTAGGATGGACTGGATGGATATCCTTGCAGTCCAAGGGTCTCTCAAGAGTCTTCTCCAACACCACAGTTCAAAAGCATCAATTCATCGGCACTGAGTTTTCTTTATAGTCCAACTCTCACATCCATACATGACCACTGGAAAAACCATAGCTTTGACTAGATGGACCTTTGTTGGCAAAGTAGTGTCTCTGCTTTTGAATATGCTCTCTAGGTTGGTCATAACTTTCCTTCCAAGGAGTAAGCTTCTTTTAATTTCATAGCTGAAATCACCATCTGCAGTATTTTTGGACCCCCAAAAAATAAAGTCTGACACTGTTTCCACTGTTTCCTCATCTATTTCCCATGAAGTGATGGGACCAGATGCCATGATTTTAGTTTTCTGAATGTTGGGCTTTAAGCCAACTTTTTCACTCTCCTCTTTAACTTTAGTCAAGAGGCTGTTTAGTTCCTCTTCACTTTCTGCCATAAGGGTGGTGTCATCTGCATATCGGAGGTTACTGATATTTCTCCCGGCAATCTTGATTCCAGCTTGTGCTTCATCCAGCCCAGCACTTCTCATGATGTACTCTGCATAGAAGTTAAAGAAGCAGGGTGACAATATACAGCCTTGACATACTCCTTTTCCTATTTGGAATCAGTCTGTTGTTCCATGTCCAGTTCTAACTGTTGCTTCCTGACCTGCATATAGGTTTTTCAAGAGGCAGGTCAGGTGGTCTGGTATTCCCATCTCTCTCAGAATTTTCCACAGTTTATTGTGATCCACACTGTCAAAGGCTTTGGCATAGTCAACAAAGCAGAAATAGATGTTTTCTGGAACTCTCTTGCTTTTTCTATGATCCAGCGGATGTTGACAATTTGATCTCTGCTTCCTCTGCTTTTTCTAAAACCAGCTTGAACATCTGGAAGTTCATGGTTCAGGTATTGCTGAAGCCTGACTTGGAGAATTTTGAGCATTATTTTACTAGCATGTGAGATGAGTGCAATTTGCAGTAGTTTGAGCATTCTTTGGCATTTGGCTTTCTTTGGGATTGGAATGAAAACTGACCTTTTCCAGTCCTGTGGCCACTGCTGAGTTTTCCAAATTTGCTGGCATATTGAGTGCATCACTTTCACAGCAGCATCTTCCAGGATTTGAAATAGCTCAACTGGAATTCCATCACTTTCACTAGATTTGTTCATAGTGATGCTTTCTAAGGCCCACTTGACTTCACATTCCAGGATGTCTGGCTCTAGGTGAGTGATCACACCATCGTGATTATCTGGGTCATGAAGATCTTTTTTTGTACAGTTCTTCTGTGTATTCTTGCCACCTTTTCTTAATTTCTTCTGCTTCTGTTAGGCCCATACAATTTCTGTCTTTTATCGAGCCATCTTTGCATGAAATGTTCCCTTGGTATCTCTGTTTTTCTTGAAAAGATCTCTAGTCTTTCCCATTCTGTTGTTTTCCTCTATTTCTTTGCATTGATTGCTGAAGAAGGCTTTATCTCTTCTTGCTATTCTTTGGAACTCTGCATTCAGATGCTTATATCTTTCCTTGTCTCCTTTGCTTTTCACTTCTCTTCTTTTCACAGATATTTGTAAGGCCTCCCCAGACAGCCATTTTGTTGTTTTGCATTTCCTTTCCATGGGGATGGTCTTGATTCCTGTCTCATGTACAGTGTCACAAACCTCCATCCATAGTTCATCAGGCACTCTATCTATCAGATCTAGTCCCTTAAATCTATTTCTCACTTCCACTGTATAATCATAAGGGATTTGATTTAGGTCATACCTGAATGGTCTAGTGGTTTTCCCTACTTTCTAGTGGCTGACAATTTGATCTTCTACTCTTCCCAATTAAATTTTATTGTTAAACATAAGCTTTGAACCAAAAGCAATAATTAAAAATTGTTTACCCTAGAGAGGAAGGAGTGGTACTCTGTCCTTCCTCACCTGCCACCATCTCCAGCCAAATTCTGGTGAGGTACAATCAAAAGTTTAACATGTATCACCTTGAATTTGAGTGTTGTAAGGACTGTTGCTGAATTGGGCCTAGAAATTATGTAAGGTCAAAATACTGTGGCTAGAGAGTCTTAGTAGAGTACAAAGAGGAAGGACTGCATCAAAAGTGATATGTATTTTCACCAATGGCAGGGAAAGGCTGCATTTTCTTCTGGGTCATATGTGAACCCCACAGAAAGTAGCCAGCTGTGAGCTATACTGTAAAAGGCTAAATACTAAAGAAGGCTCCCTACCAGATGTAAGGTGACCTCAGTTAGGATACTGGAGGTATCCTGCTAAAGCCATAACTGGATCTCCCCAGTTGGAGAATATCAGAGAAAATCACAAATGTACACAAAGAGAAGAAGAATTAGCATTTCGGATGCTGGTCACTCACAGAGAGCATGCCTATCAGATGACATCACTACTAGTCAAGTAAGGCTTTTGGTTCTTTTCAAGTGCTTTCCTCTACAATTCCAACCTTAGAGGAATGAGAGTCAGCATGGTAATTTGAGGTGGAAGAAGGAAGCAAAGAAGAAGGGACTACCATGCTCATCCCTTTCTCCTTTATTTTGCTGACTATGCATTCTCTCTCTTCATCTGTTGACTAGTGTTAAAAGTTGGAATTACCAGGGATTCTGTCCCAGACCTTCTGGTCTTTACTTATTACCTAGTTGCCTAGGATCTCATCTATTTCCACAGTTTCAGCTAAGATGTTTATTTTATAACACTACTCTCTGAATTTACTTTGTTTTATGTATGTATCATCTATCCTTCTCCACTAGGATATAAACTTAATAGCAGGGACTCTGCTGAGTCTCAAATACCTAGCGAAGTGTCCAGCATATGGATAAGAAGGTACTTTATCAGTTATTAATTGGACTATGATAAACTGGGGTACAGAACTAAACAAGGCACAGCCCTTGCCCTTCAGGAATTAATTACCTAGCAGAGAAAGCTGTATTTGAACAGATTATCTGGATCAAATATTTGAGCCAGCTATGTTTTTGGAAAGAGGGTGACTAACTTTGCATGGGGACAGTCATGGGAGGCTATAATGAAGAGTTCTATGTTAGCTGTATCTTAGTGGAGGAATACAAAGTTTATCAGGTAGGAAAATGAGAAAAGGGGAAAAGCAGGAGCAAAGACATGAAGATGTGTAAACAAAGGACACAATCACATCCTTAAAATAGTTCACAGTAGTTGAAAAGACGGAAGCAACAACCTGAGGACTGGTAGAGCCAGTGAAGCTGAACTCTGAGGTTTCAGCCACTCATCCTATAGTAGGCCATAAAATAAGCCACTACACGTGAGCCAGAAGGCTGGCTCACTCTAGTCGCAAAATTCTATCCCTACCTTTTTTTACTCTGTGCCAAACTTGTTGGGCTAGTTACCCACTTCAGTCTGTAGCTTTCCCACTTCTGGTGTAGAATGGAGACAGCTGCCACTCCATCAAAGCTGAATCTACACAGTGGGCTTAGACTGGCCAGCTCATTAAAGGACCCTGTGGAGCTTCCTGCATGGCTGTCCTTGAAATTCAAACCACCTATGTATTTCTCCCTGGGGAAAATGCCACTCAGACTCCACTGGCCAACCTAATCAGGCCCAGGGATAGAGAGCGAGCGAGCGAGCAATAGAGAGAGTGAATGAGCAAGAGCGAGCAAGCGAGCAAGACTGTGTTCATGAATGTCTTGGATAAAGCTATCTAAAATTGTTAATTCTCTTTTCAAGTATGTTTCCTTCTACCATTAACTGTGAATACCCAGGAAGTCCTTCCCTCTTGACAAGTCCCCATAATATCACAATCTCATGATAGCAGTCTTGGAAGGAGGAGAACAGGTGAATGTCAGGGAGTTACGGAGGCAACTCAGATTACATTTCTCAACTTAAAAATGCTCCTTCCCGACTTTCCCACTGTGGTAGATCATGCTACCACAACCTAACTTTACATACTATAGAGGAAATCCTTTACACACTACATAGGAAAATGGTCTACCATATTAAAACCTGGTTGTTACATTGGTTTCCTGTGATTTTTCCAATAATTCCTTTACTTTCTTTGTTCCTCAGCTGCTGCTTCTACAAAATGGGAATAAAAGCACTAGTCTCTGCTTTTTCTTCTGCATTACTTAGTACACAGTCATGGTATTATGCTCATTCGGAGTCTATAAGACACTTCAGAGACTCAAATTTATTTTGACACTTCAGGGATAGAAACTTTGGATGTGTTACTACTACACGTTCTATTAAACATTAACCCTTATTTTAGATTATCCTTCCTTCCCCAAATAGTCAATCATTTGACTTTTCTATTTAAATATTACACTCCTCAAATGAATTGAGTTGGATACATTGCATTCTTTTGATACATTGATTCACATTCACTTTTGTACTTTAGCTGAAAAAAAAATGGGTCATTTCCCAGTAGACAATCATAATAAAAATAGTCCATCTTCAAATAACAAGTACATTCAGATACCAAGACAATATTAGTTTTCAAAGGAAACCCAATTATGGCCTTTATAGTTGTAAAGTTTCTGATTTACTCATATTTTAATGTAGATATAGTTCTTTAAACTGCCATAGTAAAGTATTGTTAATAACACACATAATATTGTTGCCTTGGCATGGGGTTAGTATCAAAATATGTCTTGTATTCTCCAGGCTTAGAGGAAGACATTTAATAAGATGATATGAGCTGAAACCCATAGTAGCTTTACCCTGGTGTACAGAGGCAGGCTGTTTGTTTATTGGCAAGATTCAGGTGCAACTGAGGGCCTCTTTTTTCATTAGCAGCTTGATTTCGGTCACATTCGCCCTATGAATACACAGGATATTCTTCATTAATTAGGATGTAATTGTAAAGTCACCATAGTTATCTAACAAATGTGTTAATTAGACCCTCTCTAAATTACAGTGATTACATTTACTTCCTTTGGTGACATGTTTTTAGATGTAAATGGACTCTGACACCCATGTCTGGCTCTCTTTGTGAAAGAGAATACAAACACGGCTACTTTCACATTCTTTCTGCCCCACTTCATGTGGACACAAACCTCCTTGGGGTGGGCACTAGGATTTACTGAAACTGTGAAATGAAAGGGCTCATGGCTTAGGACTCATAAAATACCCTGTCCACCAACATAACCCTAAAAAATAGCATTCTAAGCCTCTTTATTTTCTGACAAGGAAGCATAGCCACTAAATAACGCCTTCCCATTCACTCAGAAGTACAGGGCAATAGGATGGCCAGGTGTATAAATAAGCTTGTCTTTGACTGAGAACACCTCACTGTGCAAGCCTGCTTCCTCTGCCCCAACTCGCCCTCTCTAAAATGTTGCATAATCTCATACTATCCTTGGTCACCCATTGTGAGCCTTTCTTTCCCAATTACCCTGTGTTCCAAGCCAATCCTTCTCTTTCCTGTTGTCTCAAAGGGCTAGTCTGATGGGCAATACCAATTATCACTTCATTGCCACAACATATTTCTCCTTTCCTAGGGTCTTCTGTGTCTCAACTCAAAGGAATGATGCTAATTACAGTAATCACATGGTAAACACAACCACAACTCAGGAAGCTGCCTGCTTGTTATATGCAAAAATCACTACGGGGCTCTCTCATTTTCTCTCCATCCCTGAAGAGACTTTCTTCTTTCATCATTTCTCTACCTTCTTTGGTTATAAAATGATGTGCATGAGTTCCAACCCAAAGTTGAAAAGCAGTTATTAAGGAATAGCTGGAGGAGTGCTCAGAGACCATCTGAACTAAAAATGGCATACTTTGTTCTATTGATACTGGCTGTCTTTTGAATAAGTGTTAGAACTCTGAGGTGCCTCCTGGGTTCAGTGGTAAAGAATATCATGATTTATAAGCATTCTCTACCACTGGTGTGAAAACGGGACATGGCAGCCTGTGTGTCGGGTGTTTTGTATATCTTTGCATTTTATACCAGAAGTATCTCAATAAACCTTCCATGTGTCTCCATGATGAGGCATGACATGAGGAGATTTGAACACTTTGTAACTGAGAGATAGGTGGTACCTACAGATGAGTCGGAAGTTACTTTTCTCTTCTCCTCAAAATTGTGTTTCCAAGCGCTTCAGAATTTCTAACAGTATCTCTAGTTGGGCAACTGTTACACCTCGGCAGTTTTGAAACAGCAGCCAAAACCCATATTCATGGAATTGCCATCATTAAAAAATCACTTTTCCCATGAAGGCAGTGAAGATCTTACAACCAAATCTAACTATGGTTCACACACAGCAGAACACAAAAAGTTATCATCAGCCACCACCATTGACATTGGTGGTAGTCTCAGGTTAGCTTCTATCATCTACTGGAAGCCAGGACCAGGCCATAGAGAGGGCAGGGTATTTTGTTGTAGAATAAAAATAAAATAGAAGGTTATAGTTTGGGCACAGCCCAGGTAATAAAGAAGCTAGGATGGAAGAGCTGGCTTGAGAGTTCCAGGCATCAGAGACACTGACACAAAGATGGAAAGTCAGACATCCCAGTATCAAGTATTTTCTCCTCTACAGGTTGACTGTTTTGAAATAGATAACACTCTTTGTACTATGTGTGTATGAGAGACAGACTCTATCCATAAAGGTAAAACAGTCCTAAAAGCAAGCATGAGTGGCCAAACCACAGTACACTTTAAAAAGTGACTATAATTAAGAACTTAAAGATGGTAAGAAAGAAATGAATACAAACTGACAGAAAAAGATGAAGGTAAATCCCTTCACTAGGCAAATAGTCCCACTTTCACTACCTTTTCTGCCTTTTGGCTGCCACACCTAGAACTTCATTCCCAATAAATTTCTCCTAGGTTACACTCCTTCCAATGAATAAATATCTGTTCAGTATTCACTGTTTCTTAAAAACAATTCATGTATACCGAGATGCAAGTAATTGATGGTGGCCTAGTAATACGTGGCTTAAGCCAATGTTCCACCCAAACTGGACAAGTCTAAGGAGAAGGCAACTAGAAACAAAAGTTAACAAGAATTTGAAAACGAGGGGCAAACCTAGTAGCCAGATAGCAGAGATTGAAAATAAAAAGAACTGTGAATAAGAAACTGAAAGCCAAGTTCATAAAGGGCAAAAGCAAAGCTCTTCAGTAAAGGTAAGTGTCCCTGGGGGGCTGACAATAACCAGATCACCCGGAGAAAACTCTCCACACAGTGAAACCACAGAGACACAAAGGTGAAAAATTAACCACAAGCGTTTAGGTGGTGGTGGCAGACGGAGACAGAAAAATGGGCAGGTAATAAGTGGTGATCTCTTTCACCTAGGTACAGGGTCTCCATGGAGAAAAAGCTTCATTCTCTAACAGCCCTCTTCAGTCCTTTCTCTCCTTCCTCATGACTGCTTTACAGAGTTAAAGTAAGTCTTTTAGAAGCCCTATGTACTGGAAAGATTATGCTGCTTTCTCTTCAATGCAAGTCAAAATAAAAAGTACTAAATCATTAAATAAGCAGAAGTAAGGCCAACAAAGTTCTGATTGTCATGATGACTAATTCAATGCTTTTTAAAAAACATCAAATATTAAAATTTTCCTTAAAAAATATTTTTGGTGTCATATGAATGTACTTAGTTGCCTTATAAGGTAATTGAGGCCTCCTCATCTCTATTTCTTGTCAGTTATCTGCCCCCTTATTTCTCCTCTCCTACAGGAGCATGAAACAGCTTCTGGATGCCATGGGCTCTGTTTTCCCCACGTGGGAGGGATGGGGGGAGGAGAGGGAGAAGGGAGAGGGTTGAAAAAGTAGGAACTGTTCAAGCCGAACAGAGTTGCTCCATATTACACAGTATTAGCTACAGCTTCTCCCATACTCATTTGTGTGGTCAATCTAGTTCAAAATATGTGGCAGCTGTGTCTCTGGAGTACAGCTTTCAGGGGTTAAGAATGCTTCAAGGGAGGTCCCAAGCATGTTAACCACTGTTAGCAGCCATGCTGAGATCATCAAGCAGAAGGCAGACTACCCCCACCTCCATAAATAAAAACAAACAAACAGCCAAATTCAGCTTCGGGGTTGCGCTCTCTTTAGCTAGGCAAGCCTGGGTTCATGTTTCTAGGGCGATGGTACCAAGGGCAGTAGCATGTACACAGGTGCCTTTTCTTTTTGCTATAATTAAACTGGAAACTTGCTTTTAAAAAATAAGATTATAAGTAATTCCTAGGACTTGTAGTAGACTGAATATTTTTTCTGCTCTAGTCACCCTATACTAAAATATTGGTTAAGAACATGGGGTTTGGAATCAGTCAGACTTTGGTTTGGAAAACATGGTTAAATTATTTTATTTTATTTTAAAATTTTACTTTACAATTCTGTATTGGTTTTGCCATACATTGACATGAATCCACAACGGGTGTACATGCATTCCCAAACCTGAATTGTATCTCAATTCCTTTATCTTTTGTAGGAGCTTAACCTCTTCTGGCATGTGTCCTTTTAGTACGGTAGGCCCTTGAACAACATGGGTTTGAAACATGAGTCCATTTATATGTGGAATTTTTTCAGTAAATACTATAGAACTACATGATCTGGTGTTGGTTGAATCAGCGGTGCAAAACCACAGATATGGAAGAACCTCATATACAAAGGGGTTACAAATGATACACAGATTTTCCACTATACAGAGAATTGGTGCCCGTGATGCCTGTGTTGTTTGTTCAAGGCTGAACTATAGTTTCTATCATCTTGTACCTAACCAGTTGATCAAACCAGAAACCTAGGAGTACTAGTCAACTCAGGCTGCCATAACAAAATATTGATACTACAAGCTGGGTGACTTAGATATTTATATCTCACAGTTCTGGAGGCTAGAAGCCTGAGATCAAGGTGCCAGCAGCTTTGGTTTCTCCTGAAGCCACTTACCTTGTCTTGCAGAGCCCACCTTCTCTCTGTGTCCTTGCCTGCCTGCCCTCTGTGTTCACACATCCATCGTAGTGCTACCTTTTCTTATAATGAGATCAGTCCTATCAGATCAAGACCCCACCTTTATGACTTCAATTAACCTTCATTAACTCCTTAAAGTGGCCTTACCTTCAAATATGGTCAGTTTGGGGTTTAGGGCTTAAACCTATGGATTTGGGGGACATGGTACAGTTCATAAGAGTAATTACTGACATTTATTCCACAAATTTTGGGGAAACATTGGAAACAGTGTCAGACTTTATTTTGGGGGCTCCAAATCACTGCAGATGGTGACTGCAGCCATGAAATGAAAAGACGCTTACTCCCTGGAAGAAAAGTTATGACCAACCTAGATAACATATTGAAAAGCAGAGACATTACATTGCCAACAAAGGTCCATCTAGTCAAGGCTATGGTTTTTCCAGTGGTCATGTATGGATGTGAGAGTTGGACTGTGAAGAAAGCTGAGCGCTGAAGAATTGATGCTTTTGAACTGTGGTGTTGGAGAAGACTCTTAAGAGTCCCTTGGACTGCAAGGAGATCCAACCTGTCCATTCTGAAGGAGATCAACCCTGGGATTTCTTTGGAGGGAATGATGCTGAAGCTGAAACTCCAGTACTTTGGACACCTCATATGAAGAGTTGACTCATTGGAAAAGACTCATGCTGGGAGGGATTGGAGGCAGGAGGAGAAGGGGCCGACAGAGGATGAGATGGCTGGATGGTATCACTGACTCACTGATGGACGTGAGTTTGAGTTAACTCAGGGAGTAGGTGATGGACAGGGAGGCCTGGCATGCCGCGATTCATGGGGTTGCAAAGAGTCAGACACGACAGAGTGACTGAACTGATTCCACAAATTTAATATATCACCAAATTTTATCTTTTGAAACCAATTAAGTTTCCCCCAAGTAAATCAAATTCCAGGGAAGGCAATGGCAACCCACTCCAGTACTCTTGCCTGGCAAATCCCATGGACGAAGGAGCCTGGTAGGCTGCAGTCCATGGCGTCACATGGAGTTTTACATGACTGAGCGACTTCACTTTCACTTTTCACTCCAGTGTTCTTGCCTGGAGAATCCCAGGGACAGGGGAGCCTGGTGAGCTGCTGTCTATGGGGTCGCACAGAGCTGGACATGACTGAAGCGACTTAGGAGCAGCAGCAGCAGCAGCAAATCAAATTCACTCCACATCTACCACAACCAGTTGGTCTAAGCTGTCATGATCACCCTTTACCTGATTGAATATAATCATCTCCTAAGTGGTCTCCATGCAACCACTCTTTCTCCTCTAATATATCTACCAATCAGCCAGAGTGATTGCTTGTGTGTTTTTAAGCTTGTGTTTTGCACAGCTGATCCTCCCCTTTAAAATATTTCACTGGCATTTCATGGCCTCAAATTCTTAACACACTTGCCACATGACCTGGCCCTTTCTTAACTTTCCAACCTCAACGTACACCATGCTCGTGCTTATGCTTTCTGTTCCCACCACACTAGCCTACTTTCATTTATTCCACAAATTTAATATATTAAATTAGTTTTCCAGAAGCCCCAAGCACCCTCCCCTACAAGGTTTTCCACATGCTGGTGCCCACTCTCACTGCCCCAGTGTTGTCTTCCTTGATCTTTATGACTAGGGCAATTCCTATAATTATACATTCTTGTAGCCATTTTGAAGACTTGTCACAGATGCTATTTTAATTTATTTATGAGATTATTTGACTGTTATCTGCTTCTCCCACTAGACTGTAAGCTCCTTCAAAGTATTACTGTGAAGATTGAAGGAGATAATGAATACAAAATACTTTCTTTGGGGTCTGGTACTTAGGGAGAGCTAAATTGATTTTAGCTTTTATCACAATTATAGGAGAGGTGTGGGGGATTCTCAAACATTGCATATATTCTATTAGTTAAACTTAGTTTTCAACCTATATTCATCACCTTGTTTTTATCTTTCTGAAATGCTACCACAGTATCTAGTACATGGTTAACTCTCAGTAATTGTTTGCTAGTGAAACTGTTGGTAATCAGTTAATTCCATTTCAACTGTAATCTGCAATCATTAATCTAGGTCTTATTGTGTCATAAAAGAATGCATGTCTTCCAAAAGTCTCGTAGCCTAAACAATAAGATGTTTGCCCAAGTTCTTTCCTAGGAACTTGGAATCAGCTGCATCTAGTTAGAGCTAAGCAGGTTAAGCCTGGATAGGACCACCAACCCTCCAACTGAGCATCTGTGAGTGTCTGCTTGGTTACCATTTGAATGTGTAGAGGCCTGTAGCTTAGTTGGGCCTGAGCAGAAACATGGTTAAGCACCTTTTCCCAGTCATCTTTCCCCACACTCCCCACAAAGCACCTTGCTTCCTTATTCCTTATTCCATAAACACCTCCAGCCCCCTACCTTCTGAAAGGCAGATTTGAGATTTTCCTCTTAACTTCATGATTGGCTGCCTTGTGAATAAACCCTCTCTTTTCTGCAAACCTCAATGTTTCAGCATTTTTGCCTGCTATGCATTACACAAAATGAACCTGGTTCGGTAACACTAGTATTGTTTTAATGCATTCTCTGAGTCTCTTCTGTGTCAAGCTCTATCTTGGTCACTGACTAGTTCTGTGACCTTAGGCAATTTGCCTAATTTCCCTCATGATAATGAAGCCTATTTGAGGGAGCTGGTATAAAAATTAGCCAAAACAGTGACCTGGAAAGAATGGTTGCTGAGATATATTATCACCCCTCTCTTTCATCCTAGGTAGAGGATTCTTCAGAGAAGGTAATGGCAACCCACTCCAGTACTCTTGCCTGGCAAATCCCATGGATGTGGGAGCCTGGTGGGCCGCCGTCTCTGGGGTCACACAGAGTTGGATACGACTGAAGCGACTCAGCAGCAGCAGCAGCAGCAGCAGAGGATTCTTGCCTTCTTTCTGGTAGATCTGGAAAGCAAGAGGTATCTTAGAAAGAACATTTTATACTCAAATAAAACCATTGCCTTTACTTAATGAAAGAGCTGATTTCAGACTCACTTTGGGAATCAACACAATTCTATCATCCTCAAGTGCCAGAAGAATATTCATAAATATACTTTCCCTTTAATGATGTGTCTAGAAGTAATGCCAACATATGCTGTTTATTCCTTGGTGGAAACACTCAGGTCCAAATACATTCAACTCCATTTCCAGCTTGCCTTTGTCTTTTCTATGGTTGACAGCTGGACCTTCAACACAGGCTGCAGATGGGCCTACTTTAAGATAATAATCTACCCCCCAAAAATCCAAATTTCAAAACATCAATTTGGGAGTAATTATTCTGATTACTGGATTCTGTCTTGACAAAAAGATTAACCAAAGTATAACTTTACACAGTGATCTCCCCCAGTAAATTGAAGTAGTCATTCACAGATTGACTGAAAGAGAGGACTTGGGAGAAACAGTAGCTAGCTGAGAGGGAAGAGAAAATTTACTTGAGTTGCAGCTGTAGGAACTGTTTCAATGATAAAACAATTGTATGTAAAAAGTAAGCACCTTTGACATTATGAGCTTGTGGAGGAATGATTTACAAACCCTCCATCTGTGGATATTTTCCAGGAGTCATTTCACTTCTGAAACAAGAACGCTGATCTAAAGCATCTAGACTCTACATGCCCTCTTCAGTTCAGTTCAGTTTAGTTCAGTTCAGTTCAGTCACTCAGTCGTGTCCGACTCTTTGCAACCCCATGAATCGCAGCATGCCAGGCCTCCCTGTCCATCATCTCCCGGAGTTCACTCAGACTCACGTCCATTGAGTCCGTGATGCCATCCAGCCATCTCATCCTCTGTCGGCCCCTTCTCCTCCTGCCCTCAATCCCTCCCAGCGTCAGAGTCTTTTCCAATGAGTCAACTCTTCGCATGAGGTGGCCAAAACTGGAGTTTCAGCTTTAGCATCATTCCTTCCAAAGAAATCCCAGGGCTGATCTCCTTCAGAATGGACTGGTTGGATCTCCTTGCAGTCCAAGGGACTCTCAAGAGTCTTCTCCAACACCACAGTTCAAAAGCATCAATTCTTTGGCACTCAGCCTTCTTCAAAGTCCAACTCTCACATCCATACATGACCACAGAAAAAACCATAGCCTTGACTAGACGGACCTTAGTCAGCAAAGTAATGTCTCTGCTTTTGAATATACTATCTAGGTTGGTCATAACTTTTCTTCCAAGGAGTAAGTGTCTTTTAATTTCATGGCTGCAGTCACCATCTGCAGTGATCTTGGAGCCCCCCAAAATAATGTCTGACACTGTTTCTACTGTTTCCCCATCTATTTCCCATGAAGTGATGGGACTGGATGCCATGATCTTCATTTTCTGAATGTTGAGCTTTAAGCTAACTTTTTCACTCTCCTCTTTCAGTTTCATCAAGAGGCTTTTTAGTTCCTCTTCACTTTCTGCCATAAGGGTGGTGTCATCTGCATATCTGAGGTTATTGATATTTCTCCCGGCAATCTTGATTCCAGCTTGTGTTTCTTCCAGCCCAGCGTTTCTCATGATGTACTCTGCATAGAAGTTAAATAAGCAGGGTGACAATATACAGCCTTGACGTACTCCTTTTCCTATTTGGAACCAGTCTGTTGGTCCATGTCCAGTTCTAACTGTTGCTTCCTGATCTGCATATAGGTTTTTCAAGAGGCAGGTCAGGTGGTCTGGTATTCCCATCTCTTTCAGAATTTCCAGTTTATTGTGATCCACACAGTCAAAGGCTTGGGCATAATCAATAAAGCAGAAAAAGATGTTTTTCTGGAACTCTCTTGCTTTTTCCATGATCCAGCAGATGTTGGCAATTTGATCTCTGGTTCCTATGCCTTTTCTAAAACCAGCTTGAACATCAGGGAGTTCACGGTTCAGGTATTGCTGAAGCCTGGCTTGGAGAATTTTGAGCATTACTTTACTAGCATGTGAGATGAGTGCAATTGTGTGGTAGTTTGAGCATTCTTTTGCATTGCCTTTCTTTGGGATTGGAATGAAAAGTGACCTTTTCCAATCCTGTGGCCACTGCTGAGTTTTCTAAACTTGCTGGCATATTGAGTGCAGCACTTTCACAGCATCATCTTTCAGGATTTGAAACAGCTCAACTGGAATTCCATCACCTCCACTAGCTTTGTTCATAGTGATGCTTTCTAAGGCCCACTTGACTTCACATTCCAAGATGCCTGGCTCTAGATTAGTGATCACATCATCATGATTATCTTGGTCGTGAAGATCTTTTTTGTACAGTTCTTCTGTGTATTCTTGCCACCTCTTCTTCATATCTTCTGCTTCTGTTAGGTCCAGACCATTTCTGTCCTTTATTGAGCCCATCTTTGCATGAAATGTTCCCTTGGTATCTCTAATTTTCTTGAAGAGATCTCTATTCTTTCCCATTCTGTTCTTTTCCTCTATTTCTTTGCATTGATCACTGAAGAAGGCATTCTTTTCTCTTCTTGCTATTCTTTGAAACTCTGCATTCAGATGCTTATGTCTTTCCTTTTCTCCTTTGTGGTCCACTGGAGAAGGGAATGGCAAGCCACTTCAGTATTCTGGCCTTGAGAACCCCATGAACAGTATGAAAGGCAAAATGATAGGATACCAAAAGAGGAACTCCCCAGGTCATTATGTGCCCAATATGCTACTGGAGATCAGTGGAGAAATAACTCCAGAAAGAATGAAGGGATGGAGCCAAAGCAAAAACAATACCCAGCTGTGGATGTGACTGGTGATAGAAGCAAATCCGATGCTGTAAAGAGCAATATTGCACAGGAATCTGGAATGTCAGGTCCATGAATCAAGGCAAATTTGAAGTGGTCAAACAAGAGATGGCAAGGGTGAACGTTGGCATTCTAGGAATCAGCGAACTAAAATGGACTGGAATGGGTGAATTTAACTCAGATGACCATTATATCTACTACTGCGGACAGGAATCCCTCAGAAGAAATGGAGTAGCCATCATGGTCAACAAAAGAGTCCGAAATGCAGTACTTTAATGCAATCTCAAAAATGACAGAATGATCTCTGTTCATCTCCAAGGCAAACCATTCAATATCACGATAATCCAAGTCTATGTCCCAACCAGTAATGCTGAAGAAACTGAAGTTGAACAGTTTTATGAAGACCTACATGATCTTTTAGAAGTAACACCCAAAAAAGATGTCCTTTTCATTATAGGGGACTGGAATGCAAAAGTAGGAAGTCAAGAAACACCTGGAGTAACAGGCAAATTTGGCCTAGGAATGCGGAATGAAGCAGGGCAAAGGCTAATAGAGTTTTGCCAAGAAAATGCACTGGTCATAGCAAACACCCTCTTCCAACAACACAAGAGAAGACTCTACACAGGGACATCACCAGATGGTCAACTCTGAAATCAGATTGATTATATTCTTTGCAGCCAAAAATGGAGAAGCTCTATAGAGTCAAGAAAAACAAGACCGGGAGCTGACTGTGGCTCAGATCATGAACTCCTTATTGCCCAATTCAGACTTAAATTGAAGAAAGTAGGGAAAACCGCTAGACCATTCAGGTATGACCTAAATCAAATCCCTTATGATTATACAGTGGAAGTGAGAAATAGATTTAAGGGTCTAGATCTGATAGAGACAGTGTCTGATGAACTATGGAGTGAGGTTCGTGACATTGTACAGGAGACAGGGATCAAGACCATCCCCATGGAAAAGAAATGCAAAAAAGCAAAATGGCTGTCTGGGGAGGCCTTACATGCCCTCTTAGAATCAAAGAATATCAGAGCCGAGAGAGACCCCATACAGATACATACACAAATATTGGAATTAAACCACATTGGAGTTAGAAATTCACCTAGATTTTACTACTGCTTGAGAGCATTATTGCAACATGGCAAGTGCTGAAAGGTGGGATGTGTGTTGCTCCAAAGCAAAAGGAAAATGGACGAATTGTGTAATCACTTAGCTCTCAGCTGCATGCATATCTTCTGACTTTCTCTTCACTGAGGCAGCATCCAAAAGACTGTAGCATCTAGGACCACAAGTGAAGAATATTAGAATTCTCACACATTGTTTACTAGTATGGGACCTTGAGTTAAGTTAACTTCATGACCTCAGTTTCCTCATATTTAAAGTAGGTATATAAATAGTATGTATAAAATTTGTTACAAGGATTAAATCTATATAAAGCACTTCGTGTACTACCTAGAATATTGTAGGTACTCAATGATAGATTTTTTATTAGTATTAGATACCCTATGTGTATTCAGTTCAGTTGCTCAGTCGTGTCCACCTCTTTGTGACCCCATGGACTGCAGCATGCCAGGCTTCCCTGTCTATCACCAACGCCTGGAGCTTACTCAAATTCAGGTCCATTAAGTCAGTGATGCCATCCAACCATCTCATCCTCTGTCATCCCCTTCTCCTCCCACCTTCAATCTTTCCCAGCATCAGGGTTTTTTCCAATGAGTCAGCTCTTCGCATCAGGTGGCCAAAGTATTGGAGTTTCAGCTTCAGCATAGGTATTTCTAATGAATATTCAGGACTGATTTCCTTTAGGTTTGACTGGTTGAATATCCTTACAGTCCAAGGGACTCTCAAGAGTCTTCTCCAACACCACATTTAAAAAGCATCAATTCATCAGGGCTGAGCTTTCTTTATAGTCCAACTCACACATTCATACATGACTACTGGAAAAACCATAGCTTTGACAAGATGGAACTTTGTTGGCAAAGTAATATCTCTGCTTTTTAATATGCTGTCTAGGTTGATCAGAGCTTTTCTTCCAAGGAGCAAGCATCTTTTAATTTCATGTCTGCAGTCACCATCTGCAGTGATTTTGGAGCCCAAGAAAATAAAGTCTGCCACTGTTTCCATTGTTTCCCCATCTATTTGCCATGAAGTGATGGGGCCAGATGTGATGATCTTAGTTTTCTGAATGTTGAGTTTTAAGCCAACACTTTCACTCTCTTCTTTCACTTTCATCAAGAGGCTCTATAGTTCTTCGCTTTCTGCCATAAGGATTGTGTCATCTGCATATCTGAGGTTATTGATATTTCTCCCAGCAATCTTGATTCCAGCTTGTGCTTCATCCATCCTGACATTTCGCATGATGTACTCTGCATATAAGTTAAATAAGCAGGGTGACAATATATAGCCTTGACATACTCCTTTTCCTATTTGGAACCAATCGGTTGTTCCATGTCAAGTTCTAACTGTTGCTTCCTGACTTGCATACAGATTTCTCAAGAGGCAGGGCAGGTGATCTGGTATTCCCATCTCTTGAAGAATTTTTCACAGTTTGTTATGATCCACAGAGTCAAAGGCTTTGGCATAGTCAATAAAGCAGAAGTAGATGTTTTTCTGGAACTCTCTTGCTTTTTTGATAATCCAATGGATGTTGGCAATTTGATCTCTGTTCCTCTGCCTTTACTAAATCCAGCTTGAACATCAAGAAGCTCACAGTTCACCAACTGTTGAAGCCTGGTTTGGAGAATTCGGGGCATTACTTTCCTAGCATGTGAGATGAGTGCAATTGTGCCATAGTTTGAACATTCTTTTTCATTGCTTTTCTTTGGGATTGGAATGAAAACTGACCTTTTCCAGTCCTGTGGCCAATGCTGAGTTTTCCAAATTTGCTGGCATATTGAGCACAGCACTTTCACAGCATCATCTTTTAGGATTAGGAATAGCTCAACTGGAATTCCATCACCTCCATTAGCTCTATTCGTAGAGATGCTTCCTAAGGCCCACTTGACTTCGCATTCCAGGATGTCTGGCTCTAGGTGAGTGATCGCACCATTGTGATCAGACTATGTGTATTGTAAATATTAAATACTAACTTCCTGAGTGTGACCAGAGTCACTCCACAAGTTAAATGCAATGTATCTCCATAAAAGGTCTCCAATAGTGAGAGTCAGTCTTAGAGAGGAAACTGGTCACAGTAGAAAATTTTTCTACCTTGTGAAAGTTCATTTAGGAAATCAAAAGGAAAATGAATGGTAGTTACACAAAGGGAATGTTAAAAAGTGGGAAAAGTATATTGATATTGTCAAACAATGGAGAAGAAGACATTATGCAAAAAGTCTGTGGAAGAATGGGAAATGATTTACCCATTGAGAAAGAATATTTAATAATATGAAAAGGCATTAACAATAGATAATTAAGTAAAACAGAGCAAGCAATGAAATAGTATGCACAATATGATCTATCCCACATACACAGATACACATATTTTGTTTAATTTGGAAAAGACAAACTGAATCTTTTAAATAACTATATCTGAATGCATGGATTGTGACTTAAAATTTTTTTAATCTGTATTTTAGAAGTTTGTCTGAACAGAGAAATTATCTGTTTGGTTGTTTGACTTCTGACTCCTGAAGAATCTGCCAAGTTCTCATTGAGGATGGAAATGAGAAAAGATTAAATGCTAGTTAGATGACTCCTATGTATCAGGTAAATATATACATAAAAACATACATTATATACATACATATACATACACACATATACATGTGTATATCTGTGAGTGTATGTATATATATATAATATGCTGCTGCTACTGCTAAGTCGCTTCAGTCGTGTCTGACTCTGTGTGACCCCACAGATGGCAGCCCACCAGACTCCCCCGTCCCTGGGATTCTCCAGGCAAGAACACTGGAGTGGGTTGCCATTTCCCTCTCCAATGCATGAAAGTGAAAAGTGAAAGTGAAGTTGCTCAGTCGTGTCCGACTCTTAGCGACCCCATGGACTGCAGCCCACCAGGCTCCTCTGTCCATGGGATTTTCCAGCCAAGAGTACTGGAGTGGGATGCCATTGCCTTCTCCATATACATATGCACAAATACATATATATAAATTAAATTACACAATAATTTTGCAAATTTTGACTATTATTCTGATTTTAAATATGTCAAGAATTTAAGTAAAAGGACAGTGACTGTATCTCAAATTTCACATGGTAATTTTGGAGTCTCACCCCAAACTCAGCAAAGATTAATTGATCTGACAGCAGAAATAAACTGATCAGTTTCCATATATTATTTGAAACTTATTGTGGTATAACCAAGCCCATACTTACTCTCGATATATAAAAGTCTGTTATAATTTTCACTGAGATCTTCTTCCCTTTTTAAAAATTACTGTCTAATGCTGGGCATACACTCTGAGGAGACTAGAATTGACAGAGACACATGTACCCTAATGTTCATTGCAGCACTGTTTACAATAGCTAGGACATGGAAGCAACGTAGATGTCCACTGGCAGATGAATGGATAAGGAAGTTTGTGGTACATGTACACAATGGGATATTACTCAGCTATAAAAAAGAATACATTTGAATCAGTTCTAATGAGGTGGATGAAACTAGAACCTATTATACAGAGTGAAGTAAGCCAGAAAGAGAAACGCCAATACAGTATATTAACGCATATATATGGAATTTAGAAAGATGGTAACGACCCTAAATGCAAGACAGCAAAAGAGACACAGATATAATGAACAGACTCTTGGACTATGTGGGAGAAGGCGAGGGTGGGACGATATTAGAGAATGGCATTGAAACATGTATATTACCATATGTAAAATAGATGACCAGTGCAAATTTGATGCATGAAGCAGGGCACCCAAAGCTGGTACTCTGGGAAAACCCACAGGGATGGGATGGGGAGGGAGGTGGGAGGGGGTTCAGGATGGTGGGACATATGTACACCCATGGCTGATTCATGTCGATGTATGGCAAAAACCACACTATTGTAAAGTAATTAGCCTCCAATTAAAATTAATTAATTAAAAATTACTGTCTAAAATTATTTTCTAAATTCTTATTTTTAAAACTCTTTACTTTTAAAATTGAAGTATGGTTGACTTACAGCACCATATTAGTTTTAGGTGTACAACATAGTGATTCAATATTTGTTTTCATTTTTTTCAATATTTTTATTTATTATACTCCATTTAAAGTTATTACAGATTAACAATAACACACAACCTTCAGACCAACTCACAAACTTAGTGAACTGGGGGGTAGGAGATGGAAAGTATAGATTGGGAGTTTGGGGTTGACATATACACACTGCTATATTTAAAATAGATAACCAACAAGGATCTATTGTTAGAAAATAATATAAAGAAATAAAAAGGTATTACAAAATAATGGCTATAATTCCCTGTGCTGTGTGCTATATGATATATCCTTGTTGCTTAATGTTTAGAATTTAAAAACAGTAGATTGTATTTCTTAATCCCATATCCCTATCTCTCATCTCCCCCCTTTCTCTACTCCATTAGTAATCATTAATTTGTTCTCTGTATTTATTTGTTTCTATTTCTATATATACACTGTTTATTTCTTAGATTTCACATATAAATGATAACATAAGAACTTTTCCTTTTCTGTCTGACTTATTTCCCCAAGCATAATGCTCTCTAGATTCATTCACATTGTTGCAAATGGCAGAATTTCATTCTTTTTATAGGTAAGTGATATTCCATTGTGTGTGTGTGTGTGTGTACACAAACATACCACATCTTTATCCATTTATGTGATGGGCCCTTAGGTTGCTTCCATATCATGGTTACTATAAATAATGCTGCTCTGAACATTGGCATGAATATATCTTTTTTAATTAATGTTTTCATTTTTCAAATATATACCCTGCAGTGGAATTGATGGATCATATAGTAGAAGTCCTATTTTTAGTTTTTTTGAGGAATCTCCATAGTGTTTTCCACAATGGCTGTACCAAATTACAATCCCAACAGTGTCCAAGTGTTCTCTTTTCTGCACATCCTTGCCAATATTTGTCATTTGTAGACTTTCTGATGACAGTCATCTTGACAGGTGTGAGATGATATCTCATTGTGGTGAACATAGGGGTGCATGTATCTTTTCAAATTATAGTTTTGTCCAGATATATGCCCAGGAGGGGGATCCCTGGGTCATATGGTAGTTCTATTTTTAGTTTTTTAAGGAACTGTCATACTGCTCTCCACTTACATTCCCACCAACAGCATAAGAGGGTTTCCTTTCCTCTATACCCTCTCCAGTATTAATTGTTTATAGATTTTTTGATGACCCATTCTGATCAGTATGAGGTGATACCTTACTGTACTTTTGATTTGCATTTCTCTAATAATTAGTGATACTGAGCATTTTTTTCATGTACCTGTTGGCTATCTGCATGTCTTCTTTGGAAAAATGTCTATTCAGGTCTTCTGTCCACTTTTAAATTGGGTTGGGTTCTTTGGGGTATTTTGTATATTGAATTGTGTGAACTGTTTACAAACTTTAGATACTAACTCATTTGTTGTATCATTTTCAAATATTTTCTCCCAATCACTAGGTTGTCTTTTCATTTTGTGGATGATTTCCTTTGCTGTACAAATCTTTTAAGTTTAATTGGTGGTGGTGGTTTAGTCGCTAAGTTGTGTCCAACTCTTGCGACCCCATGAACTGTAGCCTGCCAGCCTCCTCTGTCCATGGGGATTCTCTAGGCAAGAATACTGGAGTGGGTTGCCAGTTCCTTCTCCAGGGTATCTTCCTGACACAGGAATCGAAACCAGGTCTCCTGCATTGCAGGCAGATTCTTTACCAACTGAGCTATGAGGGAAACCCCACTTATTTTTACTTTTATTTCTATTGCCATAGGAGACAAATCAAAAAAAAATTTTGTATGCTTTATCTTAAAGTGTATTATGCCTGATTTTCTTCTATTATTAAGTCAAATTGAAAAAACTTAAGAGTTACATGGAGAAAATGTAATATAAATGAGAACAGAGTGGGATTTGACATTGCTTGGTGTGTATCTCCCAGAGACAAACCTCTACATCATTCCGGATATGAGTAAGACAAAAGTTTGTTTGACAGGCACACACATATATTTAAAATGGGTAACCAACCCACTGTATAGCACAGGGAACTCTGCTCAATGGTTTTTTGGCAGCCTGGATGAGAGGGGAGTTTGGGGGAGAATGGATACAGGTATGGCTGAGTCCCTTCACTGTCTGCCTGAAACTGTCACAACATTGCTAATCAGTTATACTCCAATATAAAATAAAAAGTCTTTAAAAATGTCTTACGATTCTATGCCAGGTGTTCTTAAAAAAAAAAAGTTTGTTTCTGTTTGCCCAGTGAATCTTCGCTTTAATTCATGTTACCAGTTGAGCTATTTCAAATCCTGAAAGATAATGCTGTGAAAGTGCTGCACTCAATATGCCAGCAAATTTGGAAAACTCAGCGGTGGCCACAGGACTGGAAAAGGTCAGTTTTCATTCCAATCCCAAAGAAAGGCAATGCCAAAAAATGCTCAAACTACCGCACAATTGCACTCATCTCACACGCTAGTAATGTTCAAAATTCTCCAAGCCAGGCTTCAGCAATACGTGAACCATGAACTTCCAGATGTTCAACCTGGTTTTAGAAAGGGCAGAGGAACCAGAGATCAAATTGCCAACATCCTCTGGATCATGGAAAAAGCAAGAGAGTTCCAGAAAAACATCTATTTCTGCTTTATTGACTATGCCAAAGCCTTTGACTGTGTGGCTCACAATAAACTCTGGAATTCTGAAAGAGATGGGAACACCAAACCATCTGACCTGCCTCTTGAGAAATCTGTATGCAGATCAGGAAGCAACAGTTAGAACTGGACTTGGAACAACAGACTTGTTCCAAATAGGAAAAGGAGTATGTCAAGGCTGTATATTGTCACCCGGCTTATTTAACTTCTATGCAGAGTACATCATGAGAAATGCTGGGCTGGAAGAAGCACAAGCTGCAATCAAGATTGCCGGGAGAAATATCAATAACCTCAGATATGCAGATGACACCACCCTTATGGCAGAAAGTGAAGAGGAACTAAAAAGCCTCTTGATGAAACTGAAAGAGGAGAGTGAAAAAGTTGGCTTAAAGCTCAACATTCAGAAAACTAAGATCATGGCATCTGGTCCCATCACTTCATGGGAAATAGATGGGGAAACAGTAGAAACAGTGTCAGACTTTATTTTGGGGGGCTCCAAGATCACTGCAGATGGTGACTGCAGCCATGAAATTAAAAGACACTTACTCCTTGGAAGGAAAATTATGACCAACCTAGACAGCATATTCAAAAGCAGAGACATTACTTTGCCAACAAAGGTCCATCTAGTCAAGGCTATGGTTTTTCCAGTGGTCATGTATGGATGTGAGATTTGGACTGTGAAGAAAGCTGAGTGCTGAAGAATTGATGCTTTTGAACTGTGGTGTTGGAGAAGACTCTGAGAGTCTCTTGGACTGCAAAGAGATCCAACCAGTCCATTCTAAAGGAGATCAGTCCTGGGTGTTCTTTGGAAGGACTGATGCTAAAGCTGAAACTCCAGTACTTTGGCCACCTCATGCGAAGAGTCAACTCATTGGAAAAGACTGATGCTGGGAGGGATTGGGGGCAGGAGGAGAAGGGGCCAACAGAGGATGAGATGGCTGGATGGCATCACCAACTTGATGGACGTGAGTCTGAGTGAACTCCGGGAGTTGGTGATGGACAGGGAGGCCTGGAGTGCTGCGTGCGATTCATGGGGTTGCAAAGAGTCGGACACGACTGAGCGACTGAACTGAACTGAACTAATGTTACCAAGATAGACTATTGTGATTCTTAGTTTGGCTCAGTTATTTGTCAAAATGTAATGTTGTTTAGTCTAACAAATGATCTGCCTGATCTTTTAAGAAATTGTCTTTAACTAAAGTGACAGTGTGTTAGCTGCTCAGTCATGTCCCACTCTTTGTCACCCCATAGACAGTAGCTCACCAGGCTCCTCTGTCCGTGGGATTCTTCAGGCAAGAATTCTGGAGTGGATTGCCATTCCCTTCTCCAGGGCATCTTCCTGACCCAGGGATTGAACCCAGGTCTCCTGTATTGCAGGCAGATTCTTTACTGTCTGAGCTACCAGGGAAATCAATCAGAATTCATAATTGATTATAAAAAGTTGATCATGATAAATCCCGTCAAGCAGGAGGACATTCAGGCTGTCAGCAAGTAAAAATACCAGATCTAGCATATAGCTTCTACTACAGAGGTCTAAACCTTCCATTAAGAAAAATCATGTCTCTGAAATAGAATTTACCACAATAAGAGCCCAACCACAAGCTGTCTCAGCAGCCAAGCACTATAACTACTGAATTTCTATTCATTCACATGAATGCTCTGCTCTGGGGCATATACAAAGAAATGACAGGTTTCCTGCCCTCACAGAGTCTGCATGCCAAACAGACATTACTTTTAGCATTTACTGTTATTTGTGAAAATAGACTATTTTGCCTCTTCTCTTTGAATCCCTTCCCTTTCCACATCCCTAACACCATAGTACAGAAATATAGATTTGCTCCATGTATGCATTCATGTAATTCCCATTCTTCAAAGCCTTCATTGGTTCCCTTTTGCCTTCAAGGAAAATCTACATGTCCATAAGCAAGACATGCAAGGCCCTTCATGATTTGTCCTTTATCTCTGACTCAAGGCTTATGTGCCCTCCACCCAGCATTAACAAACTCCTTAGTTTCCAAAGTTTGCTTCATCATTCTTCCAAATGTGTTTTCTTCTTTTTGGAAAGCCATATTTGGTTATAATTCCCTAATTCATTCTCTTTTTAATTATGAAAAGCAAAAACATTACAGAGAATAATATAGAAAATGCCTATGAATCTTAAAATTGGAATATATCTTTTTAAAAGAAGAGCTCTTTCATGTTTGTGTTCCTTTAAACTGTTCCTCTCAGACTAAAGGCAGTCACATAAATTTCAGGTGGATTTTTTTCATTCAAGACTTTATACATGTATTACATACATTTGTGTCCATAAGACTAGTTATAGAATTGTTTTGTGTGATTTAAAGTTTATGCAACTAATATAATTTGCATATGTAACTCTGCAACTAACTTTTTCACTCAGTGATGACTTTTTTAACTTCAATTCAAAAAATAATTAGATATTATTACTCAATATGGCATGACTCATCTAATCCCCTACTGATAAATATTTTAGATCTTTTCCAAATTTTTGTGTTGCCAGCAGTGCTGTAATAAACATTCTTATACACCTCACCTTGTATACATTTACAAGAGATTTTTCAGGGCATTTAGAAATGAAAATCCATGTTTTAAATGCTATTCAAATGTAATTTTATTCTATGTTTGCTAAGCAATTGTAATAATTTATATTTCCACAAATATATCTAAATGTCCCTCTTTCCCTGTACTTTTTTCACACTTGATATTACCAGGCAGATCTTTTAATTTTTAACTAATGTTCAATATTATGAATATATTGCAATCTATTTACCCCTTCCCATTGATGGAAATTTGATAGGTTCCAGCCATTTATGATTAAGGCCGCTGTGAAGATTCATGATAATACTTTGGGTAAACAGGTTTTTGTTTATCTTGTGCAAATACCTAGAAGTAAAATTGCTGAGCCAGTTCTATGTTCAGAAGTGTGGAATAGACAAACTTTCCTCTGTTTTTTTCCACTAACTACAACTAAAAACCATGGATATTTATTATATTTTTAAAAAGCACAAGAAGTCTATAAAAGGTGGGATAAAGAAGACAGACCAGCTAGTTATCTCAGAACACAAGTTAAAAAAAAATGCTGTAGAGTTCCCTGGATATGATTTTTGATTCATAAATCCTGATTTGGACTTGAAGAAACCAGCAATCCATAATGCCAACAGGCACAAATAAAAAGGATCATCCCTCTCCACCAAAAGCCTCCTCTCTCTAGAAAAAGGACCAGGAAAAGAGTGGCCTAGATGGAAAACTGCCAGGCAATAGCCACTCTACTCTAGCCAAATACCACAGAGTAAACTGTGGTCACACCTCTACTAACATCAGAAAAATCTGAGTGGAAGCCTAGAAATTCCCCCCTTAACAGTGATAGTAGAAAACCAAGAAAGATCCCCTCCTTGAGTTTCAAGTGGGGAATCTGGGCTTATAACTACATTTTATGGTAATAAGGTGACACCTACTTGTCCCATGCCAGAACAGTATCAAAAAAATCCAACTAAAGCAAAAGAATATAAAAAAGAATGCCTATATGTGTATAACATATTCTAAGAATCAACGAACTAAAATGGACTGGAATGGTGAATTTAACTCAGATGACCATTTTATCTGCTACTGCGGGCAGGAATCCCTTAGAAGAAATGGAGTAGCCATCATGGTCAATGAAAGAGTCCGAAATGCAGTACTTGGATGCAATCTCAAAAACGACAGAATGATCTCTGTTCGTTTCCAAGGCAAACCATTCAATATCACGGTAATCTAAGTCTATGACTCAACCAGTAACACCTAAGAAGCTGAAGTTCAACAGTTCTATGAAGACCTACAAGACCATTTAGAACTAACAACCAAAAAAGATGTCCTTTTCATTATAGGGGACTGGAATGCAAAAGTAGGAAGTCAAGGAACACTTGGAGTAACAGGCAAATTTGGCCTTGGAATACGGAATGAAGCAGGGCAAAGACTAATAGAGTTTTGCCAAGAGAACGCACTGGTCATAGCAAACACCCTCTTCCAACAACACAAGAGAAGACTCTACACATGGACATCACCAGATAGTCAACACCAAAATCAGATGATTATATTCTTTGCAGCCAAAGATGGAGAAGCTCTATACAGTCAGCAAAAACAAGACCGGGAGTTGACTGCACCTCAGATCATGAATTCCTTATTGCCACATTCAGACATAAATTGAAGAAAGTAGGGAAAACCAGTCGACCATTCAGGTATGACCTAAATCAAATCCTTTATGATTATACAGTGGAAGTGAGAAATAGATTTAAGGGACTAGATCTGATAGATATAGTGCCTGATGAACTATGGACGGAGGTTCGTAACATTGTACAGGAGACAGGGATCAAAACTATCACCATGGAAAAGAAATGCAAAAAAGCAAAATGGCTATCTGAGGAGGCCTTACAAATGGCTGTGAAAAGAAGAGAAGCAAAAAGCAAAGGAGAAAAGGAAAGATATAAGCATCTGAATGCAGAGTTCCAAAGAACAGCAAGAAGAGATAAGAAAGCCTTCTTCAGCGATCAATGCAAAGAAATAGAGGAGAACAACAGAATGAGAAAGACTAGAGATCTTTTCAAGAAAATTAGAGATACCAAGGGAACATTTCATGCAAAGATGGGCTCAATAAAGGACAGAAATGGTGGTATGGACCTAACAGAAGCAAAAGATATTAAGAAGAGGTGGCAAGAATACACAGAAGAACTGTACAAAAAAGATCTTCATGACCCAGATAATCACGATGGTGTGATCACTCACCTAGAGCCAGACATCCTGGAATGTGAAGTCAAGTGGGCCTTCGAAAGTATCACTACGAACAAAGCTAATGGAGGTGATGGAATTCCAGTTGAGCTATTTCAAATCCCAAAAGATGATGCTGTGAAAGTGATGCACTCAATATGCCAGCAAATTTGGAAAACTCAGCAGTAGCCACAGGACTGGAAAAGGTCAGTTTTCATTCCAATCCCAAAGAAAGGCAATGCCAAAGAATGCTCAAACTACCGCACAATTGCACTCATCTCACATTCTAGTAAAGTAATGCTCAAAATTTTCCAAGCCAGGCTTCCAAGCCAGACTTCCAAGCCAGTACATGAACCATGAACTTCCAGATGTTCAAGCTGGTTTTAGAAAAGGCAGAGGAACCAGAGATCAAATTGCCAACATCTGCTGGATCATCAAAAAAGCAAGAGAGTTCCAGAAAAATATTTATTTCTGGTTTATTGACTATGCCAAAGCCTTTGACTGTGTGGATCACAATAAATTGTGGAAAATTCTGAAAGAGATGGAAATACCAGACCACCTGACCTGCCTCTTGAGAAACCTATATGCAGGTCAGGAGGCAACAGTTAGAACTGGACATGGAACAACAGACTAGTTCCAAATAGGAAAAGGAATACATCAAGGCTGTATATTGTCACCCTGCTTATTTAACTTCTATGCAGAGTACATCATGAGAAATGCTGGGCTGGAAGAAGCACAAGCTGCAATCAAGATTGCCGGGAGAAATATCAATAACCTCAGATATGCAGATGACACCACCCTTATGGCAGAAAGTGAAGAGGAACTAAAAAGCCTCTTGATGAAACTGAAAGAGGAGAGTGAAAAAGTTGGCTTAAAGCTCAACATTCAGAAAACTAAGATCATGGCATCTGGTCCCATCACTTCATGGGAAATAGTGAATTCCACTGTGGAAACAGTGTCAGACTTTATTTTGGGGGGCTTCAAAATCACTGCAGATGGTGATTGCAGCCATGAAATTAAAAGATGCTTACTCCTTGGAAGAAAAGTTATGACCAACCTATATAGCATATTGAAAAACAGAGATATTACTTTGCCAACAAAGGTCCATCTAGTCAAGGCTATGGTTTTTCCAGTGGTCATGTATGGATGTGAGAGCTGGACTGTGAAGAAAGCTGAGTGCTGAAGAATTGATGCTTTTGAACTGTGATGTTGGAGAAGACTCTGCGAGTCTCTTGGACTGCAAGGAGATCCAACCAGTCCATTCTGAAGGAGATCAGTCCTGGGTATTCTTTGGAAGGACTGATGCTAAAGCTGAAACTCCAGTACTTTGGCCACCTCATGCAAAGAGTTGACTCATTGGAAAAGACTCTGATGATGGGAGGGATTGGAGGCAGGAGGAGAAGGGGATGACAGAGGATGAGATGGCTGGATGGTATCACCGACTCGATGGGCATGAGTTTGAGTGAACTCCCGAAGTTGGTGATGGACAGGGAGGCCTTGCGTGCTGCAATTTGTGGGGTCACAAAGAGTCGTACGTGACTGAGTGACTGAACTAAACTGATGTGGGTAACTAAGTTATTCTGCTATACAACAGAGATTGCCACATTGCAAATCAACTATAATTGAGTTAAAAATTAAAAAATAAAATAGTGTGATATATCTAAACCTCAGAATTTCATAAAGTTTAGTTGTTAATGCTTTTTTAAAAAAGAAAAAAATTTAAATACTATATTCTCAAATACCCATATTTCAATAAAAATCACCCAAAATGCCAAGAACAGGAATATTGAGATGAATGAAAAAAAGATAATTAATAGATATAAATACTGAAATGACAGAAATGTTAGAATTCTCTGAGAAAGATTCTAAATCAGCCCTAACAAAAGTGTTTTGTCAAATAATTACAAATATGTTTGATATGGATAAAAAAATGGAGAGTTCACTCAATACTCTGTAATGATGTATATGGTTAAATAATCTAAAAAAAGAGTGGATATATGTATAACTAATTCACCTTGCTGTACAGGAGAAACTAATACAACATTGTAAATCAATTATATACTCTAATAAAAAATGTTTTTGAAAATGGAGAGTCTCAGTGAAGAAATAGAAAGTATCAGTAGGCAATAAAAAACATAAAGCAGAACCTAATGAAAAAAAAAAAAAGAACCTAATGGAAATTTTAGAAGTGAAAAATGAAAAAACTGAAATAACAAGCTAAGTGGATGGGCTCTATAGCAAATGGAGGAGACAAAATAAAGAATGATTGAATTGGAAAGTAGAAAAACAACAAAAATTTTTTTAAAAAAGTGAACAGAGCCTCAGAGATCTGGGAAAATATATATTTTTTAAAAAGCCCTAGCATTTCCATTATCAAAGTCCCATGAGAAGAGGAGGAGAAGGATAAGATTAAAAATTACTCAAGAAATAATGGCCAAAAACCTGGCAAATTTACCAAGAGATAAAACCCCACAAATTTAATAAGCTGACCAACAACAAAGAGTATAAATCCAAAGAAATGTACACCAAAGCAGATCATATTAAAATCTGAAAGCAAAAACTAAGAAAAAATCTGGAAAATAGCCAGAGAAAAATGACACCTTACCTATAAAGAATAAAGAATTCAAATGACAGATTTCTCAACAGAGACCAGGGATGCAACCAGTGGTGCAAGACTAGTTCAATATTCAAAATCAATCTATTCCACAATATTAACAACCTAAAGAAGAAAAACCACATGATCATATCAATCAATGTGGAAAAAAAGCATATGAGAAAATTCAATGTACATTCATGATTTAAAAAAAAAACAGCAAAGAGCAATAGAGATAAAATTTCCTCAATCTGATAAAAAACATCTATGAAAAACCTACAGCTAACATTATGGTTAATGGTAAATGATGGATTACTTTCCTCCTAAGACAGAAAAAGGTAAGGCTATTAACCCTCATCACTCTTGTTCAAAACAGTACTAGAAATTGTAGACATGCAACAAGGCATGAAAAAGAAATAAAGGCACATAGATCAGAAAAGAAATAAAACGATCCCTATTTACTGATGACAGTTTATCTAGACAGAAAACCCCAGTGAATCTATTTTTAAATATTTTCAGATTTAATGAGTGAGTTCAGTAAGGCTGCAGATTCAAAATCAACATACAGAAATGAATTTTATTTCAATATACTAGCAATAAATGTGTGGACATCAAAATTAAAATGCAATATCATTTATAATTGCACTAAAATGAAAAATATTATGTGTATGTATGGCTGAGTCCCTTTTCTGCTCAGCTGAAACCATCACAACGTTGTTAATCAGCTATGCTCCAAAACAAAATAAAAAGTTTAAAAAAAATAGAAAAAAATAAATACTTAGGTGTAAATCTAACAAAATATCTACTGGACTTGTATTCTGAAAACTACACAATGCTGATAAAAGCAATAAAAGAGTATCTAAATAAATGAAGAGAAAAACTGTGTTCATGAATCAGAAGACTCAACATACTTAAAGATGTCAATTCTTCCCAAATTGATAAATAGGTTTGATGTCATTCTTATCATAATTCCAGTAAGAATTTTTGTAGGTACAGACTAGATAATTCTAAACTTTATATAGAAAGTGAAAATAAGTAGAATGGCTAAAAGAATAGAGTAGGAGGAATCAGTCTGTTGGATCTCAAGACTTACAATGTATCTGTAGTAATCAAGACTCTGGTATTGACAGAGAGATAGGGACACAGATCAGTAGAATATAATAGACACAGAAATATAGTCAAACAAATATGTCCAAATTTTGACAAAAGTGAAAAAGCATTTCAGTGGAGGAAATTTAAGCTCTTCAACAAATGGTGCTAGAATAACTGAACATATATGAAAGTGAAAGTGAAGTCGCTCAGTGGTGTCTGACTGTCTGTGACCCCATGGACTGTAGCCTACCAGGCTTCTCCGTCCATGGGATTTTCCAAGCAAGAACACTGGAGTGGGTTGCCATTTCCTTCTCCAGGAGATCTTCCTGACCCAGGGATTGAACCCATGTCTTCCACATTGTAGGCAGACGCTTTACCGTTTGAGCCACCAGGGAAGTCGTACATCTCCAGGCACAAGTAAATATAAGCATAGGACTCATACCTTATACAAGAATTAACTCAGAGCACAACTTAAATTTAAAATATAAAGCTATTAAAAATTCAGGGGGAAAAAAGGATAAAACCTTAAAGATCTCGTGCTAGGCATAGAGGTTTTAGAGCTGTCATCAAGAGCATAATCCAAAAAAGGGAAAGATGATGAATTGTACTATATCAGAATTTAAAACTTTTGCCCTGTGAAAGATTCTACTAAGAAAATAAACGTACAAGCTACAGACTTGGAGACTGTATTAACAAACCACATATCCAACAAAGGACTAATATCTAAATTATATAAAGAACTAAAAAGTCAACAGTAAAAATAAATCAAATTAGAAAATGAGCAAAAACCATGAACAGGCATTTCACTGAAGAGGATATATATGCACATACCAAATAATCACATGAAAAGATGTTTAACATCATTAGTCAACAGAGAGATCAAATTAAAACTACAACATGATCACTACACAGCTATGAAGAATGGATAAAATTTAAAAAGATATAGCATCAAATGCTGGCAAGGGTATAGAGAAAGTGGATCCACTATTGATAGAAATGTATTTAGAATGACATGTTCACTCTGGAAAATACCTTTTACAGTTTCTTAAAAATCTAAACATCCAACTAACATACAATCTATCAGTTCTACTCCTGGGCATTTATCCAGATAAAAGATGACTTGTATTCATAAAAAAACCTGTATACAAATGTTTATAGAATCTTTATTCTTAATAGCCTCAAACTAGTAGTAATGCAAATGACATCCAATTGGTTACTGTTTACACAAACTGTGGTATATTCAGAATACTACTCTGCATTAAAAATGAGTGAATTTTGAATCATTCTTAAGAGAGAAGTGCTTAGATGAGTAGGGCTCCCAATCCCAAAAGGCTATATACTGTGTGTGTATTAGCTGCTCAGTTGTGTCCGAGTCTTTTGCAAACCCATGGACTATAGCCCAACAGGCTCCTGGGTCCATGGGATTCTCCAGACAAGAATACTGGAGAGGGTTGCCATTTTCTTCTCCCATATATACTGTGTGATTTCATTCTAATATGGACAAATTAAAGAAATGGAAAATATACTAGTGGATGCCATGGATAAAGAAGGGGTGAGTGCATGGATGCCCAACCTTCTGAGAAACAACATCAAAAGCTTCATATTGCTGGGAAATTAGACTTCATTCAAATGGTCTATCCAAGTCACTAACCCCATAAAGAATAAAATAACAATAAATACAAGTTCCCTAAATGGGGGAGTACAGAAATTTTCCAGACTTACTATAATATATTGCCAAAAATACTCAACCTTCCAAAAACAAAAATAACAAAATACATGAAGAAACTTAATATGAGAATCACTTTATAATGAAAATGAGCTCACCATTTTTGCAAGGATCAGCTTTTTGGGACAAAATGAATTTCCAAAAAACATGTAGGTAACTATATAAGAAATAACAAGAATCTGACTGTGCTGGGATTGGAAAAGGCTATTAAGAGAGCCTAGTAACTTCAAATGTCAATTATATTAACATGGCAAAAATAAATTATCTTCTGGTGGCAACTCTAAAGACTTTTTACTTTAGGTCAGTGATTCCCAAACTTTGCTGCACACTGGAATCACCTGACTCCCACCTCCAGCTATAATGATTTCATTGATATGGGATACAACTTGGACATAGGAATTTTAAAACCTTCCCATCTGATTCTAATGTGCAACAAAGTTTGGGAACCACTATTTTATGTTGTTATTATAATTTAGGACAATAGTAATACCTATCTTTTTGTGTATCTACTGCAAGCCAGGGATATAGAACAATTCTTTGTTATACATAGTATTAAAAAGCCCATTTTATAGATGAAGAAAATGAGCTCAAAGTCATTAAATTACTTTACCAAGGTCATATCCATAAGAAGCACCAGATTCAGGGTTCAAAATAAAGCATATTTAATTTGATAGTGTACTATGCATAATACACGATATTTAGGTGGTAACAGTGCAGTAACCATGTCACTGAAAAGTTGTTTGGCTATCATATCTTTCTTGATTGAATGATACTTAAATGCGCCAGGGAGCTTGTTATTTCTAACACTTTAGTAAATACACATTCATCTTTAATATTACTCTTTGGAACATGATTAGCAAGAGTAGCTCTTATAAAAGAGCCTTCCACATTTAGCAAAATAAAAATGATTCAGTAGATGTGGTGCAAACACCAAAACAAGTAATTTTTCTTAGGCTGCATTAATAAAAGTATGATATCTAGACTGGGGGAGGTGATTAACTGGGAACTGTTATAATTAGAACGTGCTAAAGTACTATGTAAGGTTTCTGGCCTGTACCATTCTTATTTTGTATTACGATAAAACATTACAGGCAACAATACTGTATCTAAAATGCTAAAGGACATATATGTTTCAAAATTTCAAAAAATTTCAGGATTAGAAGGATAATACAGTGCCATACATTGTATGGTATTTAGCATATCCGATGGGGTATGGGAGAGTTCACCCTAATCACAGTAATAATTCTGAAGCAAAATCAATGAATATGACTACATTGCACTAATGAACACAAAAAAACCCAGCTTTACATCAGTTCAGACTTTGCTGAATAATAAACAAACAATTTTTTTCAAATTAAATCAGGCTTAATGACTAAATGGGGTTTCCCTAGTGGCTCAGAAGGTAAAGAATCCACCTGCAATACAGGATACCCGGATTTGATCCCCGAGTCAGAAATATCCCCTGGAGAAGGGCGTGGCTACCCACTCCAGTATTCTTGCCTGGAGAATCCCATGGACAGAGGAGACTTGTGGGCTACAGTCCATGGCGTCACAAACAGTCAGACACAACTGAGCCACTAAAGACCTTCACTTTCACAATTACTAAATGATATGAAAAATCTTTCCTCAAAGTTAGTTGGGTTCTGAATTACATATAAGGCATCATGGAACTGTATATGCCCTTAAGTATAAAAATTTAAGCAATATAGAAGAACACAAAAGGAAAAAAGAACACTTTCCGCCTCTTCACTCTTACTCTTAGTTACACAGTTCAGTTCAGCCGCTCAGTGGTATCCGACTCTTTGCGACCCTATGGACTACAGTACGCCAGGCCTCCCTGTCCATTGCCAGTTTCTGGAGTTTACTCAAACTCATGTCCATTGAGTCTGTGATGCCATCCAACCATTTCACCCTCTGTCGTCCCCTTCTCCTCCTGCCTTCAATCTTTCCCAGCATCAGGGTCTTTTCAAATGAGTCAGCTCTTCACATCAGGTGGCCAAAGTATTGGAGTTTCAGCTTCAACATCAGTCCTTCCAATGAATATTCATGATTGGTTTCCCTTAGAATGGACTGGTTGAATTCCCTTGCAGTCTAAGGGACTCTCAAGAGTCTTCTACAACATCACAGTTCAAAAGCATCAATTCATTGGCATTAAGCATTCTTTATAGTCCAACAATCACATCCATACATGACCACTGGAAAAACAATAGCTTTGATTAGTCAGACCTTTGTTGGCAAAGTAATGTCTCTGCTTTTTAATATGCCATCTAGGTTGGTCATAACTTTTCTTCCAAGGAGTAAGCGTCTTTTAATTTCATGGCTTCAGTCACCATATACAGTGATTTTGGAGCCCCAAAAAACAGTGTCACTGTTTCCACTGTTTCCCATCCATTTGCCATGAAGTGATGGGACCAGATGCCATGATCTTAGTTTGCTGAATGTTGAGCTTTAAGCCAACTTTTTCGCTCTCCTCTTTCACTTTCATCAAGAGGCTTTTTAGTTCCTCTTCACTTTCTGCCATAAGGGTGGTTTCACCTGCATATCTAAGTTTATTGATATTTCTCCCGGCAATCTTGATTCCAGCTTGTGTTTCTTCCAGCCCAGCGTTTCTCATGATGTACTCTGCATAGAAGTTAAATAAGCAGGGTGACAATATACAGCCTTGACATACTCCTTTTCCTATTTGGAACCAGTCTGTTGTTCCATGTCCAGTTCTAACTGTTGCTTCCTGACCTGCATACAGATTTCTCAAGAGGCAGATCAGGTGGTCTGATATTCCCATCTCATAAGAATTTTCCAGAGTATGTTGTGATCCACACAGTCAAAGGCTTTGGCATAATCAATAAAGCAGAAGTAGATGTTTTTTAGGCACTCTCTTCCTTTTTTAATGATCCAATGGATGTTGGCAATTTGATCTCTGTTCCTCTGCCTTTTCTAAATACAGCTTGAACATCTGGAAGTTCCAAGTTCATGTACTGTTGGAGCCTGGCTTGGAGAATTTTGAGCATTACTTTACTAGCTTGTGAGATGAATGAAATTGTGTAGTAGTTTGAGCATTCTTTGGCATTGCCTTTCTCTGGGATTAGAATGCAAACTGACCTTTTCCAGTCCTGTGGCTACCGCTGAGTTTTCCAAATTTGCTGGCATGTTGAGTGCAGCACTTTCAGAGCTTCATCTTTCAGGATTTGAAACAGCTCAACTGGAATTCCATCACCTCCACTTTGTTTGTAGTGATTCTTCCTGTGGCCCACTTGACTTCACATTTCAGGATATCTGGCTCTATGTTGGTAATCACACCATCATGAATATCTGGGTCCTAAAGATCTTTTTTGTATAGTTCTTCTGTGTATTCTTGCCATCTCTTCCTAACATCTTCTGCTTCTGTTCCATCTGTACTATTTCTGTACTTTATTGTCCCCATCTTTGCATGAAATGTTCCCTTGGTATCTCTAATTTTCTTGAAGAAATCTCTAGACTTTTTCATTCTATTATTTTCCTCTATTTCTTTGCATTGATTGCTGAGGAAGGCTTTACCTCTCCTTGCTATTCTTTGGAACTCTGCATTCAAATGGGTATATCTTTCCTTTTCTCCTTTGCCTTTTGCTTCTCTTCTTTTCATAGCTGTTTGTAAGGCCTCCTCAGATGACCATTTTACCTTTTGCATTTCTTTTCTTGGGGATTGTCTTGATCACAATAAAATGTCCTGTAAAATGTCACGAACCTCCATCCATAGCCCTTTAGGCACTCTGTCTATCAGATGTAATTCCTTGAATCTTTTTGTCACTTCCACTGTATAATTGTAAGAGATTTTATTTAGGTAAGCAGAAGATATTAAGAAGAGGTGGCAAGAATACATAGAAGAACTGTACAAAAAAGATCTTCACAACCCAGATAATCAGGATGGTGTGATCACTCACCTAGAGCCAGATATCCTGGAATGTGAAGTCAAGTGGGCCTTAGGAAGCATCACTATGAACAAAGCTCGTGGAGGTGATGGAATTCCAGTTGAGCTATTTCAAATCCCAAAAGATGATGCTGTGAAAGTGCTACACTCAATATGCCAGCAAATTTGGAAAACTCAGCAGTGGCCACAGGACTGGAAAAGGTCAGTTTTCATTCCAATCCCAAAGAAAGGCAGTGCCAAAGAATGCTCAAACTACCACACAGTTGCATTCATCTCACATGCTAGTAAAGTAATGCTCAAAATTCTCCAAGCCAGGCTTCAGCAATACCTGAACTGTGAACTTCCTGATATTCCAGCTGGTTTTAGAAAGGACAGAGGATCGAGAGATCAAATTGCCAACATTCACTGGATCATCGAAAAAGCAAGAGTTCCAGAAAAGCCTTTATTGCTACTTTATTGACTATGCCAAAGCCTTTGACTGTGTGGATCACAATAAACTGTGGAAAATTCTGAAAGAGATGGGGATACCAGACCACCTGACCTGCCTTGAGAAACCTGTATGCAGGTCAGGAAGCAACAGTTAGAACTGGACATAGAACAACAGACTGGTTCCAAATAGGAAAAGAAGTACGTCAAGGCTGTATATTGTCACCCTGCTTATTTAACTTCTATGCAGAGTACATCATGAGAAACGCTGGGCTGGAGGAAGCACAAGCTGGAATCAAGACTGCTGGGAAAAATATCAATAACCTCAGATATGCAGATAACACCACCTTTATGGCAGAAAGTGAAGAGGAACTAAAAAGCCTCTTGATGAAAGTGAAAGAGGAGAGTGAAAAAGTTGGCTTAAAGCTCAACATTCAGCAAACTAAGATCATAGCATCCCGTCCCATCACTTCATGGCAAATAGATGGGGAAACAATGGAAACAGTGGCTGACTTTATTTGGGAGGGCTCCAAAATCACTGCAGATGGTGATTGCAGCCATAAAATTAAAAGACTCTTACTCCTTGGAAAGAAAGTTATGACCAACCTAGATAGCATATTCAAAAGCAGAGACATTACTTTGCCAACTAAGGTCCGTCTAGTCAAGGCTATGGTTTTTCCTGTGGTCATGTATGGATGTGAGAGTTGGACTATAAAGAATGCTGAGCCCCGAAGAATTGATGCTGTTGAACCATGGTGTTGGAGAAGACTTGAGAGTCCCTTGGACTGTAAGGAGATCTAACCAGTCCATCCTAAAGGAGATCAGTGCTGGGTGTTCATTGGAAGGACTGATGTTGAAGTTGAAACTTCAATACTTTGGCCACTTGATGCAAAGAGCTGACTCATTTGAAAAGACCCTGATGCTGGGAAAGATTGAAGGTTGGAGGAAAAGAGGACAACAAAGGATCAGATGGTTGGATAGCATTACTGACTCAGTGGACATGGGTTTGGGTAGACTCTGGCAGTTGGTGATGGATAGGGAGGCCTGATGTGCTGCATTTCATGGGATCACAAAGAGTCGGACACCACTGAGCAACTGAACTGAACTGAACTGTGCGTGCACTAGTCCCTCGTCTACCTTGTGCCTTGCCTAAACCCAACTGAGCAATTACTGAGTTATAATATATAATGATGCAATATCCTTTCACAATAGCTGGGATTATGAAGAGACAGCTAACCTGAGAGTATTTTCCTGAATCTTTTTGATACTGCAGATAATTGCAGTAAGCCAAATTAGTACCTCCCTTGGAAGTAAGAATATCTCTTTCTTCCCCCACCCAAAATTAAGCTAGTTTACAAAATTATTTTTCCTCAACACAGAGGGCTATGCACAGCCAAACTCAGTAAGATAAACAGGATGCTTTTTTTACACCCTTGGTGGCTTCTTTTTGAATGCCAGCATTTTGTACCCATAATACCGGTAATTCCTGAAAGCACACATATTTTACTTGCATGTAGGCTGGAAAGACATGTCTGTTAATAAATAAGACCTCAATGTAGGCCTTTTATTGGATTAATTTTGTAGTGGATGTTTCCAATAGGTATTGAGCACTGATTTTTATTTGTTAATGGAGATAATAACTGCCAGGGAGACAGGATATGGGGGTGGGAGGGGTGGGGACAGGGGAGGGACAAAGCCTTCAGTATACTGTCCTGGCTCATGTTGAGATTCAGATTGGCTCATGACAAAGATTTCTCTCCAGGCATCAGTGAGTCAGCTGACAAGCTGGCAATCACTCCCACAGCCTCTTCGACTCTGTCTTTAAATAAAATATTCCTTAAACCCCTCACCTCTTCCTCTCATGTCAATTGCAGAAAAATAAATGTTACATTAGATTCCATCACATACTTTCAATTAAAGAGGCTTTGGAGCATGTTGGTGTAATTTAAATGCAGGCGTTTCCATTTTTGAAGCTGGGGAAACAATATAGTTTGCTCCTTTGATGCCTAATGAACAGCCTGAGTCATTAAGTAGGTGAATAAAGACGGGGGGTGGGGGCTATAGATGGGCCTCCTCCTCTCCATCCTTTTTTAATTTTAAATTGGGATTCAAACTAATGCCTCATTTCAGGGAGCATTTCTGCCAGTGACAGTACATTTCTCATGCCTCCTGCCTGAGTCTCCAACCGACAGGGAGAAAGTTTGCCAAGTCACAGTGAACATCTACACCATTACCTTGTCCCATATCTAGATTTTCGCTCTCCATGACATCAAAAGAAGGTTACAAAAGGTCACTAAGAGGAAAAAAAAAAACAGGAAATTGGATTCAGAAAAGGAGATGAGGGTAGAGAAAATCCAGCAACTGACAATGTCTCTTTAGGGCCTGGACGGTGCTAGGCTTTGGGGGTATATATATGGCTTGGATGGTTTAAAAACAATCATAAATGTATACAAACATCTGAAGCCTGAAATAATGGTTTTTCATGGATTCAAGAGGCAAATCCAGAGATGTTTTATTTTAAAGGACCCTCTAGAAATTTCGTCCCCTGCCCCTACCTCCCTTAACTATGCTTCAGACTATAACATACTTTTCTCATGACTGAGAGAAGATATCAGAGGCAGAAGAGCCCAAGATGAAGCAACAGGTAGCTTGAATTCCAGCAAAGGTGATCATGCTGCCTAAAGAGGCAGATAATATAAAGGAGTATAATAAAGTGAAAGCATTCTTAACTGTTGGAGAGGGAGGTGGCAACCCACTCCAGTATTCTTGCCTGGAGAATCCCGTGGACAGAGGAGCCTGATGGGCTGCTGTCCATGAGGTCGTAGAGAGTCAGACACAACTGAAGTGACTTAGCATGCATGCATTCTTTCTTAACTGTAAACTTTCCAATAGAGTAGCTAATAGTGCCTGCCAGTGGGAGAGAGAGAGAGGAATCCCTATTGCTGCTGCTGCTGCTGCTGCTAAGTGACTTCAGTCGTGTCAGACTCTATGTGACCCCATAGACTCCCCCGTCCCTGGGATTCTCCAAGCAAGAACACAAGAGTGGGTTGCCATTTCCTTCTCCAATGCATGAAAGTGAAAAGTGAAAGGGAAGTCACTCAGTCATGTCCAACCCTCAGCGATCCCATGGACTGCAGCCTACCAGGCTCCTCAGTCTATGGGATTTTCCAGGCAAGAGTACTGGAGTGGGATGCCATTGCCTTCTCCAAGGAATCCCTAAGGGAGGTCCAGAAGAGACTAAATGTAAGAAGACACAATCAGCAATGTTGCCTTAAATAAGCTGAATGGAGACCAACCATCTATGCAGAATGGACCTTTCCATGGTCAATATTATTGAGAGGGACTAAGCACCCTTCTGTATATGGATATCTAGGCTTTCTTTGTCACTATTCCTATCAAAATCTTAGAAATTAGCCAAGCATCATCTTGTCGTAGCTCAAAACCAGAGGATGCAGAAACAGTCCAGATATATGCTGATAAGCATATTAACAAAAACATCCCACTTATTACCATACATACTGAGGCACAAAATTTTTTCCAGCATTTTCACAGCATTTTTGGCCTGAGTATATTTAAAGGACTGGATGTTAGGAAACCAAAGTCAAGTGTAAGACAAAACGAGCTACATCATTAGCAAGTCCCCAGCACAAAATTAAAACGTGAGACCCTTTTTCAAAAATTATTTTAAAAATTCAAGACAGTGACAGTAAAGCCCTAAGTCAACACTGGGATTCTTCTGAGCATAGAGCCTGGTTGACTGCACAGGACTCGTGTCCATAAAGTGGATTCTGATGTGCTATATGGGTTTTCAAAGGAGATGATGCTTCTGACCAAGTCAATATATTAGGTATTCATTTTTTCCTCAGATTACTTACTTGCAATGAATTCGTGTGGATGGACATGAACTTGAGCAAACTTCAGGAGATAGTGGAGGACAGAGGAGCCTGGCGTGATGTAGCCCCTGAGGTCGCAAAGAATCAGACACGACTTAGCAACGGAACAAGTGTGGAAGGGCCATGAGAAGGAGCAAACTATGAAGAAAAGAAAACACATTACATTGTTATCAGATTTTTAATATTTGATTTTATTGTTTTGTTATTATTCTTGATTTCTTAAATGAGGTTTCTCTGGAGAGGGTAGTGAGAAGATCAAATATTTTTGACATGAGTTAAGTCTGAAGTCAGGTACTTGGCCCACAGCCCCTCTCCTGGTAGAAAGAGGGTGGCAGAAAGGGGAGAAGCTCCACTTTTGCATATCTTGAAGATTATTTACTCTACTGCATTAGCAATCCTAGATTCAACTACCATTACACTGTGCAATGCTCAAATAATTTATAGCCTTCCTGTGGCACACTGAATAATTCATACCATTTTTTTTCTCTCAGGAAAAAAAAAAAAAACAACTATGGCCTTGAGATACTGAGGCTGCTACTAGTTCCTATGAAATCTTGGATTAACAGTAAAGGCTTTGGTTATTTTTCTGAGAGGAAGCTCCCCAGTCCCAAATAGAGTTTCATATGACATGGAAACATGAAACACTCTGGTCCTGCCATAAAGATATGGTGTGCTATGTTCTAGGGAGAAATAGATCTGTTGCTTAAAAGGGTAAGGTCACAGCTGTGTCCATTAACTTTGCTTTTATATAATCACACAATGAACACAAACCTGGTTTGGATTGAGCCCTGACCTGGGCAAGCCATCTTAAAACTTTAACACTGGGCTTCCCTGGTGGCTCAGTGGTAAAGAATCTGCCTGCCAATGCAGGGGACATGGGTTCAAGCCCTGGTCCAGGAAGATCCCACATGCCATGGAGCAATTAAGCCCATGCCCTACAACTATTGAGGCTGTGCTCTAAAGCTTGGGAGCCACAACCTCTGAGCCCATGTGTCAAAACTACTGAATGCCACACACTTTAAAGCCTGTGCTCTTCAACAAGAGAAAGCACCTCAATAAGACAGTGCCACCACAACTAGAGAGTAGCCCCCACTCTCTGCAACTAGAGAAAAACCCATGCAGCAACAAAGACAGCACAGCCAAACATAAAATTATATATAAAAAAAACTCTAACACTAATCATAGCAAGATTTAAATAAGAAAGGATATTATACACTCTATTTTATCTACTACCCAGACCTCTTTCCTGAGCTTCATATTCATCCATCTGTCTATAGAATATCTTCACCTGTATTTTCCCAGGGAAACCTTACACTCAACAGGTTTAATATTAGATTCCACTCTCATTTCAGTCCCCTAACCCATCCCTACATCAGCTCTCAACCTATTTATCCTGCTTGCATTCAGTTGCAAATCCTAGTTCTAGCAGTTAGGCTTGATTCTTCCTTTCCTCATTGCCAGTCCTTCAGTGATAAGGCAAGTCTCACAGGAACATTTAGGTATTAGGGGATAAGTAATGTAAGATGTTACTCAAAAGCATGACAATATTGACTGGAACAGTGTTTCCAGAATAGGCTGTCAATCCATTTGGTGTGTGGTATGGGTAGATGAACAGGGGAATTATAATCACTGAAGTATTGAACCAAGTGGAGGTCAAGAACCAATGGCAATAAAAGCAAATAACAGGATATAGCATCAAAATCAGAACTAGGTTCAAATGCCAACAACATGACTGACTAATGTGTTTTCCTTTCCTTGTTTGTAAAATAGGACAGAGGTCAGCAAAGTTTTTTTGTATTGTTTTTGTAAAGGGCTACGTAGCAAATAGTTTAGACTTTGTAGACCATATAATCACTGTAGCTACTATTCAACTCTAGCATGTAAGTAGTCATAAGGTTGATATATAAATGTTTGGGTGTGACTGTGTTCCAATAAGACTTTATTTACAAAAAGAGGTGGCAGGTCATTTTTGACCCACTGGTGATATCTTGGCAACTCCTGGAATGGCCTTCAGTTCAGTTCAGTTGCTCAGTCGTCTCCAACCCTTTGCAACCCCATGAATCGCAGTACGCCAGGCCTTCCTGTCCATCACCAACTCCCGGAGTTCACTCAGACTCACGTCCATCGAGTCAGTGATGCCATCCAGCCATCTCATCCTCTGTCGTCCCCTTCTCCTGCCAATCCCTCCCAGCATCAGAGTCTTTTCCAATGAGTCAACTCTTCGCATGAGGTGGCCAAAGTACTAGAGTTTCAGCTTTAGCATCATTCCTTCCAAAGAAATCCCAGGGCTGATCTCCTTCAGAATGGATATGCTATAGTAAAATTTTAACCCTCCAATCTTAGAGATGTAACATAATAACAGTTTATTTCTTATTCATATTACGCTCAAGATAAATGAGGTAATAATATCTGGAACACATGGCCTCTGGGTGACACAGAAGGCAAAGAGAGAGCTGAAGAATCCCATTAATACAGGAAATAGCTTACAAATTTTTAGCCCATATCTCATTAGCCAAAATGCAATCTCATGGCTCAAATCTATCAAAAGACAGGCCAGATAATATAGAGGCATATATGAATATTTAATACTGTTCATGGGGTTCTCATTGGAAAAGACCCTGATGCAGGGAAAGATTGAGGGCAGGAGGAGAAGGTGGCAACAGAGGATGAAACGGTTGGATGGTATCATTGACTCAATGAACATGAGTTTGAGTAAACTCAATATAGTAAAGGACAGGGAAGCCTGGTATGCTACAGTCCATGAGGTTGCAAAGAGTTAGACCCAACTGAGCAACTATACAGCAACAAATATGAATATTTGGTGAGCAATTCACAGTCATTGCTGTATGAAGTAACAATAATTTCTGTTCCATATACCTGTTAGGATAAAATATGTGTAAAAAAGCACAGTGCTGCTTGGACAAATAAGCAGCACTCAATAAATATTCAAATTCTCTCAACCCCTTCCTTCAGATCCTTTCATTTCTTGGCATGCCATAAAATGCACTTCACACTCAGATGGGGCTATTATTGAATTAACATACGCAAACCTTTTCTGATTCTGTTTCCCCTACTCTTCCCTCTTTGTTATTTTCCATCTAACTAATACATACTCATTTATCTTTCATATTCCTTCTCAAATATGATCTTTCTTTCCTTTAACTTTCCCAAGCAGAGTGACTTAGACTCCTTCTCTTGCATCACCATACTTAGTATACATCATGAGTAGAGTAATGTGCATGTTGTAATGTCCTTAATTGTCTAAGTACGCATTTTCCACCAGACTATGAACTTCATGAGGATAGAGCAATGTCATATTCTTATTCAGCATTTACCATAGTGCAATAAGTGTTAATTAAACTCAACTGATTAATCTTAATAGTAGGAATTTCAGACCCTAGGTAACTTGAGACAGATTGGGAACTTTTCATGTTTGTGCCAGCTAGAGCTCAAGAGACTTGGCACTGAAAAAGCACTTAATAAAACTTTACTAAAACCTACAGAAAAGAGAGAGGCAGAAAAGGTGGTTACTTGTCACTATGTATACTCAAAAAATCTTTTTAAAAAATGTTTAATGAAATTCAGCCCATTGAGGAGAAGAGTTGATTAAATTCAGGCAAAGCAATTGGTGCTACAGAGCATATTCACTGTCATTTCAGAATGGGCCCATCAGGAATTCTTGTGAAGCTGCATTGAGTCAGCTGTTTGTAGCCCAGGACTCAGTGACCCTGACACCTGGGACTTTTCTCACTGCTACATTTAAGCATTTCTGTTGAAAGACTCCCAGAGCAGCATAAGCATCATCAATCTTCCTACACCTCTCATCTCAGTGAAAATGAACAAAAAGAAACTGATTAAAAAAAACAAACAAGCCTACACATCATAGTCAGACTTTGGTTTCTCAGCTCACCTTTTCTGAAGCTCTATCAAATAATGCCTTTCCTTTCAATCATTCATTGCATTCAGTACTTCTCTATCATCATCATTATTATTTTAAAAAACTAGTGGTAATCATAGCTGCCATTTATTGGTAGATTCAGTGTACCAGGAAATTTCTATGAACTCCACTAAGCACTCTGGAAGATTAAAATACCTCACCTGGACTGGAGACTCTTGTTTAGGCCTACTGTTCTATATGGCTAACAGGGAAAATCACCACCTTATTAAAAAACTGAAAATAGTATTGTTTGCTCTGTGCATCTTAGGGATAGACCCTCACTGATAACAAAGACTGCAATAAGTAGGAGGCAGTATAAATCCCATGGGTGGAGGAGCCTGGTAGTCTGCAGTCCATGGGGTCGCTAAGAGTCAGACACGACTGAGTGAATTCACTCTCACTTTTCACTTTCTTTTTCTTTTTTTTTTTTAATTTATTTCTTTATTATTATTATTATTTTAACTTTACAATTCTGTATTGGTTTTGGCATACATTGACATGAATCCACCATGGGTGTACATGCGTTCCCAAACATGAACCCCCCTCCCACCCCCCTCCCCACAACATCTCTCTGGGTCATCCCCGCGTACCAGCCCCAAGCGTGCCATATCCTGCATTGGACATAGACTGGCAATTCGATTCTTACATGATATTATACATGTTTCAATGCCATTCTCCCAAATCATCTCACCCTCTCCCTCTCCCACCGAAAAAAAAAAAAAAAAAAAAAAAAAAAAAAAAAAAAGATGACCCTGTATGCAGGGTCATCATTGCCATCTTTCTAAATTCCATATATATGTGTTAGTATATTGTATTGGTGTTTTTCTTTCTGGCTTACTTCACTCTGTATAATCGGCTCCAGTTTCATCCATCTTATCAGAACTGATTCAAATGTATTCTTTTTAACAGCTGAGTAATACTCCATTGTGTATATGTACCACAGCTTTCTTATCCATTCATCTGCTGATGGACATCTAGGTTGTTTCCATGTCCTGGCTATTATAAACAGTGCTGCGATGAACGTTGGGGTACATGTGTCTCTTTCAATTCTGGTTTCTTCGGTGTGTATGCCCAGCAGTGGGATTGTTGGGTCATAAGGCAGTTCTATTTGCAATTTTTTAAGGAATCTCCACACTGTTCTCCATAGTGGCTGTACTAGTTTGCATTCCCACCAACAGTGTAGGAGGGTTCCCTTCTCTCCACACCCTCTCCAGCATTTATTGCTTGCAGATTTTTGGATCGCAGACATTCTGACTGGTGTGAAGTGGTACCTCATTGTGGTTTTGATTTGCATTTCTCTAATAATGAGTGATGTTGAGCATCTTTTCATGTGTTTGTTAGCCATCTGTATGTCTTCTTTGGAGAAATGTCTATTTAGTTCTTTGGCCCATTTTTTGATTGGGTCGTTTATTTTTCTGGAATTGAGCTGCAGGAGTTGCTTGTATATTTTTGAGATTAGTTGTTTGTCAGTTGCTTCATTTGCTATTATTTTCTCCCATTCAGAAGGCTGTCTTTTCACTTTGCTTATATTTTCCTTTGTTGTGCAGAAGCTTTTAATTTTAATTAGGTCCCATTTGTTTATTTTTCCTTTTATTTCCGTTACTCTGGGAGGTGGATCATAGAGGATCCTGCTGTGGTTAATGTCGGAGAGTGTTTTGCCTATGTTCTCCTCTAGGAGTTTTATAGTTTCTGGTCTTACATTTAGATCTTTAATCTATTTTGAGTTTATTTTTGTGTATGGTGTTAGAAAGTGATCTAGTTTCATTCTTTTACAAGTGGTTGACCAGTTTTCCCAGCACCACTTGTTAAAGAGATTGTCTTTACTCCATTGTATATTCTTGCCTCCTTTGTCGAAGATAAGGTGTCCATATGTGTGTGGATTTATGTCTGGTCTTTCTATTTTGTTCTGTTGATCTATATTTCTGTCTTTGTGCCAGTACTGTACTGTCTTGATGACTGTAGCTATGTAGTATAGCCTGAAGTCAGGCAGGTTGATTCCTCCAGTTGATTTTTTTCTTTCTCAAGATTGCTTTGGCTCTTGAGTTTTGTTTTGTTTTTTGGGGGTTTTGTTTGTTTGTTTGTTTTGTATTTCCATACACATTGTGAAATTATTTGTTCTAGTTCTGTGAAAAATACTGTTGTTAGCTTGATAGGGATTGCATCGAATCTATTGTGTAGTATACTCATTTTCACTATATTGATTCTTCTGATCCATGAACATGGTATATTTCTCCAGCTATTTGTGTTCTCTTTGATTTCTTTCATCAGTGTTTTATAGTTTTCTATATATAGGTCTCTTGTTTCTTTAGGTAGATATATTCCTAAGTACTTTATTTTTTTCATTACAATGTTGAATGGAATTGTTTCCTTAATTTCTCTTTCTGTTTTCCCATTGTTAGTATATAGGAATGCAAGGGATTTCTGTATGTTGATTTTATATCCTGCAACTTTACTATGTTCATTGATTAGCTCTAGTAATTTTCTTACCCATCCGTTTTCAACAATTATCAATTCATGGACAATCTCATTTAACCTTTGCCCCACTCACTTCCCCCAAAACATGCCCTGGATTATTTTGTGGAAAATCCCACACATCAGGTAGTTTAATGAGTAAATATTTCATTATGAATCTCAAAAAAAAACCAATGTTTTTAAAAAACATAGCTACAACACTCTTGTCCTTCAGAAAGTAATAATTTTATCAGATACTTTGTCAGTGTTCAGAGATCTCTGGTTGTATCATTATTTTTTAAAATATAAGACTTTTTCTCCACCTTGTTTTTTTTTTCATTTAACATTTCATCATAGACATAATCCCACAGTACTATATAGAGATATTTAAAAGAGCCTTTTTTATATATAAAAGGTCATTTAGTCTTTCCCATGTGAAAAGAAAGCTATCTTAGCAAGACAGGGATTTGCTTGTTTTCCTGATGCACCACTGGCAAGAATCTGAGAGAACCAAATGTTTCCCACACTAGCCACAGAGGAGCCATCCCATAATGAAGTAGTGAGTAATGTACTTCTTACTCTTGACCTGGATGGAAAAGGCAGAGGGACAGGAAAAAGGGAGGAAGACTAAAGAGACAAGCCAATCTCAGTACTCATATAGAGCTAAAATTTGACCAGCTGGGAAGAGAAAAGGAATGTCTACCATTCTCCAGCTACCATTCTGTAATTGTGGCCATCTAGTAGTAATTTCACTTTCTGTCTGTTAGTGGACTGCATATGCAGGCCCCATAAGATACTGTTGGACGTGATGGGTTGACATTTATGTAGGCTTCTTTGGCACTAAATGTGATGTGTGGAACATCACTTTATTTGTCTAGGTCTCATCTATAAATTTTGAGGCTAAGTTATATAATCCCAAATGTTCCTTGAAACACTACCATTCTACATTTTCTTTCAAAATAATTAAAATTTTAAAAATTGAAATCATCAGAATTATTTGTCAATATTTAAAGAAAAAGAATCAGGACTTTGCTCTATGCAGGGAGAATTTCACTTTTTGAAATCAAGAGCAGTAGATTTAAATTAAACATAAAGCAGACTGCTAAAAACAATCTGGCTACAAAAATAAATAAGTAAATAAACATTTAAAAGTGTGGATATATTTTGTTTGGATTTATGGTAGGCAGTTTAAGTCTTAGGTAAGACTAAATCCTGGACTTCCCTTGTGGCTCAGCTGCTAAAGAATCTGCCTGCAATGCAAGAGACCTGGGTTTGATCCCTGGTTGGGAAGATCCCCTGTAGAAGGGAAAATCTACCCACTCCAGTATTCTGGCCTAGAGAATTCCATGGACTGTATAGCCCATGGAGTTTCAGAGTCAGACACAAATGAGCATCTTTCCCTTTACTAAAACTAAATCCTAAGTTTCATAAGTAGCCTTTGGAAAGTCACTTGACTACTCTGGGCCTCTGCCTTGTCATCTATAAAATGGACTTCAAACTTTTTTTTTTTTTTGGTTTACTAAGAAAATCTATTGCTAGGTCTGTGTTTCCAAAAAAAAATGTGATAAATTATAATATTGATAATGGCTGTTGAACAAACAGAGTTACTCCAGTCACAATGCCCTCTGTAACCTCTTAAAAAAGGTCTTTATCAAGTTGCTTGATTGGTCTTTTATTGTCTTGTCCCTCCTCTTAAAATGAACTGGTATCCATTTTGGTTTTATTGAAGCAGAGGAGTTTCTTGACTGAGTGTCTGCCATCTCTTTGACCAAAGCCAGTGCTCTACTCTATGTTCAGCTTCTCTGTAAGTTAAAAATTTAAGAAACAAAAACAGTTGAATGTTCAGAGACAGAATCCATTGAATGTATAAAATGGTTATCTACCTAATATCTTCTCAGGCTAACTAGTGCCTTCTTTGAGAAAGAGAAATGGAACCATAATCTCTACTTTGAATCTCTACATGGTTTTTCTGCAAATGAAGCCATAAACACAAAGTTGCAACTTTACAACATTTCTCAGGTGCACATATGAAGATCTAAATTTATAGTGTCCCCCCTTGATTATGAGGAGCCATAGTAGAGGGAGGTAGAATGAGTTTGGCAACACTCATGTGACTCAAGACTGTGAGATGTTTATAGGAATCCAACCTCTGCTGAAAGGAAGTGAATGCTTAAATAAAGACGGCTTTAAATTCTAGTTCTAAAATTTTTACTTTCTTATGTGTAAAATTCAATAAGAATCCCTATCTCACCTGGCTGATATAAAGATTCACAGTAAATTCTCAGTGAATGTTCCTTCACACATATTTATCCTTTTAGCATAGGACAAGGAAGTGAGAAGATGGCTCAGTAGCTAAAGAACCCACCTACAATTCAGGAAACACAGGAGATGCAGGTTCAATCCCTGGGTCAGGAAGATCCCCTGGAGAAGGAAATGGCAACCACTCCAGTATTCTTGTCTGGGAAATCCCATGAGGATCCTGTGGGCAGTCCATAAGGTTGCAAAGAGTTGGTCACAATTGAATGACTAAGTACAGCACAGAAAGAAATTCTAGGGGCCTAGCACTGATTCATTACAGGTTGGGTGTTGTTAGTGGGCCACCGTTTTAAATAGTGGGATGGGGGCTTTAAACAATAAAGAAGACATAGTTGGTTCTTACAAGAGGTGATAAGTAAATCCTTCCCAAGAATACTATGGGGATAGGAAAGTGGCAACCATTACCTATGTATAAGTGGAATCTAATTGTGACTAAACAACAAAATCATGAGAAAACATTAGCAAACCCAAACAGATGCACATTTTACAATGTAACTGGCCTGTGCTCATAAAAAAGATCAAGGTCAAGAAAGACAAGGACTGAGGAAGTGTTCCCAATTAAAGCAGCCTAAAGAGACAGGGCACCTAAATGCAATGTGTAATCTTGGAACAGATTCTGGGTTGTGAAAAATAACTATTAATATAATAATATTATAGAAATTACTGACAAAATTTGATTATGGACTCAATTAGATAATAGAATTTTATCAAAGTTAAATTTCCTGATACTTATAATTATACTGCAGTTATGTAAAATAGGGCTTCCCTGGTGGTTCAACTGGTAAAGAATCCACCTGCAATGCAGGAGACCTGGGTTCAATCCTTGGGTTGGGAAGATTCCCTGGAGGAGGGCATGGTTACACTCTAGTACTTTGGCCTGGAGAATTCCATGGACTATATAGTCCAAGGGATCACAAAGAGTCAGACACAACTGAGCAACTTTCACGTCACTATGTAAAATAATGTGTAGTTCTTCAGAAATACATACTAAAGAATTTATGGGTAAAGGGGAACAACATCTGCAACATAATCTGAAATATGAGGGGGGACTGGTAAAGTAAACAGAGCAAAATGTAAATTTATTGGTCAATATGAGTAAAGTATTAATCACTGCAACTTTTCTCTAAATTTGAAATTAAGTAAAAATATTAAAATGGGGTAAGAGACAAAAAAAGAACAGTACAGAGCTATAACAAAGGGTACATAACAGGTATACTTAACATCTTGGGTGAAAAAGGAGGGTAAGAGAAGACTCAACAGAGGAAGTGACATAAGCTGTGATATGAAGAATAAATCATTTTTTCAGGTGAAGTAGTAGAGTGAGAGGACAATGTTACAAAGGGAGTAGCTTGTATATAGTCCTGGAGTCAAGTAGGAAGAGCAGGATGGATTTGAGTAACTGAATATACAGGGCGGGGGGTGGGGGGTGGGGGTGGAAAATGATGATCAACAAAAGTGAAAATGTAGGCTGGATCCAGATCATATTGGGCCTTTGGGGTAATGAATATTTGAGAGGAGGCTTGGATGGAACTGTGGTTCTGACAACAATAGGCACTTCCACTTGCACCAGAAGGGGGATAAATCAGGAGCCCCACAAGCATCCAGGGGAAGCACTCTCCTACCTACTGGGCCACATATTCTCCTCCTCTCCACAGAGATGCCAGGCAGCTTGGCAGCACTAGCAGAGGGATCCTGCCACAACACCACCTAGCTGGCAGTAGTTTTTCCCAGTGGACCAGAGAATTCCTTCTACTACAGAAAAACACTGGACAGCCAGGTGGCACTGGCAGTGGAAACCCCAGCCTAACAAGTGGACTAGCTCATGAAGCAGCCCTGGTTCCTGAGAGGCCTAAGACTACCATCCACCCATGAAAAGTGGAAGTGAAAGTGTTAGTCACTAAGACATGTTCGACTCTTTGTGACCTCATGGACTGTAGCCCGCCAGCCTCCTCTGTCCATGGGATTCTCCAGGCAAGAATATTGAAGTAGGTTGCCATTTCCTTCTCCATGGGATCTTCCTGACTCAGGGATTGAACCCACGTCTCCTGCATTGCAGGCAGATTCTTTACCACTGAAGGTCTCTTTATCCCTGCAGGCTGGAGACTCCCTTCACCCACCTAGAGAGGCACTTTCTGCCCTCTCAGACAGTATCAACAGGGATCAGTGTGAGCCCCAGTGAAATCAGACCAAACAAACCAAAGGTGCACGCTTAGTTGCTCAGCTGTATCCGACTCTTTGTGACACCATGCACTGTAGCCCACCAGTTTCCTCTGTCCATGGGACTTCCCAGACAAGAATCCTGCAGTGGATTGCCATGCCCTCCTCCAGAGGATCTTCCTGACCCAGGGATTGAACCTTCATCTCCTGCATTACAGGCAGATTCTTTGCCACTTAGCCACCTGGACAAATTGCATTATAAAGTATCAGAAAATTAAATTGTCATTGGATGTACAGCCCACAAAAGTAGAATAGGACCTGTGTGCTAAAACTAAACAGAGTGACTGCCTGCTACAATAAGAGATTCAAATATTACCCAGAGTCTTCTATTATATAGTCAAAATGTCCAAGATACGATAGAAAATGACCCCTCATACCAAGAATCAAGAAAAGCATAAACTGAGTGAGAAAAGAAACTGAGCTAATCAATATCAAGAAGAACCAGATGTTAGAATTATCTGGCAAGGATTTTTAAAGCATCCTTTTTTTTTTTTGTAATTACTATTTCTTTCTTTTTTTAAAAAAAATATTTATTTATTTATTTTTTATTTTACTTTACAATTCTGTATTGGTTTTGCCATACATTGACATGAATCCACCACGGGTGTACATGCGCTCCCAAACATGAACCCCCCTCCCACCCCCCGCCCCACAACATCTCTCTGGGTCATCCCCGTGCACCAGTCCCAAGCGTGCCGTATCCTGCATTGGTTTACTCAACCGTTAAAAAGCATCCATTTTTTAAAACAAATATCAAAATAAAAAATCTCAGCAAAGAAATGGAATTTGTAATAGAAATAATACAAAAAAGGAAAAGTACAGTGACTGAAATAAAACTCATTGGTTTGACTCAATAGTAGAGTGAAGATGATCCAGGATAAAATTATTGAACTTATAGTCAGAATTTACCCAGTTTAACCTACAGAGAGAAAATAGATTAGAAAAAAAGGAGAAAAATAAGAGATCTTTAGGGATTCAACAAACAATGACCAAATATTTAAAGTTCCTATGATCAGAGTTCCAGAAGGAACAAGTAGAGTTAAAAGATTATCTGAAGAAATAATGACTGGAAACTTTTTGAATTTGGCAAAATTGCTAAGCCTTCAGATTCAAGAAACTGAATGAATCTCAAACAAAAGAAATCCATGCCAAAACACATAATTTAAACTTCTGGAAAGTCATGACACAATGTGATTGTAAATTTTATATGCTATTTTGCTTCAGAATCAAGAGACAATGGGTAGTGGGGACTGTGCTGAAGTGGAGAGTACACGTGGCCATCTAAAGGGGTAGTTCCTGTTCAGCTCTAGCCGGTTATATCAATATATGGTGAATTCAGACCTAATTTCTTTATCTGAGAAACCATAACCTTAAGTGAAAGCAACTAATTATTTACATTTTAAGTCAGTATGCCAGCTTTTTAGCAAGAGAAATTGGTGACTTTGGAACTAGGTGAACTCGCTCAGTAGTGTCCGACTCTTTGCAACCCTGTGGACTGTAGCCTACCAGGCTCCTCCGTCCATGGGATTCTCCAGGCAAGAAGATTGGAGTGGGTTGCCATTTCCTTCTCCAGGGGATCTTCCTGACCCAGGGATCGAACCCAGGTCTCCCGCATTGGAGGCAGACGCTTTAACCTCTGAGCCACCAGGGAAGCCACCCTGAGTTTAAATCTTTACCATACAATCTTGGCCAAAGCCACAAACTCTCTGAGTCTCTAGGTCTTCATCTATAAAACATTTTAGTAAAAAAATCTGACTCTATTTTTTGTAAGTTTGAGTGTAGACAGCTTTGAAGCCTCACCCTTCCCTTTTCCCCTTCTGTACCATATCCAGAAAAGCTAACAAGAAAGGCAATGTGGTCCCTCCTTTAATACCCTATGCAAACTATGCAAGCCCCTGCCTATGAGTAGAAACCCTCCCATGAGCCCACCCCTAACCACAATAAAAATCCCGAGCCAGGGCTTCCTTGGTGGCTCAGTGGTGAAGAATCTGCCTGACACTGCAGGACATATGGTTTTGATTCCTGGTCTGAGAAGATCCCTGGGCTTCCCTGGTGGCTCAGATGGTAAAGAATCTGCCTGCAGTGCAGGAGACCTGGGTTTGATCTCTGGGTTGGGAAGATCCCTGGAGAAGGGAATGGCAACCCATTCCAGTATTCTTGCCTGGAGAATTCCACAGACAGAGGTGCCTGGTTACAGTCTCCATGGCCACAGTCTATGGGGTCACAAAGAGTCAGATATGACTGAGCAACTAATACACACACTGGGAAGATCCCACATGCTGAGGAGCAGCTATGCCCATGTGCCACAACTATTGAGCCTAGGCTCTAGAGCCCAGGAAACGCAAGCGTTGCAACTACTGAAGCCTGCGTGCTCTAGAGACCATGCTCAGCAACAAGAGAAGCCATTGCCATGAGAAGCCCACGCACCGCAACTAGAGAGTAGCCCTGCTCAATGCAACTAGAGAAAGCCCATACAGTAATGAAGATCCAGCACAGCCAAAAATCAATAAATTTGTAAAATTAAAAAATAAAATCTCAAGTCAGTGTCCTTCTTCTGTTATCAAGTGATTTTCAAACCAGCTTGGAGAGCCTGCCTTGTTCCCAGAAACCTTATTATGTGACTAATAAACCTTTTAATAACCTCTTGGGTTGTGTGTGTGATTATGTCTCTACGTCTAGACAAAATTTTGAGTGAAGTTCTACCCTATATTTTTAGGGTACCCCAGCAAGTGGAGATAATATTTATACTGTAAAGTTCCTGCGAGGAATAAATAATGTCTGAAAGATCCCCTGGCCAACAATATGTGCTCAACAAATAGCAGCTACCATGGTGACAAGTATTAGTGAATAGAACTTTCCCTAGGCCTTCTTTCCCCTTTTCAAAAAACATGCCCTTTCTTTTTTTTTTTTTTTTTAATTAATTTATTTATTTTTAATTTTTACTTTACAATTCTGTATTGGTTTTGGCATAGATTGACATGAATCCACCACAGGTGTACATGCATTCCCAAACATATTCAAGAACAGGTGAGCATTTCAAAGGGCGTCAGGCCTAGGGACTGGCTAGAAACAAGACCAGACACTAGGGATTATAACTGGTATGGCCTGCTTGCAAATTGTTTTAGATGTTTCCAATATATGCCCTCGAATTTGTTCTGCTATACTCATTCAGAATACCTAAAGAAATCTTGAAACAAAACTGACCCACAGATGGGTTTTATTTGGCCTGTACAGTGTTTTTAAAATATTTTTGTATTAGTTGCCAGTATTTTAAAATCAGGAGATGTCATATGAAAATCTGGATTTCCGGCTCTCTTGAAACTTTGGAAGAGCTTACATAAATGTACTCATAATCCTGCTTGCTTCTACTTTTAAATGGAATGTGAACTCTCCATTCCACTTGAGTCCCCATGATAATATTTCTATTACTTAGGCCCAATGTCAAATGTCATTTATCATTATAATTTAACAATTGGTTTTTCTAATAATTGAGTATTATTTTTCCATACCACTTTATAACAAAAAATAGGAAATGAAAGATACTAATAAGAATGTTACATTTTTCAAGAAAAATAGAAAAGCAGTTAAACCCAGGCTGCTATACTCAATGATATTGATATAATCTTCCTGATGGTTCCACATAACCATCATGAGGATGTTTGTTTTACTTCTTGATTTACAGATGAAGATCCTCAGATTCCCTGAGGAAGTTTCATAAAAAATTTTAATTATTACACATTGAGATGGCAGTAGATACCTATAAGCCAAAATTACTGGTAAAGTCAAGGAAATATTTCTGTTTTTAATGAGAGTTATCAGAGAAGCTCAAAGTTACTTCCTATATGTGATTAGACTATAATTCAAATAGAAGATTTCACTAGTGAAATAAGACTTTCTTCCAACATATTTAATAACTGTACATATCAACTATTTTGAGACATTTCAAGGGAATAAGAGGTAAATTATTTTTATTGTTCATTGTTTCTGATTTATGATTTAATTTTACTTAATCCACTTCTCAACACTCAAACATATATTCACTGTATTTTACTGATTTACTTTTTATCAAATTTTGGACTAAAGGAAGTTTTGTATAAAAAAATCAGAGATTTTAAGATTCTTGGATTTCTGGTCCAGGGGATATAAATTGTCCAGGTGTTGCAGGGAAGTCCCAGGGCAAGACCTGTCCAAAATATGACTTCCAACAATGTGCTATTATGGATGGAATCCTGTATCTCAGTCTTTTAGATTAAAACATAGAAGTTACCTACAAAATGTAAACCTAATAAGGTTAGGAATTATTGGGCATCTTTTCAGAATCATGCATCCTAAACGAATATGACCTAGAACCTGTTAGATAGCAATTTTAATGTAAATTATGGACAGAGCCAAAAAATATGATTTTTTAAAATCTAACATCCTACAGTTAATAAAAAGCATAAAAGTTATTTAGTCCAGCTTCTTCCAAATGTATTACTGATTCTATTTCAAAATTTCAAAACAAACTAACAAAAAAAGCCATATTTAAAATAATTTCCATTTAGAGTTTACTCCTGTTTTTATTTTTTATTTACATATAATTGACATATTCATAACATTATGTTGATTCCAGGTATACAAAATATAATTTGATATTTTTTATAGATTACACTCCAAAGTTATTATAAAATATCAACTATATTCCTTATGATGTACATTACATATAACTAGTAATCTGTACCTCTTAATCCCTTATCCCTATTTTGCCACTCCCTCCATCCCTCTCCCCTATGGTAACCACTAGTTTGTTCTCTATCTATGAGTCTGTTCCTGTTTTGTTTAATTTTGCATATTCCACATGTAAGTGAAAAGATACAGTGTTTGTCTTTTATTCAATAAGCCTTGTAGCTTCCACGTCCATCCATGTTTAAAAAAATGGCAAAATTTCATTCTTTATTATGGCTAATATTCCTTTGGATGTGTGTGTGTGAGTGTGTGTGTGAGAGAGAGAAAGAGAGAGATCTTTATCCATTCATCTGTTGATGGACACTTAGGTTGTTTTCATATCTTGGCAACTGTAAATAATGCTACTATGAACATTATGGTGCATGTATCTTTTTGAAATAGTGTTTTTGTTCTCTTTGGATAAATATCCAGGAATGAAATTGCTGGAGCATATGGTAGTTCTATTTTTTAAATTTTTTGAGAAACTTCCATAATGTTTTTCATAGTGGTTCTGCCAATTGGCATTCTCACTGACAGTGCACCAGGGTTCTTTTTTCTTCAAATCCTCACCAACACTTCTTATTTCTTGTGTTTTTGATGATATCCATTCTAGTGGATGTGAGGTGTATCTCATTGTGGCTTTGCTCTGATGATTAGTGATGGTGAGCATCTTTTCATGCGCCTGGTACCCATTTATATGTCTTTTTGGGGAAATGTCTATTCAGGTCCTCTGCCTATTTCTTAATTCAGTTGCTTGTTTTGTTGGTTTAATTTTTTCTGATATTAAGTTCTTTGGGTACTTTATATAGTTTGGATAGAAACCCTTAATTGGACAAATCATTTGCAAGTAACTTCTCCCATTCAGCAGGTTGCTTTTTCATTTTGTTAATGGCTTCTTTCGCTGTGCTAAAGCTTCTAAGTCAATAAATGGTGTCAGAAAAACTGTACAGCTACTTATGAAAGAATGAAACAAGGACATTTTCTCACACTATATATAAAATTAAAATCATAATGTATTCAAGATGTAAATATAAGACCTGAAACCATAAAAGTCATAGAAGATAACACAGGCAGTGTACTCTTCAACATTTGTCTTACCATTTGTTTTTTGGACCTGCCTCCTCAGGCAAGGGAAATGAAAGCAAAAATAAACAAATGAACAACCATACTCCTATATTTTTAAATGAGCATGACATTAAAGTGACTAGAGGTAGCTGCCAGACTCATATTTATAGCAGAAAACAGTACCTTTCCCCCATTTTGATTTTCCTTATGATTAATTTTCAAAGTATATAGAGAGACCTTTTCTCAAGAAGCTTCTTAGAGAACAAGTTTGAGTCAAGTGCAAGTCAAATAATCGGGAAAACAAAGGAAGCAAATTTAGTATCTTGAAATCCTGGCTATTAACAGTTTTTGATTCTTTACTGGGTTTATTTGTGGTGATAATTATTCCTTCAGGAACAAATCTGAGGATTGAGCAAGACTACAGAGATTAGGAAATGGGAAATTACTCACAGCCATCATTATTTCATCACAATTAACCAAAAACTAATGGTTTTGGTTTTTAAATAGCCCTTGAGTTTTTCTATTGTAATTTCCTACTTAATATGGAATAGTGTGAAAGCATACCTTTGAGTTATGACTTCAGCCTACAGGAAATGCTCACACACATCCACAGAGTGAGAGCCCTGAGCTGGCCACAAAGCGTCCTGCCAAGAGCCACTGACAGCATTTTCCAACAGACCTCTCTGGGTCATACCACCAATTACATGCTTGGCATAAATCTCATGTTGCTTAAACCTTCTAGATAATCAGAATAAAATGACAAATCTCTTTCCATTAATTAAATGCATTACCAAAATGTGGCATTAGGAATGCAATATATTTTCTCTCTTTTCCTTTTACAAGACACAACAAGGTAAGAGAATTAAAAGAAGGAAATTGGCATGTGAAAATGAATTTATTCACTGAGTGAATTTAAATAAATCAATCTTTGGACTCAATTTTAATTTGCTGTGTGAACAAGTTGTTATTGACAAAAAAAGATAAATGACAATTGCTAACACCCCCAAACTATTTTCAGTGACGAGATTTTCAAATTTGTCAATGAGTAAACAATTTCTATGTCCACCTATAAAATAATCTGTGAAGTTATTAATGTCTGATCTCTATAGAAGGACTTACCAAAGATTAATTCATTAGTAAGTAATAACAAATCAATTGGGATTTGATGAAAAGGATAGCCAATTCAAGTGTATGTGTAAATTTCTTACATTTTTCACATTAATGGTATTTATTTTCAGTTTTAAGTCATTTTGTGTTTTGCAGCCTTTAAAAACACAAGCTTATCAAATAAATATAAGCCTAACTTACTGTCTCCTAGAAAATATTTTTATACACATGTTACATTGAAACCATAATATTTGGCTCAGAAAAAATCTGTGGGCTACTGCTGCTGCTGCTGCTAAGTCGCTTCAGTCGTGTCTGACTCTATGCGACCCCATAGACGGCAGCCCACCAGGCTCTGCTGTCCCTGGGGTTCTCCAGGCAAGAACACTGGAGTGGGTTGCCATCTCCTTCTCCAATGCATGAAAGTGAAAGTGAAAGTGAAGTCACTCAGTCGTGTCCTACTCTTCGCCACCCCATGGACTGCAGCCTACCAGGCTCCTCCATCCATGGGATTTTCCAGGCAAGAGTACTGCAGCTAAATGGTTGCCATCCATCAAAAGACCAAGGTCCTTAGATGGGGTGGGTGAACATGGGCAGATATTTCAATCTCTCCAAATCCCTTCAGTTCACCATCTTTAAAATGAGTAAAGAATCTCTAAGGCCCCTCCAATTTGAATATTTTTAAGGTCTTTACCCTATAGCTAATGTCCCATAATGGCAAATCAGTTTTGATTACACTAATCTTTGAAATGTGTAACCAAATAGTTTTTAAAATCACCAACTGGCCTTGAAACTAAGTGATAAGTTTAATTTACATTATCAGTTTTATGGACCTTTGAAAAAAATACCATATGGGGTTGCATGTATATGACAAAACCAAAACAATCTGGTTGTAAATGAGGGAAAGAATGGAGCACTTTGAAGATGATCAAACTATTCTGAAAGAAAATTAAGTCACAACCATAGTTAAGGTAGTCATCTCACTCTTAATTCCCCTTAAGGTTATGTTCTTAAATTTGTTATCCTATTGGCTAGAGGCTGGAACTGATAGGTGTGGCCAATGGCACAAGGGAATGCTCCTATAAACAGAATAACTGGCTTTGAGAACAGAGCTATTAACCTTGAGCATCTTTAATCGCTCACCAATTAAGAATAAGCACCCTTAAACTCCCAGCGATTAACCTTTATTACCCCAAGTTGCTCCCACAGGCTCAGCTGCTTGCTTTAAGACAAGATAGCGGAATGACAGACTTTAATACTGTTAACATTTTCATAGTGTATCTTAGTTCCATTGATATAAAAAAAATTTATTAGCCCTTAAAAATATGTTGGTTGCAACAGTGAAGAAAAATGTCCGAAGACATCTAAAATGTTTGAATCAGGACTCTGAGCAAAACTAGCTTTAGAGGAAGCCATCTTTTAGCTAGTATAACTAGAAAAGCAATAGACCAAGAGTCAGGAGACCTAGATTTTACAACCAATTCAGGACGAATAGAATGAATAAGGAGGCCCTGAAATTCTCGGGGCCTCAGTTTCCTCAGATAAAATTGAAAACAGTTGTATTGGATAATCCCTAATGTCCTCTTGAGCTATAATATTCTGAGTCTAATCTATGCTTCTGTGATGAGCTAACAGGCACTAATTCAGACAAGCCATTATATCTGGGTACAGAATGATGAAGATAGGTATGCTCAATTACTCTTCTGATTGCATTTGGACATCAGCCAATTCCAGGAATATAAGCTGAGATGTATAGCCCCAGAAGTTAAAGCACAGGATTCTAGGAACATAACAGCAATGCAAGTTTTTAGTATTTCAGAGGCCCTCACAGAATTTCTAACATTTGTTGTCCTTTTATAGGTTTGAATTTACAGATCAATAACTTTTGAGGCCATTTCTCTGTGGCTACTATGCATGCAATTTAGTAAGATGTTACCAGGCAGAAGTTGGTACCAGAGAATTTCATGGGCTTCCCATAGAGAAGTAAGGATTAAGGCCTCCCACCGCTTGGGAAAAGACAAATGTATCACAGATGATATTATAACCTTCTGCCAATAATCATTTTTTCTATAATATATAAAAACATTTATCATAGCAAAGTGTTTATAAATTACTATACAGATTTTTTAAAAAATATTTAATCTAACCCAGAGGCAGAATCACTTCAAAAGGCCATTTGGTTATGAAAGGATAAACCTCAAATAGGCCTGCACCTAGTGACAGTAAAAAAAGAATGCTTTACTATTTATAAAATAAACAAGGAACTACTGTATAGCATAGAAAACTACATTCAATATTTTATAATAATCTATAATGGAAAAGAATGTTAAAAGAATCTAAATCAACTATATTTCAATTTTTAAAAGAGTCCTAAATTGCTCTAATCAGACAACGGAAAATATTCTTTATATATTTATTCTTGGGAGGAAAAGGTGAACAGCTAAAGAGAACAGGGGAAGTAGAAGGAACAAGAAACAAGGTGGGAGGCAGAAGCTCGAGCTTATTTGAAACAGCTAAGGAATTCTTTCAAGAAAAGGATTATCAGTAATTCAATTGAAAATCCCTTGCATTGCTTCAGTGAGATGCCCCTCATCCCCACAACCCTTCAGAAAATTTTGGTACAAAGACCCTATATGAGCACTGTCAGTACGAAAATCTAAGAAAAGGAACTGAGATTCAAATCTGAGCCAGCATGCAGCTGGCTTAAGAAAGAAATGCAAGATATAGAATAGAAAACAAAATATAGACAGAAACCAGAAATCAGAGGCTAGAAGAAAAAAAAAGAGAGAGAAACTAACCATTTTTTTTTAATATTCAAGAATCCCTTTTCATATTCTGGTAGTCTAACCTTAACCTTACTTTGGAGGAATTGCCTCTCCCCAGTTTCTAGTGGAACATTTGATTTAGTCACATTATCCCACTCAACATGGACACAGGGGTGTTTGGTGACCCAGGCTGGATCAATCACAATTTCCCTTTCTTTTTACTACAGCTTCTAATCCAAGGGGTGGATCACAAAACACCAGTTACTTTCTTTCTAATTGAGAAACCTCAGGTGGCAAATAGAACTAACCTTGCCTAGAATTTTTTTTTTACGGTGGTAAAATAAAAATAACATGTAATTTACCATTTTAACCACTTTTGAATTTAGCGTTCAGTGAAATTAACTACCTTCACATGGTTGTGGAACCAATACCACAATCCATCTCCAGAACATTTTGAACATCCCAGATGGAAACTCCTTGCCCATTAAACAATAATTCCATTCTCCCTCTACCCTGGCCCTAGTAACCACTACTCTACTTTATCACTCTGAATTTTATTAATCTAGGTACCTAAGTGGTATCATACAATATTTGGTCTTTTGTGTTTGGCTTATTTCACTCAGCAAAATGTATTCAAGATCCATCCATGTTGTAACATATAACAGAATTTCACCCCTTTTTCTTTTAACCATAACATTTACTGTTTTAATCACTTTAAGTATACCCTTCAGAGATATTAAATACATTCACATTGTTGCACAATCAACCTCCAAAAAATGTTCATCTTCCCAAACAGAAATTCCAAATCTATTAAAAACTATCTCCCTCATTTTCTCTTCCCCTCTTTCCAAGTAACAGTAATTATATTTTCTGTATCTATACTTTAACTACTCTGTGCTATGCTTAGTGCTCAATTGTGTCCAACTCTTTGCAGCCCCATGGACTGTAGCCTGCCAGGTTCTTCTGTCCATGGGGATTCTCCAGGCAAGAATACTGGAATAGGTTGTCATGCCTTCCTCCTGGAGATCTTCCTAACCCAATGATAGAACCCAGGTCTCCTACATTGCAGGCAGATTCTTTACCATCTGAGCCACCAGGGAAGCCCACAGTTACTGGCATGGGTAGCTTATTCCTTTGCCAGGGGATCTTCCTGACCCAGGAATCGAACCAGGGTCTCCTGCAATGCAGGTGAATTCTTTACCAGCTGAGCTACCAGGGAAGATCTTAACTATTCTAGGTACCTCATATAAGAGAAATCATAAAATGTTTGCCCTTTCATGACTGTCTAATTTCACTTGGCATAATGTTCTCAAGGCTCATCCACATTGTAGTGTGTATCATAATTTCCTTCCTTTTAAAGACTAAATAATACTGCACCATATGAAAGTGAAAGTGTTAGTCTATCAGCTGAGTCCGACTCTGCAACACCATGAACTGTAGCCCACCAGGCTCCTTTGTCCATGGAATTCTCCAGGAAAGAACACTGGAGTGGGTTGCAATTCCCTTCTCCAGGGGATATTCCTGACCCAGGGATCAAACTCAGGTCTCCTGCATTGCAGGTAAATTCTTTACCATCTGAGCTACCCAGGAAGCCCATTGTATTCATTGATATAGACATTTAGTTTATCCATCCATCCATCAACAAACCCTTAGGTTACACAAAATGATTTTTCTTCATTCTGTTAATGTTATATTGACTGAGTTTCATATGTTTGCACCATCCTTGTATTCTAAGAATATATCTTACTTGTCTTGCTGTATAATCTTCTTAATATATTGCTGAATTTAGTTTATTAGTAGTTTGTTGAGGATTCTTCCATCAATGTTCAAAAAGGGTTGTAAGTAGTCTGTAATTTTCTTGTAATGTCTCTCTCTGATTTTGATAGTCAGGATAATATTAGCCTCATAGAATGGGTGAGAAAGTCTTCCCACTTCTTTAATTGTTTGAAAGAGTTTCATAAATATATAATTATTTTTAAAATTTTTGGTAGAATTAAAAAATGAATCCATCTGGTCAAGGGCAAGCCTTTGAAGATTTTGACCAATCTCCTTACAAGTTATAGGTATGTTTAGATTTTTTTGATTCCTTCATAATTCAGTCTTTCAGATTATGTGTTTCTAAGAATTGCCCATTTCATCAAAAGTATCCAATTTGCTGGAGTACAACTGTTCATAGTACTTCTCATCCTTTTTATTTTTGTAGAATCAGTAGTAATGCCCCTACTTTAATTTCTAATTTTAGTAATGTCTTCTCTCTTTATTCTAAATTTAAAAAAATAACCTATCAAGTATCTATTTAAAAATAATTTATTAAAGATTTTCAATTTTGCCAATCTTTCCAAAGAATCAACTCTTGGTTTTGTTTAGTTCTCTATTTTTTAATTAACTATTTATTTTTACTCTGTTTTTTATTATTCCCTTCCCTCTGTTGCTGTAGACCTTTGACTGCTTTCCAGATTTCCTATAAGGTTATTTTAACCATCTTTTTTTGGTGGTTTCTTTTCTTTATCTTGTTTTCTTTAATGTTTCTGTGGGGAAATGAAGGCATGGCACTTCCTAGTCTATGACTGTGCTGATGTCATTCAGCCTTTTCCTAGATCTGGCAAAGTAATGTCTCTGCTTTTTAATACACCATCTAGGTTTGCCATAACTATTCTTCCAAGGAGCAAGCGTCTTTTAAATTTATGGCCACAGTCACCATCTGCAGTGATTTTGGAGCCCAAGAAAATGAAATCTGACACTCTTTCCACATTTTCCCCATCTATTTGCCACGAAGTGATGGGACCAGATGCCATGATCTTAGTTTTTTGAATGTTGAGTTTAAGCAAGATTTTTCCCTCTCATCTTTCACCCTCATCAAGAGGCTCTTTAGTTCCTCTTCACTTTCTGTCATAAGGGTGGTGTCATCTGCATATCTGAAGTTATTTATAGTTCTCACAGCAGTCTTGATTCCAGCTGGTGATTCATCCAGCCTAGCACTTCTAATGATGTACTCTGCATATAAGTTAAATAAGCTGGGTGACAATACACAGCCTTGATGTACTCCTTCCCTAATTTTGAACCAGTCATTGTTCCATTTCCAGTTCTAACTGCTGCTTCTTGTCCTGCATACAGGTGTCTCAGGAGGCAGGTAATGTGGTCTGGTATTCCCATCTCATTAAGAATATCCCAACATGTAACCTATGTTCATTGCAGCACTATTTACAATAGCTAAAAGCAAGCAGCCTAGATGTCAATGGACAGATGAATGGATTAAGAAGCTGTGGTACATATAAACAGTGGAATTATTACTCAGACATAAAAAGAGACACATTTGAGTCGGTTCTAATGAGGTGGATGAACCTAGAGCCTATTATACAGAGTGAAGTAAGTCAGAAAGAGAAAGATTTATATCATATACTAACGCATATATATGGAACCTAGGAAGATGGAACTGATGAATTTATTTGTAGGCAGCAATGGAGAAATAGACATAGAGAACAGACTTATGAACATGGCAGGGGAGAAGGAAAGGGTGAGATGTATGTAGAGAATAGCATGGAAACTTACATTACCATATTTAAAATAGGTAACCAATGGGAATTTGCTGTATGACTCAGGGAGCTCAAACAGGGGCTCTGTAACAGCTTACAGGGGTGAGATGGGGAGAGAGATGGGAGGGTGGTTCTAGAGGGAGGGGAAATCTGTATAGCTGTGCTAATTCATGTTTATATTTGGCAGAAAACAAAAAAATTATGTAAAGCAATTATCTTTCAATTAAAAAATAAATTTTTAAAAGGGAAAAATACTATAAATATACAAGATGGAAAAAAAAAGAATATTCCATAGTTTGTTGTGATCCACACAGTCAAAGGTTTTAGCATAGTTGATAAAGCAGAAGTAGTTTTTTTTTTTTTTTGGAATTCCCTTGATTTTTCTATCATCCAGCATATGTTGGCAAAGTGATCTATGGTTCCTCCGCCCTTTCTAAATACAGGTTGCACATCTGGAAGTTTTCAATCCACATATTGTTGAAGTCTAGCTTGAAGGATGTTGAGCATAATCTTGATGGAATGTGAAATAAGTGCAGTTCAGTTCAGTCACTCAGTCATGTCTGACTCTTTGTGACCCCATGGACTGAAGCATGCAAGGCTTCCCTGTCCATCACCAACTCCCACAACTTACTCAAACTCATGTCCATTGAGTCAGTGAGGCCATCCAACCATCTCATCCTCTGTTGTCCCCTTCTCCTCCTGCCTTCAATCTTTCCCTATATCAGGGTCTTTCCCAATGAGTCAGTTCCTTGCATCAGGTGGCCAAAGGATTGGAATTTCAGCTTCAGCATCAGTCCTTCTAATGAATATTCAGGGTTGATTGTCTTTAGGATAGATTGGATGGATCTCCTTGCAGTCCAAGGGACTCTCAAGAGTCTTCTCCAACACCACAGTTCAAAAGCATCAATTCTTCAACACTCAGCTTTCTTTTCTGTCCAACTCTCACATACATACATAATTACTGGAAAAAACATAGCTTTGACTAGATGGACCTTTGTTGGCAAAGTAGTGTCTCTGCTTTTTAATATGCTGTCTAGGTTAGTCATAACTTTCCTTCCAAGGAGTAAGTGTCTTTTAATTTCATAGCTGAAATCACCATCTGCAGTATTTTTGGAGCCCCCCAAAATAAAGTCTGACACTGTTTCCACTGTTTCCCCATCTATTTCCCATGAAGTGATGGGACTAGATGCCATGATGTTAGTTTTCTGAATGTTGAGCTTTAAGCCAACTTTTTCAATCTCCTCTTTCACTTTCATTAAGAGGCTCTTTAGTTCTTCTTCACTTTCTGCCATAAGGGTGGTGTCATCTGCATATCTGAGGTTATTGATATTTCTCCTGGCAATCTTGATTCCAGCTTATTCTTTATCCAGCCCGGCATTTCACATGATGTACTCTGCCTATAAGTTAAATAAGCAGGATGACAATATACAGCCTTGACATACTCCTTTCCTGATTTGGAACCAGTCTGTTGTTTCATGTCCATTTCTAACTGTTGCTTCTTGATCTGCATACAGATTTCTCAGGAGGCAGATGAGGTGGTCTGGTATTCCCATCACTTGAAGAATTTTCCATGGTTTGTTGTGATCCACACAGTCAAAGTCTTTGGCATAGTCAATAAAGCAGAAGTAGATGTTTTTCTGGAACTCTCTTGCTTTTTCGATGACCCAACGGGTGTTGGCAATTTGATCTCTGGTTCCTCTGCCTTTTCTAAAACCAACTTGAACATCTGGAATTTCATGGTCCACGTACTGTTAAGGCAATTGTATGGTAATTTGAACATTCTTTGGCATTGCCTTTCTTTGGGATTGGAATGAAAACTGACCTTTTTGCACTGCTGAGTTTTCCAAATTTGCTGGCATGAGTGCAGCACTTGAACAGCATCATCTTTTAGGATTCAAAATAGCTCAGCTGGAATTCCATCACCTCCACTAGCTTTGTATCTGGCTCTAGATGAGTGACCACACCATCTTGGTTATCTGGGTCGTTAAGATATTTTTTTCTCCTATGGATCTTCTGTGTATTCTTGCCACCTTTTCTTAATCTCTCCTGCTTCTGTTAGGTCCTTGCCATTTTTGTCCTTTATTGTGCCTATTTTTGCATGAAATATTCCCTTAAATTTTCAATTTCCTTACAGAGATCTCTATTTGTTCAGTCACCCAGCTGTGTCCAACTCTTTGTGACCCCATAGACTGCTGCACACTAGGCTTCCCTGTCCCTCACCATCTCCCGGAGTTTGCCCAAGTTCATATTCATTGCATAGGTGATGTCATCCAGCCATCTCATCCTCTGAGGCTACCTTCTCCTTCTATCCTCAATCTTTCCCAGCATCAGGGACTTTTGCAATGAGTCATCTATTCACATTAGATGACCAAAATACTGGAGCTTCAGCTTCATCATCAGTCCTTCCAGTAAATATTCAGGGTTGATCTCCCTTAAGATTGACTGGTTTGATCTCCTTACTGTCCAAGGGACTTTCAGAAGTCTTCAGCACCACAATTCAGAGGCATCAATTCTTTGGTATTCTGCCTTCTTTCTGGTCCAACTCTCACAACTGTATGTGACCACTGGGAAGACCATCACCTTGACTATACAGATCTTTGTCAGCAAAGTAATTCCTCTGCTTTTCAACACACTGTTTAGGTTTGTCATTGCTTTCCTGCCAAGAAGAAATCATCATATTTCATGGATGCAGTCAACGTCTACAGTGATTTTGGAGCCCAAGAAGAGGAAATCTGTCACTACTTCCACCTTTTCCCCTTCTATTTGCCATTCAGTAATGAGGCCAGATGCCATGATCTTAGTTTTTTTTTTTTTTAATATTTAGTCTTAAGCCTGCTTTTTTACTCTCCTCCTTCACCCTCATCAAGAAGCTCTTTAGTTCCTCTTCAATTTCTGCCATTAAAGTGGCAGAAGAGTGCCATTAGAGTGCCATCTACATTTCTGAGGTTTTGATGTTTCTCACACCTATCTTGATTCCAGCCTGTAATTCATCCAGCCCAGTATTTCTCATGATGTGCTCAGCATATAAGTTAAACAAACAGGGTGACAGCAGACAGCCCTGTTGTACTCCTTTCTCAATCTTGAACCAATCAGTTGTTCCATACAGGTTTCTAACTCTTGCTTCTTGATCCACATACAGGTTTCTCAGGAGACAGGTAAGATGGTCTGGTATTCCCATCTCTACAAGAGCTTTCCACAGTTTGTCATGGTCCATGCAGTTAAAGGCTTTAGCATAGTCACTGAAACAGAAATAGATGTTATTCTGAAATTCCCTTGCTTTCTCTATAGTCCAGCAGATGTGAGCAATTTGACCTCCAGTTCCTCTTCCTTTTTTAAACCCAGGTTGGACATCTGGACATTCTTGTTTGGCATAATACTGAAGCCTAGCATGCAAAATTTTAAGTATGACCTTACTAGCATGGGAGATCAGTGCAACTGTCTGGTGGTTAGCACATTCTTTGGTACTACCCTTCTTGGGAATTGGAATAAGTATTGACCTTTTCCAGTCTTGTGCCCACTGCTGGGTCTTCCAGATTTGCTGACATAATGAATGGAAAACCTTGATGGCATCCTCCTTTAGGGATTAGAATAGGTCTACTGGAATTTCATCGCATCTGCTAGCTTTATTAACAGAAGTGCTTAAGGCCCGCTTGACTTCACACCCCAGAATGTCTGCCCCTGAGTAACTAACCACACCATCATAGTAATCGGTTCATTAAGATCTTTTTTATACAGTTCTTCCGTGTATTCTTTTCCCCTTTATGGATCATTGCCTTGTCATGGTAAAGGGGCTTGCATAACTCAATGAAGCTATGAGCCATGCTGTGCAGGGCCACCCAAGATGGACGGGTCATAGTAGAGAGTTCTGACAAAACATGATCCACTGGAAGAGGGAATGGAAAACCACCCCAGTATATCTGCCATGAGAATCTCATGAACTGTATAAAAGGACAAAAGAGATCTCTAGATCAAGATTTAAGGCCCTTCTTAAAGTTTTAAAATTAAAACACTTCTCTTTTATAAATATAACAGAGAAGAAGAATGACAAAGAATTATTCAAGGCTTCTTTCAATTAAGGAGGACTATTTTTTTGTTAGCTAGACTCCTAGGACATCGTGGTACAGATCAGGTTAATGAATGAATGGAGTAAAACCAGACTGATGAGTTTATCAAACCGATTAAATGAGCTGAGAATTTCTTATGGACGAGAAAAGTATAAACATGAAAGAGGAAATCAGGGTAGATATTAGGGAAAAGACTTAAAGCAAGCTTCTCCTAGTTAAAAGCTTGAGGTATTAATGAAGGAATGTGGAGGGGATTATGGTCATCTGTTTTGCTGAGATGAATGGTGTGTGTGTGTGTGTGTGTGTGTGTGTGTGTGTGTAGATGGCTGGAGCGGACTTTAAAGGTTTTACTGACTGTTATAACTAAAACTCTCTTTTGAATATTCTGAGGAGCTTCAGTAAAGATGGGTTGGATGTTAGACAAGTGTCCTAGGGCATGAAAAATCATATGAATCCTCAGGTTGTCAGCAGTTTGACTTTATACAGTTTGTATAACTAAGTAGGATGCTTCTAATTTTCAGTCCTACATATACAAAATTATCAATTTCTCCCTTTATTTTCTGGAAATTTCTGCATCAGTTTATACATTCTGTTACAAGCAACTGAAAACCCACACTGTTCTAGGATATTAGAAGTATTTGTTATCTAATGGATCTTTAAGTCGAGAGAAAAGACAGAGACAAAAGGATTTTCTGCTTTGGTGTATCAGTAATGTCTTGAGGCACCTGATTTCCTTCTGCTTCCATAGTCTCAATGTGACACTAAAACTGTTTCCCATCATTGACGGAATATTGCTGTACTACTAGAGATTTTTGATTCACATACAGTGCCACTCAAGAGGAAAAAAAAAAGTGTTTCTGCTTAGTATTCCAAGAAAGAAAATAGAGATTCATCCTGAATAGCCCACTTAGACGACATGTCAAGCCCAGAACCAATGACTGGGCCAAGCCAGGATAATGAAATATGCTAAGCTACTCCTAAAGCTGGCAGTCAACTTCTTCCTCTCAAAGTACATCAAGGGGAAAGGATGATGAATAAAAATGCAAACACAGTAAGCAAAGTAGAATGAGTGCAGATGCTGGGTAGGCAAATACCAATATCTACTACAGTTATAGCTCATGCTCAAGTTTGTCTTACGTCTTCAACAAGGTCATACAATTTGCAAATTCATCAATTAATTTTTCATTCTTTTATTCAATGTCTGAAGTCAACAGGAAATACTTATTATTTTTTAAGCCCATAAATTAATGACTAAATGTTTAACATTCTAAAAAAATCAATATGGTAATGTACTACAGTAACATTTTTTAGGGTCAGAATCCTGAATTAAATTCACAGATCTATATTTTCTTAACTCTGTACTTTGGGTGACCCACTAAACCTCTCTGGCTTACCAGGTTCTTATTTGTTCATCATAAAGATCACCAGAATTATCTTTCTTCAGAACAGAAGACTGTCAACACTTTGCTTTCAGACACCTAGTAATAGAGGTTGACATTTTGGGTAAAAAGAACTAGATGCCTATTGATGAAATTGTCACTAAAATATATTCTATAGCCAGTGTTAGAATACTAGACCCTCCCCCTTTTCTTTCTATTTTCATGTGGTCTGATGACCAGAAGAGTATTTTGTCTTCTTTGCTGCTTCATTCTTTTTACTATACTCCATGGATAAGGAAAGTATTACATTGTTGGTGGACAGCAGTCATTTCTTCTTTTTTGATTATGAACAATTAATCTACTAAAGGTTAAAAAAATAAACTCATGAATCAAAGAAAATGTAGAATAGGGAACTCCAAAGGCCTATCCTTCTACAGAAACAGAAAAATAACCAAATGAACCCTCAAAGTGAATTTCCATGGAAACTTTTCAAAGTAGTTCAAGGTTTACAGCATACAAGCAAATGCTGGATCTAGAAAAAGACAACTTAAACATAGTAAGAAAGCACTGTGGCTTTTTAACATACCCTCATTCCACGTTCCTCTCCAATTTGACAACAATTCTGAAGACAGCATTACTAATTCCCTATATGTGTCCCTGATTCTGGAGAAAACAGAATAGAACTTGCCCTAAGAGGATTGTGTCCTTATGTTTTGGTGCGTCTGGGAACTCCTGAAGGGCTGATGCGCCTTTGCTTTGTCTAACTCAGAACTTTCTCGGCATAGAAAAGAGGCTCAGTAGAGGGTATTTCTCAAAACTTTTGAAGGGCAAAAGAACAAGCCACTGCTACTTCCACTGAATTATCATCAAGTGTTATTACCTTCACAATTTTTCTTTTCCCCAGATTTCTTCCTTTCCTATAAATTTGCAATACTATAGAAACTGACAAAGAGATCCCTGAAAATGGTCATTTAGCAACATGAGCAAACAAAATAGATTTTATTTCATTTTCACTCTATGGATACCTGAGGCAAAATATTAGAGTTGGGGTAAATTGTAGACACACAGAAAGTCTGGGAATAAAACCTAGAGAGAGATGCATTGAAGAATAAGGGTTTTGAAAACCTCTTACAAAAACCAAGAAATTGAGAAAGCCAGATGCATAGGCAGGACAAGATGCATGCTGAGAAAAGACCTGATAAGAACATATGTTTGGTAAAATTTGTATGTAAACTCAAGTGATCCTGAGATCTTCTTCATAGTAAATTCTTTAATTACTGATTCAGTCTCTTGTTATACATTTATTAGAATTTTCTATTTATTCTTGCATCAGGTTCAATAATTTGAATCTTTCTAAGAATTTGTCAAATTCATCTATGTTATTAAATTTACTATACAAATTTTCATGGTATTTCCCTATATTACTTCTAAAATTTTTCTGTAAGTTCCATAGTAATGTCCTTTCATTTCTTTTTTCAGTAGTTCAAGTCTTCTCTTTTTTATTATTGATTGATGTTGCTAATGTTTTGTCAATATTGTTGGTCTTTTCAAAAAAAGGAATTTTCAGTGTTACTGATTTCTCTATTTTTTTCTATTCTCTATTTCACTTATTTGTTATAATCATTATTTTCTTCCTTTTGCTTTGAGTTTATTTTGCTCATATTTTAGCTCCTTAAATTGTAAAACTATGCTATTGATTTCATATCTTACCATTTTTTTAAATATATGTGTTTACAACTATAAATTGCCCTCTAAGCACTGCTTTCATCACGTCTCATAAGTTTTGATATGCTGTGTTTTCATTTACGTTTATTTCAGTGTTGCCCTATTTTTCTTGTGATTTTCCTCTTTAACCATTGGTTATTTATGAGTGTATTTTTAAAAATTTACACACATTTGTGAATTTACCAGATTTCTTTTGTTTGAGTTCTAATTTCATTCCTTTGCTTTTGAAGAACATGGCTCATATGATTTAATTCCTTAACATGTGGTCTCTCTTCAAGAATATTCCATGTGCAGGGGAATTCCCTGTTTAGTGGTTAGGACTCAAAGCCTTGGCTGCCGAGGGGCCAGGTTTGATTCCTGTTCAGGGAACTAGGATCCCATAAACCACGTGGTGTGGTCAAAAATAATAATAATAATAATAATAATAATAAAAGTATGTTCCATGTGCACTTGATTGTAAATTCTGTTTTTGTTAGGCAGAGTAATCTTTAGAAGTCTGTTTAGGACTGCTTAGTTCATTGTGTCATGCTGCTGCTGCTAAGTCGCTTCAGTCGTGTCTGACTCTGCAACCCCATAGACGGCAGCCCACCAGGCTCCCCCGTCCCTGGGATTCTCCAGGCAGGAACACTGGAGTGGGTTGCCATTTCCTTCTCCAATGCATGAAAGTGAAAAGTGGAAGTGAAGTCGCTCAGTCGTGTCCGACTCTTAGCGACCCCATGGACTGCGGCCCACCAGGCTCCTCCATCCATGGGAGTTTCCAGGCAAGAGTGCTGGAGTGGGGTGCCATTGCCTTCTCCGTCATTGTGTCATAGAAGAGTTCTATTTGCTTTTGATCTGCCTCACTGTCCTATCCATTATTGAAAGTGGGGCACTGAAGTTCCCAAGTATTATAAATAATCTATTTCTTCCTTCAGTTCTTGCTAGTTTTGTTGCATGTATTTGAGTGCTTTGCTGTTAGGTGCCTACATGTTTATAATTGTTATATCCTTTTTATGGATGCTTTTATCATTCTAAAATATTCTCCATTATTTCTATTAACAGCTTCTTTCTAAAGTCCATTTTGTCACTCCTACTCTCTTCTGGTTAATGTTTACATGGTGCATGTTTTTCAATTCATTTTTGTGTGTGTGTGTGTGGGGGGATGTTTCGGAATCTAAAGTGTATCTTTCCTAGAGAGCATATAGTTGAATCATGTTTTTTGCCCATTCTTTCAATGTCTATCTTTCAATTAAAGTTTTAATCCATATTTATGGAATGAGTATGTACTTTAGGGGGCTTCCCAGGTGGCGCTAGTGGTAAAACATCCACTGCTGTGCAGGAGATGCAAGAGACCTGGATTCATTCCCTGGGTGGGGAAGATCCCCTGGAGCAGAAAATAACAACCCACTCCAGTATTCTTGCCTGGGAAATTCCAAGGAGAGAGGAGCCTGGCAGATTAAAATTTGAGGGGTCACAAAGAGTTGGACATGACTGAACACACACACACACACACACGTAATGAGTATGATGTACTGATGAATTAGCATTTACATTTGCCATTTTGCTACTTGTTTTCTATATGTCTTTTATTTGTTATCTTTTATTTCTCTTTTCCTCTATCAACATCTTCTGTGATGAATAGATATTTTCTAGTGTGCAATTTTAATTTCCTTCTTCAAGTATATACATTTTTTTCTTTCTTTCATAGTGGTTTTCCTAGGAATTATAATTAGCATGTTAATAATACCAACCTAGGTCAAATTAATACCAACTTAATATCAATTGTATAGAAAAACTTTACTTCTATCCTTTGTATGGTTATTGTCATACAAATTATATCTTTATGCATTGTGCATCCATTAACACAGATTTATAATTGTTTCTTTATATAGTTGTATGTTAAATTAGAAGAAAAAGCGAGGTCTAAAAAAAATTCATCATATTATCACTTATATTTACCCTTTCTACTGGTATTCATGTAGATTTGAGTTACTCTCTAGTGCCACTTTATTTCAGCATAAAGGACTTACAATAATATTTCTTATAGAGTAGGTTTTCTAGCCAAGAATTCTGTTTTGTTTACCTGAGAATGTATTAAATTCTTTAGTTTTGAAGGACTGCTTTGCTTAACATAAAACTTTTGGTTATAGTTTCTTAGTTTGAGCCCTTTGAAAATGTATTATCCCACTGCCTCCTGATGTACATGGTTTATAATAAAAATTAGTTATTAATTTTATTGAGGGTCCTCTTTATGGAATAACTTGCTTCTCTCAATGCTGTCAAGATTCTGTCTCTCTCTGTCTTTTGACAGTATGATTATGCTATGTCTAGGTATGGATCTCTGAGTTTATTCTTCTGTAAGTTCATTGAGCTCCTTGGATGTATATATTAATGTTTTGCCTCACATTTGGGAAGCTTTCAGTGATTTTTCCTTCAAACATTCTTCCTATACTTTCCATTCTCTCATCTCCATTTAGACTTATTATGCATGGCTGGTATACTTTATGGTGTCCCACAGGTTACTTAGGCACTCTTTATTTGTATTCATTATTATTTCTTTCTCTTCCTCCAACTGGATAAATCCAATGGCTTCTACTGTCTTCTCAAATGCACTATTGAGCTTCTAAATTACTTATTTCAGCTTTTGTTACATTTCATCTCTGAAAATTCTGTTAGGTTCTCTTTTTTCCTAATTTATATCTCCTTATTGGTGTTCTCTGTTTGGTGAGGTATTGCTTTCATATCTTCCTTTATCTTTTAAACATGATTTCTTGCAATCCTTCGAACATATTTTAAATTGCTGATTTAAAATGTTTCTATAGTAATTCCAAGATTTGATAGTTTCTGTTGACTGCTTTCTTCCCTGTGTACAAGCTATTCTTTTCTTGTTTCCTTGAATGTCTTATAATTTTTGTTGAAAACTGGACATTTTGAATATTACAATGTGGCAATTCTGAAAATTTGATTCTGTACCTTCCCAAGGATTTGTTGTTTTAGCTGTTTTGTTGCTGTTATTTATTTTATTTTGAATTTTCTGAATTAGATCTGTAAATTTTATATTCTTTTTCATATGTGGCTACTGATATTTCTGCCCAGCTATCCATGTGGTCAAATAATGAGTATACAGAGATATCTTTAAAAGCCTGTCTCTTAGTCTTTGTTGAGGGCCTCTGTGCATATTTGGCCTCATTTCCAAAATTCAGCCACAAAATTCACCTTAGCCTTCACTTCCTGCTTATGTAGAGCCTTGAGATTAGCCAGGTGAGAGATTAGGGCCTTCTCACTTCTTTCCTAGGCATGTTAACATTAACAACACTACACATGCTTGTGAACTTCTAGATTCCCAAGAATATGTCAGAGGTTTTCAAAACCTCACTGTAAGATATCTCATTTCTCAGTTTTTCCATTTAAGCTTTTTGAGGCACTAGTGGTAAAGAACTCGCCTGCCAATGCAGGTAGATGTAAGAGACACAGGTTCGATCACTGGGTCAGGAAAATCCCCTGGAGGAAGGCATGGCAAACCACTCCAATATTCTTGCCTGGAGAATCCCATGGACAGAGAAGCCTGGTGGGCTATAGTCCATAGGTTCACAGAGAGTCAGAAACAACTGAAGCAGCTTGGCACACATGCACATTTTTGATCCAACTGTTATCCACTACCTCAGCCAGCCATGATGTTCAAAAATTGCTTCTGATTATTTTCATAAACATGCCTGGGTAATAGACTGTTTTTGTAGGGAGAGGTTTGAGTCTGAATCAGATCAAAGTCAGCCTAGTGAGTAGTGTCATTCAAAGAGTCACCAAACAATTAAAATAAAGTCATTTCATTGGAAATGAGGATTTGGAGGAGCTCTAATCTTATCATGCGACATAGGCAATTAAAGCTGCTAGTTTTCACTGTAATTGCAAGGCACTGGTTTTCAAAGCTACCACAGAGTTGGAAAAGATGGGATGAGAATAAGACAAATTAAAATAACATTCCTTGGTGGTTCAGATGGTAAAGAATCCACCTGTAAGTCAGGAGATGCAGGTTTGATCCCTGGGTCAGGAAGATCCCCTGGAGAAGGGAATGGCTACCAACTCCAGTATTCTTGCCTGGAGAATCCCATGGACAGAGGAGCCTGGCAGGCTACAGTCCATTGGGTCACAAAGAGTCAGACATGGAATAAGCGACTAACACATTCACTTTTCAAAATTCATTGTTCTAGTGCAGATTCAACCATTTTATTGAGTAAATGCTTACTGAATTACCACTTGCCTTTGAATAGTTCCTAGAGTTTAATAAAAGTTGATTTGCACAATTTTTGTCAGTGTTTCTATTGATTTTATGGAGGAGAGAATTTTTGGAGGTCTTCATTCTACCACTTTTGCTGATATCATTCAAAATTTAGATGTCATGTACACACTGCTATATTTAAAACAGATAACCAACAATGACCTACTGTATAGCATATGGAACTCTGCTCAATGTTATGTGGCAACCTGGACGGGAGGGGGGTTTGTGGTAGAATGGATACATTTATACATATGGCTGAGTCCCTTTGTTGTTCACCTGAAACTATCACATCATCATTAATCGGCTATAGCCCAATACAAAATAAAATTTTTTTAAAAAAGAAAAAATTATCTCTACCTAGCTTTTAGCATTTAGTTATTGTTTCATCTGAACATTAAAAAAAAAAACCCACAAATTTTGTTTTAAAAAAGAAATACCTATTCTTGATGGAGATGTATGCCACTTCTGTAAAGTCCAATTTATTTTTTAATTATTGTGATTTCAAGCCCTGTATATCTGTGTGAGTATTTTCAGTCATCCTAGTCAGCAAAACTAGAAGTAACAGCCTACTTTCCTTAATATTTATTATATGCTTCATTAACTGTAAGGCCAATGACTAGAAGTAGCTAAAGAAAGAAAGAATGAGTGGTGAAAATAAATAACAAGTATCTAAATACTTCTTGAGCCTACAAAAGTAGGCATCTATACAACTGAATGTCTCCCAAAGCACCCGCTGCCCATAGTCATCCACCAGCTCAGACAGTAAAAAATCTGCCTGCGATGGAGGAGACCTGGGTTCAATCTCTGGGTCAAGAAGATCCCCTGGAGAAGGGAATGGCAACCCTCTCCAGTATTCTTGCCTGGAAAATTCCATGAAGAGAGGAGCCTGGTGAGCTATAGTCCATGGGGTTGCAAAGAGTCAGACATTACTGAGCAACTAACACACATACATACAAAATGAAAAGATAACCTATAGAATGAGAGAAAATGTCTGTAAATGATGAGATCAATGAGGGCTTAATTTCCAAAATATAAAAACAGCTCATACAACTCAACAACAAAACAAATAAACAACTCTACTTCAAAATGGGCAGAAGACCTAAATAGACTTTTGTCTAAAAAAGATATGCCAATAGGCACATGAAAAGATGCTCAACAAATCGAAACTATAATGATATAGCACCTCACACCAGTCAGAATGGTCAGCATTAATAAGTCTACAAATAACAAATAGTGGAGAGTATATGGAGAAAAAGTAATCCTCCTACAATATACAACCCTCCTACAAGCCACTGTGGAAAACAGTATGGAGGTTTCTCAGAAAGCTAAAAATAGAATTGCTATATGATCCTGCAACCCCATTGGTTATATATCTGAACAAAACTATAATTCAAAAAGATACATGCAACTCTACACTCATAGCAGCACTATTCACAGTAGCCAAGACATGGGAACAACCTTTATATCCATCAATAGATGAATGGATAAAGAAGATGTGGTACATATACAGAATGGAATATTACTCAGCCATTAAAAGAATGAAATAATGCCATTTGCAGAAACATGGATGCAACTAGAGATTATCATATTAAGTTAACTAAATCAGAAAAAGAAAGATGAATACCATATGATTTCACTTATATGCGGAACCTAAAATATGACACAAATGAATCTATCTATGAAACAGAATCACAGACATAGTGAACAGACTGGTGGTTGCCATGGGGGGAGTGGGGAGGGATAGAGTATATGGTTGGGGTTAGCAAGCTATTATATATGGAATGTATCAACAACAAGGTCTTACTGTGTACCACAGGGAACTATATTCAATATCCTGCAATAAACCACAATGGAAAAGAATATTTAAAAGGATGTATAAATATGTATAACTAAATCACTTTGTTGTACAGCAGTGATTAACACAACATTGTAAATCAACCGTATTTCAATTAAAAAATAGTTACAGAAGGGAAGTAAGAAAATCTGTACAGACATTAGTGATAATAGAGAATGATAGACAAATTCATTGACAAGAAAACTCTGCTACCTGTGCCTTTTAACATTCAGGATGATTAACAGCATTCTCATGTATTCCCTTTCTCTAAGCTACTTCAGCAAAGTGGTATATCTTTGAATACGCTTTCAGCAGATTATGTATGGCTAGTCAAAGACACAAAATCTTAGTAAGCCAAGGCATAATATCATCTTCTTAAGCATTGATTTTCTTTCTCCCTTTCTTTCTGTCTTACTTTCCCTCAGGTTCTTGGATGGTAGCTGAGAAGCTGCAATTATACTGAGTAAGCTGCTTCTACTCAACCAGTTGAAGTAATCTTAAAATCTGCACAATGGTACATCAGCACCAAATGGTGCTTGAACTAAATCTCCTAGCTCACTTCTTACTCAGAAATAGTGGGAAGAGTGCATTAATAAGAAAATATTTCAATCATCACTGATGAAATGTTTCTGCCTACAGATACAGTGGCCTTAGAGGGCTAACGTTTATAACAGTGAACAAGTGACAGTTTCATCCCAGATAGTACCAGTTAACAAGAATGGTCTGGACAATCATTTGCTTATATTTAATGAGATGTCAGCCATTACTTATGCCATTTGAAAGCCATGAGTAAGTGATAATGTTACACGTTTCAGAAGGCAGACCTATGCTCCCGTAAAACTTATTTATCAACACATATAATAAATAATTCAACTTGATTTAAGAAGTTATTTTCCTTTCCATTTGAAGTACAAACAGAACTCAGGCTAAAGAACTTTCTAATTGGCTTTTTCTTTGCTTTGAGATATTAGAGATATTAGAGCCTGTTTGGTTTATATTTAATTAATGAATCTGTTATTTTTCAATATACTTATTTGGTGGGTGAAACAATAAAGAAAATGCTAGCAAGTAAAGAGAATATAGTCAAATTAGTATAATCCGCACCATGAACACCACATAAGTAAACTTTCTAGAGCTGACTGTACTTGAAATGCCCTTATAAAAAGCCACCACTTTGAATAGCTCTTGCTTTTCTCTTTCAACAAGAAAGAATTCAAGAAGGGGCTCAAGGAGATTGGAAGAGAAATGTGTGTTGACAGATGGGCGAGCCTTCCAGTGCTCTGCTGCCAGGTAAAATGAGTCCACTGGAGTTGCAATCCGTTTCTTCCACAGCTGCGAGGCGGCTGGAGGCACATTTCACTACTTGTTAGTGCAGACCCGGTCCATTTGGAAACTGTCACGGGAAATAACAATTTGACGTTTAATAATTCATTAGTTGCTAAAGCCAATATTTTGGAATGGTATGTGAGGCATCCCACATTTAATAGCAGGAGTTTGAGCTATTGCTGGCAAGGTCATAACAACTTATTGGGCTTTGAGGCTTGAAATCTAATAGCACAAAAAAAGATGACTTTTTATATACACATGACAGCTCATACAAAATTCTGCTCGTTCAGTTTTGCAAAAATGTAAAAACTTCCTTTTAAGAATTAAAAATGTGTTAGTGAAAACACATAGGGTTTATGAACTATTCCTTTCCTAGAGCATACTTGCAGAAAGAGTTAAAATTACTCACCTGATGAAGATGAAAAGAGAGGAGAAAATTAAAATATTCACTGTGCCAAGCACTTTATACATATTTATCATTTAATTCTCAAAACAAACTTGTGATATTGGTTATTGCTCCCATTTTACACATAAAGAAAGTGAGGTTACAAAAACAACCTCTTTTGATGTATTTTGTATTCAATCACAACATACAATTTACAGCATTTGAACTACTGCAGGATACAAAATATAGTTATATTTGTTTCTAGAATATTGCTTGGGTAAGGACTAACTTCAGCCCCTGTACTAGACAGTGGTTTGATTGACTTGCAAAAAATGAAATAACTAGTGGATTAACTGGATTTAAAGGCAGATTGGTCTAATTCCAAAGTCTATATAACTTTCTTCATATCATGCTATTCCTCAACACTGTAGGCTTATATTACCTAAGATTAATGATCATTGAGAAAGTTTTGATGGTTAATAAAAGAATACAATTTTTTAAAAGATAAAAGAGAAGACTATCACTTCAATTCATGGAGGAATGTTAAACATCTGCCCTTATGAATGTATCCTTTTCTATTATTTTATTTCTTTATTTATTTTTGGCTGTGCTGAGTCATTTTTTTCTTTTCTTTTATTATTATTATTATTTTACTTTACAATATTGTATTGGTGTTCCATATATCAACATGAATTCGCCACGGGTGTACATGTGTTCCCAATCCTGAACCCGCCTCCCTCCTCCCTCCCCATACCATCCCTCTGGGTCATCTCAGCCCCAAGCATCCTGTATCCTGCATTGAACCTAGACTGGCGATTCGTTTCTTGTATGATATTATACATGTTTCAATGCCATTCTCCCAAATCATCCCACCCTCTCCCTCTCCCATAGAGTCCAAAAGACTGTTCTATACATCAGTGTCTCTTTTGCTGTCTCGCATACAGGGTTATCGTTACCATCTTTCTAAATTCCATATATATGTGTTAGTATACAGTATTGGTGTTTTTCTTTCTGGCTTACTTCACTCTGTATAATCGGCTCCAGTTTTATCCACCTCATTAAACTAGTACAGCCACTATGGAGAACAGTGTGGAGATTCCTTAAAAAACTGGAAATAGAACTGCTTTATGACCAAGCAATCCCACTGGTGGGCATACACACCAAGGAAACCAGAATTGAAAGAGACGCGTGTACCCCAATGTGCTGAGTCTTTGTTGCTGTTCAGGCTTTTCTCTAGTCACTGTGCACAGGCTTCTTATTGTAGTAGCTTCTCTTGTTAATCACAGACTCTAGGTGCATGGGCTTCAGTAGTTGCAGCACATGGGCTCGATAGATGCAGTTCACAGACTCAATAGTTGTGCCACACAATCTTAGTTGCTCTGCGGCATGTAGGATCTTTCCAGCTCTGGGATTGAACCCATGTATCTTGCACTGGCAGGCAGATTCTTTACCACTGAGCCACCAGGGAAGCCCGGTATCCTTGTCTTTTAATGTATTATAACAGGTAAAATGGTTTGTTAAGAAAGAGGGGCAAACATTCGAACCCCTGGGAACCAAGTATATGTCTCTAAAAAGAGAAAAGAATTTTGGGGAAATCTAGAGCTCCCTCAAACAAACTATTTTGTAATTTTGCTTAGGACTGACTGCATTTGAAGAAATGCCAAGAAACAGAACTTCTGCAGTCTGATGATCCAACATACAATTTTATTTTTCTAGATTAACATGTGATGGCTAGCAGCAAATCGGGGTAATGAATTTGTTCCCATGGCTATTTTAATGTGATCAGTCAATAGCAACTTTCCCACTGGATTAGCATATACCAAAGCACTCAAAAATCAAATGCAGGTGGGCAACCCACAGGGCTGCTGATGGCATTATGCCAACATGGACTAAAACAAATGAATACAGTTACCATTCACTTAGCAATAGTAGCCTTATGTATAGTTAGAGTAGATGGTTATTCAAATGCCATGATATGAGCCATTCTTCTCCTCTAAATATCTTATTGCTCATAGTCCCCCATATCATAGTGCCTGGAATTCTTCCACTGAAGATATAGTCTTTGGGTTAAGTATTACCCCTTCTAAGGGCTTCCCTGGTGGCTTAGTCAGTAAAGAGTCTGCCTGAAATGTGGGAGAGCCAGGTTCGATCCCTGGGTTGGGAAGATCCCCTGGAGAAGGAAATGACAACCTAGTCCAGTATTCTTGCCTGGACAATTCCATGAACAAAGCAGCCTGGTGGGCTATAGTCCGTAGGGTTGCAAAGAGGAGGATACAAGTGAAGCGATATAGCAAGCAGATATCCATTTAGAAATTAAAACATTTCCAGAAGAAAAACATATGAAATTCCTTATCACAATTCATCATATACTTTTCCTCTGTGATAAGATAACAGGGTCCCACATATGGGAATGGGATAATGGGTTGCTATAGGACATCAAAGAAAAATCTTAACTACTTTTCATTTTGACTATAGGCACTGAGCCAAATTTTAAAAAATCAACAAAATGAAACAAACAAAAGTGCCTCACTTGGCCCTTTATTTTGCCCCTTCTCTAATAGCCAGCAACCTCTATAGCTATGGATAGAAAATCAGACAAATAATTTTGACACTCTAGTGCCATGGCCAATGTAGAAGGAGGCATGAATTACAGTGTTGATAAAAGTTCTGTCATAACTGTCACTTGGAAAAGGCTCTCAAATACATATTTGGGGAGAGAATTAAGATCCATGGCACAACTAAAGGATACAATATTTGACACTAACTATAAAGGTAAAAAGATTTTTCCAAGGAAGAAGAAAGAAGTGTGGACTAGAGTAATCAGGGAAACTTACTGGAAGAAGGAAGACCTGAGCTGACTTTTTTCATCCCCAAACCCAGAATGCAATATAGGAGTGATAGTTATTTCATAGGACCAAGAGGAGTTAGCAAAACGGTTTCATCTCTTGTGCTAATTCCAAAAAATAGATAGTGGCTGCTGGTTGCCTAAAGCACTGTGTTGAGAAGGATGCAGAAAACTGCTTCCAGGCTTGGCATAAAAGAGTGCCATGATCAATTAAGTGATACCTACCATGGCTACAACCATCTTACCTGGGTATGGAAGAAACAGCTCTCCAAAGACAATTTTGAGCTGATACTGATAAGATCAAACACCAGAACCCTACCTGGGCTAACATAAATCAATAGAATATATTTTCCACCACTGTGAAATTCTTATTTCCTACAGTTACAGAATTTTATTTAATTTTTTAATTTCAATTTATTTATTTTAATTGGAGGCTAATTACTTTACAATATTGCATTGATTCTGCCACACATCAACATGAATCTCTGCCATGGGTATACACGTGTTCCCCATCCTGAACACCCCCTCCCACCTCCCTCTCATTCCATCCCTCCAGGTCATCCCAGTGCACCAGCCCCAAGGATCTTGTATTGAAACTGGACTGGCGATTTGTTTCTTATATGATGTTATACATGTTTCCATGACATACCCCCAAATCATCCCACCCTCTCCCTCTCCCACAGAGTCCAAAAGACTGTTTTATACATCTGTGTCTCTTTTGCTGTCTAGCATACAGGGTTATAATTATAATCTTTCTAAAGTACATATATATGAGTTCAGTTCAGTTCAGTCACTCAGTTGTGTCCGACTCTTTGTGACCACATGAATCGCAGCACGCCAGGCCTCCCTGTCCATCACCAACTCCCGGAGTTCGCTCAAACTCACGTCCATTGAGTCGGTGATGCCATCCAGCCATCTCATCCTCTGTTGTCCCCTTTTCCTCCTGCCCCCAATCCCTCCCAGCATCAGAGTCTTTTCCAATGACTCAACTCTTCGCATGAGGTGGCCAAAGTACAGGAGTTTCAGTTTTAGCATCATTCCTTTCAAAGAACACCCAGGGCTGATCTCCTTTAGAATGGACTGGTTGGATTTCCTTGCAGTCCAAGGGACTCTCAAGAGTCTTCTCCAAAACCACAGTTCAAAAGCATCAATTCTTCGGTGCTCAGCTTTCTTCACAGTCCAACTCTCACATCCATACATGACCACTGGAAAAACCATAGCCTTGACTAGACGGATTTTGTTGGCAAAGTAATGTCTCTGCTTTTGAATATGCTATCTAGGTTGGTCATAACTTTCCTTCCAAGGAGTAAGTATCTTTTAATTTCATGGCAGCAGTCACCATCTGCAATAATTTTGGAGCCCCCCAAAATAAAGTCTGACATGGTTTCCACTGGTTCCCCATCTATTTCCCATGAAATGATGGGACCAGATGCCATGATCTTTGTTTTCTGAATGTTGAGCTTTAAGCCAGCTTTTTCACTCTCCTCTTTCACTCTCACCAAGAGGCTTTTTAGTTCCTCTTCACTTTCTGCCATAAGGGTGGTGTATACTGTATTGGACATCACCAGATGGTCAACACTGAAATCAGATTGATTATATTCTTTGCAGCTAAAGATGGAGAAGCTCTATACAGTCAGCAAAAGTAAAACCAGGAGATGACTGTGGCTCAGATCATGAACTCCTTATTGCCAAATTCAGACTTAAATTGAGGAAAGTAGGGGAAAAAAGTAGACCATTCAGGTATGACTGAAATAAAATCTCTTATGATTATACAGTGGAAGCGAGAAATAGATTTAAGGAATTAGATCTGATAGATAGAGTGCCTGAAGAACTATGGACGGAGGTTCATGACATTGTAAAGGAGACATGGATTAAGACATCCCCATGGAAAAGAAATGCAAAAAAGCAAAATGGCTGTCTGGGGAGCCCTTACAAATAGCTGGGAAAAGAAGAGAAGTGAAAAGCAAAGGACAAAAGGAAAGATATAAGCATCTGAATGCAGAGTTCCAAAGAATAGCAAGAAGAGATAAGGAAGCCTTCCTCAGTGATCAATGCAAAGAAATAAAGAAAAAAAAAAAACAGAATGGGAAAGACTAGAGATCTCTTCAAGAAAATTAGATACCAAGGGAACATTTCATGCAAAGATGGGCTCAATAAAGGACAGAAATGGTATGGACCTAACAGAAGCAGAAGTTATTAAGAAGAGGTGGCAAGAATACACTGGAGAACTGTACAAAAAAGACCTTCATGACCAAGATAATCACAATGGTATGATCACTCATCTAGAGCCAGACATCCTGGAATGTGAAGTCAAGTGGGCCTTAGAAAGCATCACTATGAACACAGCTAGTGGAGGTGATGGAATTCCGGTTGAGCTATTTCAAATCCTGGAAGATGATGCTGTGAAAAGGCAGCACTCAATATGCCAGCAAATTTGGAAAACTCAGCAGTGGCCACAGGACTGGAAAAGGTCAGTTTTCATTCCAATCCCAAAGAAAGGCAATGCAAAACAATGCTTAAACTACTGCACAATTGCACTTATCTCACATGCTAGTAAAGTAATGCTCAAAATTCTCCAAGCCAGGCTTTAGCAATACCTGAACTGTGAACTTCCTGATGTTCAAGCTGGTTTTAGAAAAGGCAGAGGAACCAGAGATCAAATTGCCAACATCCACTGGATCATGGAAAAAGCAAGAGAGTTCCAGAAAAATATCTACTTCTGCTTTATTGATTATGCCAAAGCCTTTGACTGTGAGGATCACAATAAACTGTGGAAAATTCTGAAAGAGATGGGAATACCAGAACACCTGACTTGCCTCTTGAGAAACCTATATGCAGGTCAGAAAGCAACAGTTAGAACTGGACATGGAACAATAGACTGGTTCCAAATAGGAAAAGGAGTACGTCAAGGCTGTATATTGTCACCCTGCTTATTTAACTTCTATGCAGAGTACATCATGAAACACTGGGCTGGAAGAAACACAAGCAGGAATCAAGATTGCCAGAAGAAATATCAAGAATCTCAGATATGCAGATGACACCACCCTTATGACAGAAAGTGAAGAGGAACTAAAAAGTCTCTTGATGAAAGTGAAAGAGGAGAGTGAAAATGTTGGCTTAAAGCTCAACATTCAGAAAACGAATATCATGGCATCTGATCCCATCACTTCCTGGGAAATAAGTGGGGAAACTGTGGAAACAGTGTCAGACTTTATTTTGGGGGGCTCCAAAATCACTGCAGATGTTGACTGTAGCTATGAAATTAAAAGACGCTTACTCCTTGGAAGGAAAGTTATGACCAAGCTAGATAGCATTTTAAAAAGCAGAGACATTACTTTGCCAACAAAGGTCCGTCTAGTCAAGGCTATGGTTTTTCCAGTGGTCATGTATGCTTGTGAGAGTTGGACTGTGAAAAAAGCTGAGCACCGAAGAATTGATGCTTTGAACTGTGGTGTTGGAGAAGACTCTTGAGAGTCCCTTGGACTGCAAGGAAATCCAACCAGTCCATTCTGAAGGAGATCAGCCCTGGGATTTCTTTGGAAGGAATGATGCTAAAACTGAAACTCCAGTACTTTGGCCACCTCATGCAAAGAGTTTACTCATTGGAAAAGTCTCTGGTGCTGGGAGGGATTGGGAGCAGGAGGAAAAGGGGACAACAGAGGATGAGATGGCTGGATGGCATCACCGACTCAATGGACGTGAGTTTTAGTGAACTCCGAGAGATGGTGATGGACAGGGAGGTCTGGCGTACTGCAATTCATGGGGTCGCAGAGTCGTACAGGACTGAACAACTGAACTGAAATGAACTGAACTGATAGATTCCTTTGTTGTGCATAAGCTTTTAATTTTAACTAGGTCCCATTTGTTTATTTTTGCTTTTACTTCCAATATTCTGGGAGGTGGGTCATAAGAGGATCTTGCTGTGATTTATGTCCAGGAGTGTTTTGCTTATGTTCTCCTCTAAGATTTTTATAGTTTCTGGTCATACGTTTAGATCTTTAATCCATTTGGATTTTATTTTTGTGTATGGTGTTAGAAACTGTACTAGTTTCATTCTTTTACAAGTGGTTGACCAGTTTTCCCAGCACCACTTCTTAAAGAGATTGTCTTTTCTCCATTGTATATTTTTCCCTCCTTTGTCAAAGATAAGGTGTCCATAGGTGCATGGATTTATCTCTGGGCTTTCTATTTTGTTCCATTGATCTATATTTCTGTCTTTGTGACAGTACCATACTATCTTGATGACTGTGGCTTTGTAGTAGAGCCTGCAGTCAGGCAGGTTGATTCCTCCAGTTCCATTCTTCTTTCTCAAGATTGCTTTGGCTATTCGAGGTTTTTTGTATTTCATACAAATTGTGAAATTATTTGTTCTATCTCTGTGAAAAATACCATTGATAGGGATTGCATTGAATCTATAAATTGCTTTGGGTAGTATACTCATTTTCACTATAGTGATTCTTCCGATCCATGAACATGGTATATTTCTCCATCTATTGGTGTCCTCTTTGATTTCTTTCATCAGTGTTTTATAGTTTCCTATATATAGGTCTTTTGTTTCTTTAGGTAGATACATTCCTAAGTATTTTATTCTTTTCATTGCAATGGTGAGTGGAATTGTTTCCTTAATTTCTCTTTCTATTTTCTCATTAATAGTGTATAGGAATGCAAGGGATTTCTGTATTTTATATCCTGCAACTTTACTATATTCATTGATTAGCTCTTGTAACTTTCTGGTGGAGTCTTTAGGGCTTTCTATGTTGAGGATCTTGTCATCTGCAAACAGTGAGAGTTTTACTTCCTTTCCAATTTGGATTCCTTTTATTTCTTTTTCTGCTCTGATTGCTGTGGCCAAAACTTCCAAAACTATGTTGAATAGTAGTGGTGAGAGTGGGCACCCTTGTCTTGTTCCTGACTTTAGGGGAAATGCTTTCAATTTTTCACCACTGAGGATAATGTTTGCTGTGGATTTGTCATATATAGCTTTTATTATGTTGAAGTATGTACCTTCTATTCCTGCTTTCTGGAGAGTTTTTATCATAAATGGATGTTGAATTTTGTCAAAGGGTTTCTCTGCATCTATTGAGATAATCATATGGCTTTTATTTTTCAATTTGTTAATGTGGTATATTTATTGATTTGTGGATATTGAAGAATCCTTGCATCCTTTGGATAAAACACACTTGGTCATGGTGTATGATCTTTTTAATGTGTTGTTGGATTCTGTTGCTAGAATTTTGTTAAGGATTTTTGCATCTATGTTCATCAGTGATATTGGCCTGTAGTTTTCTTTTTTAGTGGTATCTTTGTCTGGTTTTGGTATTAGGGTGATGGTGGCCTCATAGAATGAGTTTGAAAGTTTACCTTCCTCTGCAATTTTCTGGAAGAGTTTGAGTAGGATAGGTGTTAGCTCTTCTCTAAATTTTTGGTAGAATTCAGCTGTGAAGCCATCTGGACATGGGCTTTTGTTTGCTGGAAAATTTCTGATTACAGTTTCAATTTCCATGTTTGTGATGGGTCTGTTAAGATTTTCTATTTCTTCCTGGTTCAGTTTTGGAAAGTTGTACTTTTCTAAGAATTTGTACATTTCTTCCAAGTTGTCCATTTTCTTAGCATATAATTGCTGATAGTAGTCTCCTATGATCCTTTGTATTTCTGTGTTGTCTGTTGTGATCTCTCCATTTTCATTTCTAATTTTATTGATTTGATTTTTCTCCCTTTGTTTCTTGATGAGTCTGGCTAATGGTTTGTCAATTTTATTTATCTTCTCAAAGAACAAGCTTTTCGCTTTATTGATTTTTGCTATGGTCTCTTTTGTTTCTTTTGCATTTATTTCTGCCCTAATTTTTAAGATTTCTTTCCTTCTACTAAACCTGGGGCTCTTCATTTCTTCCTTTTCTAGTTGCTTTAGGTGTAGAGTTAGGTTATTTATCCGACTTTTTTCTTGTTTCTTGAACTATGCCTGTATTGCTATGAACTTTCCCTTAGCACTGCTTTTACAGTGTCCCACAGGTTTTGGGTTGTTGTGTTTTCATTTTCATTTGTTTCTATGCATATTTTGATTTCTTTTTTGATTTCTTCTGTGATTTGTTGGTTATTCAGCAGCGTGTTGTTCAGCCTTCATATGTTGGGATTTTAAATAGTTTTTCTCCTGTAATTGAGATCTAATCTAACTGCATTGTGGTCAGAAAAGATGCTTGGAATGATTTCAATTGTTTTGAATTTACCAAGGCTAGACTTATGGCCCAGGATGTGATCTATCCTGGAGAAGGTTCCGTGTGTGCTTGAGAAAAAGGTGAAATTCATTGTTTTGGGGTGAAATGTCCTATAGATATCAATTGGGTCTAGCTGGTCTATTGTATCATTTAAATTTTGTGTTTCCTTGTTAATTATCTGTTTAGTTGATCTATCCATAGGTGTGAGTGGGGTATTAAAGTCTCCCACTATTATTGTGTTATTGTTAATTTCCCCTTTTATACTTGTTAGCATTTGTCTTACATATTGTGGTGCTCCTATGTTGGGTGCATATATATTTATAATTGTTATATCTTCTTTTTGGATTGGTCCTTTGATCATTATGTGGTGTCCTTCTTTGTCTCTTTTCACAGCCTTTGTTTTAAAGTCTATTTTATCTGAAATGAGTATTGCTACTCCTGCTTTCTTTTGGTCTCTATTTGCATGGAATATCTTTTTCCAGCCCTTCATTTTCGGTCTGTATGTGTCCCATGTTTTGAGATGGGTCTCTTGTAAACAACATATATAGGGGTCTTGTTTTGTATCCATTCAGCCAGTCTTTGTCTTTTGGTTGGGGCATTCAACCCATTTACATTTAAGGTAATTATTGATAAGTATGATCCCGTTGCCATTTACTTTATTGTTTTGGGTTTGAGATTATACACTCTTTTTGTGTTTCCTGTCTAGAGAAGATCCTTTAGCATTTGTTGGAGAGCTGGTTTGGTGGTGCTGAATTCTCTCAGCTTTTGCTTGTCTGTAAAGTTTTTGATTTCTCCTTCATATTTGAATGAGATCCTTGCTGGGTACAGTAATCTGGGCTGTAGATTATTTTCTTTCATCACTTTAAGTATGACCTGCCATTCCCTCCTGGCCTGAAGAGTTTCTATTGAAAGATCAGCTGTTATCCTTATGGGAATCCCCTTGTGTGTTATTTGTTGTTTTTCCCTTGCTGCTTTTAATATTTGTTCTTTGTGTTTGACGTTTGTTAATTTGATTAATATGTGTTTTGGGGTGTTTCCCCTTGGGTTTATCCTGTTTTGGACTCTCTGGTTTCTTGGACTTGGTTGATTATTTCCTTCCCCATTTTAGGGAAGTTTTCAACTATTATCTCCTCAAGTATTTTCTCATGGTCTTTCTTTTTTCATTGTCTTCTTCTGGGACTCCTATGATTCAAATGTTGGGGCATTTATTATCATCCTGGAGGTCTCTGAGATTGTCCTCATTTCTTTTAATTCGTTTTTCTTTTTTCCTCTCTGATTCATTTATTTCTACCATTCTATCTTCTACTTCACTAATCCTATCTTCTGCCTCCATTATTCTACTATTTGTTGCCTCCAGAGTGTTTTTTATTTCATTTATTGCATTATTCATTATATATTGACTCTTTTTTATTTCTTCTAGGTCCTTGTTAAATCTTTCTTGCATCCTCTCAATCCTTGTCTCCAGGCTATTTATCTGTGATTCCATTTTTATTTCAAGATTTTGGATCATTTTCACTATCATTATTCATAATTCTTTATCAGGTAGATTCCCTATATCTTCCTCTTTTTTTTTGGTTTGGTGGGCATTTATCCTGTTCCTTTACCTGCTGGGTATTCCTCTGTCTCTTGATCTTGTTTATATTGCTGTGTTTGGGGTGGCCTTTCTGTATTCTGGCAGTTTGTGGAGTTCTCTTTAATGTGGAGTTTCCTCACTGTGGGTTGGGTTGTACAGGTGGCTTGTCAAGGTTTCCTGGCTAGGGAAGCTTGTGTCGGTGTTTTGGTGGGGGGAGCTGGATTTCTTCTCTCTGGAGTGCAATGAAGTGTCCAGTAATGAATTATGAGATGTCAGTGGGTTTGGATTAACTTTGGGAAGCCTGTATATTTAAGCTCAAGGCTGTGTTGCTGTGTTGCTGGAGAATTTGTGTGGTATGTCTTGCTCTGGAACTTGTTGGCCCTTGGGTGGTGCTTGGTTTCAGTGTAGGTATGGAGGCGTTTGATGAGCTCCTATCAATTAACGTTCCCTGGAGTCAGGAGTTCTCTGGTGTTCTCAGGATTTGGACTTAAGCCACCTGCTTCTGGTTTTCAGTTTTATTTTTACAGCAGTCTCAAGACTTCTCCATCTATACAGCACTGTTGATAAAACATCTAGGTTAAAGATGAAAAGTTTCTCCACAGTGAGGGATACCCAGAGAGGTTCACAGATTTACATGGAGAAGAGAAGAGGGAGGAGGGAGTTAGAGGTGACCCGAATGAGATGAGGTGGAATCAAAAGAGGAGAGAGCAAGATAGCCAGTAATCACTTCCTTATGTGTGCTCCACAGTCTGGACCACTCAGAGATGTTCACGGAGTTGTACAAAGAAGAGAAGAGGGAGGAAGGAGTCAGAGGTGGCCAGGAGGATAAAGGGGGGAATCAAAAGGAGAGAGACAGATCCAGCCAGTAATCAGTTCCTTAAGTGTTCCCCACCATCTGGAACACACAAAGAGATTCACAGAGTTGGGTAGAGAAGAGAAGGGGGATGGAGGAGATAGAGGCGACGTGGTGGAGAAAAAGGAGGGTCCAAAGGGGGAGAGAGCAATCAGGCCAGTGATCTCGCTCCCAAGTAAAAATGGGTAATGAAGATTGGGTTCTTAAAGGTACAAAATTGATAACAAATACCAAAAAGCAAAGATTAAAATCTAGAGTAGAGGTTGGATTTTCAAAAATACAATATTAAAGAAAAGAAAAAAGTTACAAAAATTATAAATATATATATATATATATGGAGTTTGCTTTAAAAATAGGGTCTCTCTCTTTTTTTTGCAAAGTAATAGTTTATAAAAATGAAAATTAAAGGAGTAATAGAGGACTTAAAATTTTTAAAAATTTTAAAAAAGAATGATAGTAAAAATAGTAAAAACTATATCTAGGACTTTCTCTGGTGGTGTTGTGGGCCTTGTGGGGTCAGTTCATTTTCAGATAGTTCCTTGGTCTGGCTTATATTTCTCAAGATCTATAGGCCCCTTCCTATGTAGTCGGTACTAACTACAGGGTTTTAGTCTATTGCATCTGTCAATTCCAAGGCGGTTCCCTCTGTTTTAGCTTCTTCTGTTTGCTGGTATGTTCAGTGTCTGATTTCCCCCCTGACACAAGGGGTGGTGGTGGACACTTTTTTAGACTCACTTGTTCAGTTGCACTGTGGGGAGGGAGGGACACTGCAAACAAATAACACTGTCGTGTGCTCGCAGTGTCTCAGCCACACTGGGCCTGCCCCCCACTCATGGCATGTGTGCTCTCCCTGCCCACACTGCTCAGGCTCTAGGTTGCTCCGCTGGGAACTGTCCAAGGCCAGCCCTGGGCTGCATGAACCTCCCAGGTCTAAGCTGCTCAGGTTTAGGCACTCGAGTAGTCCTCAGAGGCGCAGACTCGTTTGGGCCTGCATTTTGTGCCCTTCCCAGATCTGAGCAGCTCAGGTGATGAGGTGTTTGGTGAGCGCAGTCACTGCGACTTATCACCTCCCCCATCCCTGCGACTTAGCAGCAGCAGCATCCCTGCTGCTTGGTTTTTTCGGTGTACAACCAGTGCACCTTCTCAGCTGGATATTGACCATCCAGAACCCCAAGAAGTCTCAGTTAGCAAAGAAGCCTGCTTGCAATTTGGTAGATAATGTCTCTCTGGGGCTGCAATTGTCCCCTTCTGGCTCTAGCTGCCTGTCACCAGAGGAGGATGATCTGCAGCAGGCTTGCTCTGTTCAGTCCTTTTTTCCGTGAGTGGGCCTGGCGGTGTCTTAGGTTAGGGCTTTTCTCATGGTAGCTATCCCACAGTCTGATTTGCTAGCCCAAGTTAGTTCCCTCAGACTGCCCTCGGGGCACTCAGGCCCGGTCCTTACTCTAAGCAATGCAGCCCGTGCCTCCCTGCCCAGCCCCCACTTGCTAGTGGTGGGTGCAGGCATCTGAGCTGCTTCTCCGCTGGGGGTGTTACCATTGAGCATGTAATCTGTGGTTTTTAATTATTTATTTATTTTTCCTCCCAGTTATGTTGCCCTCTGTGGTTCCAAGGTTCACCACAGACTCGGCAGTGAGAGTATTTCCTGGTGTTTGGAAACTTCTCTCTTTTTTTAAGACTCCCTTCCCTGGACGGAGCTCTGTCCCTACCTCTTTTGTCTCTTTTTTGTCTTTTATATTTTTTCCTACCTCCTTTTGAAGACACTGGGCTGCTTTTCTGGGTGCCTGATGTCCTCTGCCAGCATTCAGAAGTTGTTTTGTGGGATTTACTCAGCGCTTCAATGTTCTTTTGATGAATTTGTGGGGGAGAAAGTGGTCTCCCCGTCCTATTCCTCTGCCATCTTAGGACCTCCCCAATTACAGAATTTTAAATGAGGGAATCTCCATAACCATCTCTCAGCATTACCTCTTTTAATAGGTAGGCAGGTACCACTCTGCAACATGGAAAATTTTAATTTTTGGTTTAGTTGAGTTCAAGCCAGGTTTAATGGTTTAAAAAATAATTAACATGGGCTCAGATAAAAAATTATATATGCGGTAAGAATGCTAAAACACAGGCTGCTTAAATGTCAGAGAACTAAAAGGATCTACCTCCATTTGGTGCCAATTTCTGGCTCCACACCAGATGGGCCTACTAATGGCTGTGGTTTTGTGGATTCTAAGAGGAATTGGAGGGACAGAAAAGTTTCATCTTAATGTTTTTCCTCCTTCAACATGACTCTTCTCATAATTACATCTCCTCAAAAATCAGAGCACTTTAAGTCTTTTTCAGTATACCCTTAGTATTTATGAATCTAAAATTATATTTAAATATATTATGTTGAGTGAATTTTGCTTTAATCCCCAACAAATTGTCATGTTTCCCTTTAAGAGAACATTTTGCATTCTGTTGTCATAGCAACAAAATGTGCTAGTAGGCTGAAAAGCTGACATTTCCCCCTGATTTTTATTATTCATGATGTAGATACCATTTCCCCCCATCACCTCCATCAGCGCTAAAGGGTCTCTCCATTTAAATGTAAATTGACCATAAAACGATAAAAGGCTCCAATTTTACTGGCCATGAAAGGTGACTGTCTTTGCCATGTTTTTTTTTTTTTCTTTCTTCTGTGCTTCTGATTCAATACTTCTATAAAGGAGATGCTCTTTAAAAGTTGAAGGGACATTTTCTATTCCACCAAAATCTGGGACCTTTCTTATGTACATAATATGTAAAAAGAGAAGAAAATTGTTCTTACCAATAGAAGGTATAACCCTGGCTAATATTTATACACATCAGTTTACACTATTCAAAATATTTGCACAAACATCTTAACCAGTTATCCCTTGTGATCTCTAAACAAGCTCAAAATGCAATGCCTTCTCAATAATATTCAAAACAAAGGCACACACAACTAGCCTGCTTCTGATTTAGAAATGAGACATTCACACATCCTTCAGGAGGAATTCATAAAAAAGTAGTTTTTTATTCATATAAACCTCTTTGAGACCAGAGAAGGCAGACTTCCCTTTAACTTCATCCAACCACTCTTCCTCATTACCCATTCAGCACGTTTCCTTCTTTCCAGAATACAGGATCCAAAGAAGACATAAACATTAGCCCATTCTACAGTTGAAAGTTATGAAACCACAGAAGCAAATACATTCAGTGAACTTTGTTTACTGTGTCCATTTATATTTTTATATTTTATAAAGGTAAACAAAGAATAATCTTTTTCCTTTTCAGTATTTATGGAAACTAATGGATAGGGCTAAAAATTGGATCAGAACATAAACATATATTTACTAAAAAACTAAATCACTGTATGAACTTGGAAAAATGATTTCTTAAAAGCATGGGAAGAATTTCCCACAGCTAATCCCAACTCTAAGCCATTAGAATTTTAAACTATTATACATGCATTTCAGTAGAGTGATCCTACAACTAAACAGAAGGCTATGAGTAAGGAACAGAAATTACCTTCATTTCTCCTAAATATGCTGAAAAAGTTAATCACTCAGTCGTGCCGAACTCTTTGTGACTCCATGGACTATAGCCCACCAGGTTCCTCTGTGCATAGAATTCTCCAGGCAAGAATACTATAGTGGGTTGCTATTTCCTCCCCCAGGGATCTTCCTGACCCAGGGATCAAAGTGAGGTCTCCCGCATTGCAGGCAAACGCTTTAGCGACTGAGCTACCAGAAGATTTTCCTAAATTCACAGGTGCATGTTCTTGCCTTCAGTTCAGTTGTTCAGTTGTGTCCAACTCTTTGCGACCCCATAAATCGCAGCACATCAGGGCTCCCTGTCCATCACCAACTCTCAGATTTATCCAAACTCATGTCCATTGAGTTAGTGATGCCATTCACCCATCTCATCCTCTGTCTTCCTGTTCTCCTCCTGCCCCCAATCCCTCCCAGCATCAAGGTCTTTTACAATGAGTCAACACTTCTCATGAGATGGCCAAAGTATTGGAGTTTCAGCTTCAGCATCAGTCCTTCCAATGAACACCCAGACTGATCTCCTTTAGAATGGACTGGTTGGATCTCCTTGCAGTCCAAGGGAATCTCAAGAGTCTTCTCCAACACCACAGTTCAAAAGCATCAATTCTTCAGTGCTCAGCCTTCTTCACAGTCCAAGTCTCACATCCATACATGACCACTGGAAAAACCATAGCCTTGACCTTTGTGGACAAAGTAATGTCTCTGCTTTTTAATATGCTATCTAGGTTGGTCATAAATTTCCTTCCAAGGAGTTTTTTAATTTCATGGCTACAGTCACCATCTGCAGTGATTTTGGAGCCCCCCAAAATAAAGTCTGACACTGTTTCCACTGGTTCCCCATCTATTTCCCATGAAGTGATGGGACCAGATGCCATGATCTTCGTTTTCTGAATGTTGACTTTTAAGCTAACTTGTTAACTCTCCTTTTTCACTTTCATCAAGAGGCTTTTTAGTTCCTCTTCACTTTCTGCCATAAGCGTGGTATCATCTGCATATCTGAGGTTATTGATATTTCTCCTGGCAATCTTGATTCCAGCTTGTGCTTCTTCCAGCCCAGCATTTCTCATGATGTACTCTGCATAGAAGTTAAATAAGCAGGGTGACAATATACAGCCTTGACGTACTCCTTGTCCTATTTGGAACCAGTCTGTTGTTCCATGTCCAGTTCTAACTGTTGCTTCCTGACCTGCATATAGTTTTTCTCAGGAGGCATGTCAGGTGGTCTGGTATTCCCATCTCTTTCAGAATTTTCCACAGTTTATTGTGATCCACACAGTCAAAGGCTTTGGCATAGTCAATAGAGCAGAAATAGATGTTTTTCTGGAACTCTCTTCCTTTGTCCATGATCCAGCAGATGTTGGCAATTTGATCTCTGGTTCCTCTGCCTTTTCTAAAACCAGCTTGAACATCTGGAAGTTCATGGTTCAGGTATTGCTGAAGCCTGGCTTGGAGAATTTTGAGCATTACTTTACTAGCATGTGAGATGAGTGCAATTGTGCAGTCGTTTGAGCATTGTTTTGCATTGCCTTTCTTTGGGATTGGAATGAAAACTGACCTTTTCCAGTCCTGTGGCCACTGTTGAGTTTTCCAAATTTGCTGGCATATTGAGTGCTGCCTTTTCACAGCATCATCTTCCAGGATTTGAAATAGCTCACCTGGAATTCCATCACCTCCACTACCTTTGTTCATAGTGATGCTTTCTAAGGCCCACTTGACTTCACATTCCAGGATGTCTGGCTCTAGGTGAGTGATCACACCATTGTGATTATCTAGGTCTTTTTTGTACAGTTCTTCTGTGTATTCTTGCCACTTCTTAATATCTTCTGTTAGGTCCACACCATTTCTGTACTTTATCGAGCCCATCTTTGCATGAAATGTTCCCTTGGTATCTCTAATTTTCTTGAAGAGATCTCTAGCCTTTCCCACTCTGTTGTTTTCCTTTATTTCTTTGCATTGATTGCTGAGGAAGGCTTTTTTATCTCTCCTTGCTATTCTTTTGAAATCTACATTCAGATGCTTATATCTTTCCTTTTCTCCTTTGCTTTTCACTGCTCTTCTTTTCACAGCTATTTGTAAGGCCTCCTCAGACAGCCATTTTGCTTTTTTGCATTAGTAAGTTCTTGCCTTAATAAGTAGTAATTTTTTGAAAATAATTGTTTCTTTCTTTGGTCTTTTTCTTGATGATGATGATGATGGTTGTGTAGGACCTCAAATTTTATACTGGGAGCATCAATAAATACCCTAGATTGGCAACGTGGCATGGTAATATATTCAAGCAATAAAATCAGACACACTTGAATTTGAGTCTTTGCCATGCCAGTCACTATGGCTATGTAATCCCGGGAAGACAAACTTTACTTCTTTGAGTTTTAGCTTCCTCACCAGCAAAATATATTTTATATCAGTATTAATTTCATTTATCCTATAAACACTAAATAAAATAATTTTATTCAGTTCAGTTCAGTCACTAAGCAGTGTCTGACTCTTTGCAACCCCAAGGGCTACAGCAGGCAAGGCTTCCCTGTCCATCGCCAATTCCTGGAGTCACTCAAACTAATGTCCATTAAGTCAGTGATGCCATCCAACCATCTCATCCACTGTCATCCCCTTCTCCTCCCACCTTCAATCTTTCCCGGCATCAGGGTCTTTTCCAAGAAGTCAATTCTTCTCATCAGGTGGCCAAAGTATTGGAGTTTCAACTTCAGCATCAGTGCTTCCAATGAATATTCAGGACTGATTTCCTTTAGGATAGACAGAATGGATCTGCTTGCAGTCCAAAAGACTCTCAACAGTCTTCTCCAAAACCACAGTTCAAAAGCATCAATTCTTCAACATTCAGCTTTCTTTATAGTCCAACTCTCACATCCATACACGACTACTGGAAAAAACATAGCTTTGACTAAACAGCCCTTTGTTGGCAAAGTAATGCTCTACTTTTTAATATGTTGTCTAGCTTGGTCATAACTTTTCTTCCAAGGAGCAAGCATCTTTTAATTTCATCACTGCAGTCACCATCTTCAGTGATTTTGGAGCCCCCAAAAATAAAGTCTGACACTGTTTCCACTGGTTCCCCATCTATTTGCCATGACGTGATGGGACCAGATGCCATGATCTTAGTTTTCTGAATGATGAATTTTAAGCCAACTTTTGCACTCTCCACTTTCACTTTCATCAAGAGGCTCTTTAGTTCTTCTTCACTTTCTGCCGTAATAGTGGTGTCATCTACAGATCTGAGGTTATTGATGTTTCTCCTGGCAATCTTGATTCCAGCTTGTGCTTCATCCAGCCCAGCACTTTGCATGATGTACTCTGCATGTAAGTTAAATAAGCAGGATGACAATATACAGCCTTGACGTACTCCTTTCCTGATTTGGAACCAGTCTGTTGTTCCATTTCTAATTCTAACTGTTGCTTCTTGACCTGCATACAGATTTCTCAAGATGCAGGTCAGGTGGTCTGGTATTCCCATCTCTTTCAGAATTTTCCACAGTTTATTGTGATCCACACAGTCAAAGGCTTTGGCACAGTCAATAAAGCAGAAGTAGATGCTTTTCTGGAATTCTCTTGCTTTTTTGATGATATAATGGATGTTGGCAATTTGATCTCTGGTTCCTCTGCCTTTTCTAAAACCAGCTTGAACATCTGGATATTCATGGTTCATGTATTGCTGAAGGCTGGCTTGGAGAATTTTGAGCATTACTTTACTAGCATGTGAGATGAGTGTAATTGTGCAGTAGTTTGAGCATTCTTTTGCATTGCCTTTCTTTGGGATCGGAGTGAAAACTGATCTTTTCCAGTCCTGTGGCCACTGCTGAGTTTTCCAAATTTGCTGACATATTGAGTGCACCACTTTCACAGCATCATCTTCCAGGATTTGAAATAGCTCAACTGGAATTCCATTACCTCCACTACCTTTGTTCGTAGTGATGCTTTCTAAGGCCCACTTGACTTCACATTCCAGGATGTCTGGCTCTAGGTGAGTGATCACACCATTGTGGTTTTCTGGGTCATGAAGATCTTTTTTGTATAGTTCTTCTGTATATTTTTGCCACTTCTTCTTAATATCTTCTGCTTCTGTTAGGTCCATACCATTTCCGCCTTTATTGTGCCTATCTTTGCATGAAATGTTCCCTTGGTATCTCTAATTTTCTTTAAGAGATCTCTAGTTTTTTCCTTTCTATTTCCTTTCCTTTCCTCTGTTTCTTTGCATTGATCACTGAGGAAGGCTCTCTTTTCTCTCCTTCCTGTTTAGCCAAATATCTGGCATACAGTGTTTATTGAATGTCAGCTAATGTTATTACTGTAGGAAAAGTAAGTAAGTGTAGACGTCCCATGGAAAACTGCCATTTCAACCAAGTCCTTGGTATACATTTATTTATTGATATTTATCCTTTTGATTTTCTCAAAAAAAAAAAAAAAGGAATAGAGAGGCCATTAAGGGCAACCAAATCATCATATCTGCTAGTGAATGATTTTCACCACAACCACAGTATCTTTATATAATCAAAAGTAGGAAAGCATGTCAGAGTCACCTAGTTAAGTACTATTCCAAATAAATGCAGTAATCCTGATCTTAAAAATTACCAATAACAAATTCTGTTAAGAACATTTTTCTTGGATCGAACTGGAAACCCTCTGGCTAATATTTAAAATAATTTCCCTTTACCTCTTCTTTGATGATGAAGAATTGTTGATCTCTATGATTGCCTTAATAACCTTAAACAGAGTCAGAGTTTAATCACAGAATTATGGGCATCAGAGTTGGAAATGGTATTAAAGATTTTCAAGCCTAAACAATTCATCTTAAAGCTGAGGCTGTCATAAGAACTGACATGCCCAATGTCATGAAGTTAGTGAATGGTGGACTCGGCCAGCAACACGAACTTCCTGGCTCCCAACCCATTCTGTGAAGTATTGGCTTTGTGACATTCCTAGTTGTCTTAGTTTGGGCTCTCCTGATAGGGGATCCTGAAACAAGAACAAGAGTATAGATAGTTTATATGGGAAATAATCCTAGGAAGGACAGGTAAGTAAGAGGGGACAAAGAGAAGGAAGAGAAGCCAGTAGTGTGTTATTGAGTTGGTTACCTTGTCTACAACTGGGGTCCAATACCCTGTGGAGACTTTGTGGGAAATCATTTAGAAACCACTTCAGAAATTTTCCCTCTGAAATATTGGATACCATAGTAGCGAAAGTCGCTGAATCGTGTCTGACTCTTTGCGACTCCATGGACTGGTCCATGGAATTCTCCAGGCCAGAAAACTGGAGTATGTAGCCTTTCCCTTCTGCAGAGTATCTTCCCAACCCAGGGATTGAACACAGGTCTGCCGCACTACAGGCTGATTCTTTACCAGCTGAACCACAAGGGAATATTGGATAGCTGGAACATTTATCCACTGACTTGCTATCTTATATTTGTTGAGGTTTAGTTTCAAGTGTTTTTGAAGAAGGCAATGGCAACCAACTCCAGTACTCTTGCCTGGAAAATCCTATGGGTGGAGGAGCCTGGTAGGTAGGCTGCAGTCCATGGGGTCGCTAAGAGTTGGACATGACTGAGTGACTTCACTTTCACTTTTCACCTTCTTGCACTGGAGAAGGAAATGGCAACCCACTCCAGTGTTCTTGCCTGGAGAATCCCAGGGATGGGGGAACCTGGTGGGCTGCCGTCTATGGGGTTGCACAGAGTCCGACACGACTGAAGCAACTTAGCAGCAGCAGCAGCAGCAGTCTCAAGTGCTTTAACACTATCACCTTCCCAGGATGCACCTTTGTATGAGTTGAGTAGCTTTCTAAAAATCTGGAGACAGCACTGAGGTGCACAAGCAGAGAGGCACTGTAGAGTTCATGAGAAGGGATGAACTGTCCACTACAGCTGTGCTGAAATCGAACGTGCTTCAGGGATGTTAAATGGTACAATACAGGTGTTGGCTACAGTGTTCACCGATATCTAGTTATCTTTCCTTTCTGAATAGAGAAGGGAAAGACCGCATTTGTCAGCTTTTATTCAATAGGGTGGAGCCATGTGAAAATAAAATATGAGCAGTAATCCCCTATTGCTTCTGGTTTGAGGCAATTAAATATTCATGTGCAAGCCTTCAGCACCTCTCTTTCTCTGCCACAGCACCATGAAGAATGCCTTGATATGGCAAGGCCAAAAGACTGAAGCACCTTGGACTCAAGAGCCATCATATGAGGAACGGCTATCTATAGGACCCATCTAGGACTCACAGTAAACTCTGTGAAAACAAGAAATAAACTTGTTGCATTAAGCCACTGATACTTGGGATCCTGCCTGCGACTGCAACATACTTAGCCTATCCTAACTCATAGAGACTCTGTTATCTGTTAAGTCATATATATTAAGATATTTCTGAAGTTTTAAGAATGTGACATAGTGAACCTTCTCATGTTCTCTAAACTGTTCTCTGTTATGATCAGCAATAGATTTGTCCAGACACTGGTCAAGAATAGGGCTGAAATCTGTGACCAGAGTAAACAGTAAAGTTTATGTGGAGACTGGATATATATTGCGAATCTATCATAATACTCTAACAATTAAGGTAACCAGCTTCAGTCAAACTATAGATTGACTGATAAAACTGCTCTGTTGTGGTTGCAATTACCTATACCCAATGCCAACACTTCAACATAGTGACAAAAAAAAAAAAAAAACACTCCCAACACTGGTTCATTTGTCTATCCACCAAAAAAAAAATACTTTGCTTTTTTAACATCATGATAGCTATGCCTTTAAAGCCACTTCCCACATTAGAACCTTTAGCACATCTCTTTTAGCCAAGATTCAAGCTGTTTAAAGACACCGTTAGGTTACAGAGATGCTATAGTTATTACCCCACAGGTTTCCTTTACATCATTTCCCTTTTTCCTTCTATTGAAGAAAAACACTTCTAAGTATTGAGAGCCACACCTTCAAGACTTTCTACTCACAGCAGAAAAGCCTAAAATTCCTGGTCATAAATTCATCTCTTTATAACGCCTGTGTATTTATCCATATGCTTTGCCATGATGGTTTCTGTCCCTAATGTGGTATATAGCTCTGATAAAACCCCTGAATTCACTTTTTCTTCCTAGGCCAGGTTTTGTTTACCTCTCTCTCTCAGACCTGATTTTGACTTTTCTACTTCTACTCAGCATGACAACAATGCAGCAAATTCTACTCATGACACAGAGATAGGACATTCACAGAGCATTTTACATCCATCAGAGCATCTGGAATCTTCCTGGGTGCCTGGATATTACACCCTGTCCCAGTAGTTTTGGTGCTTGAGGCAGTTTGGGTGAAGAAGTATCAATGCACATTTGCAAATGGCATGCAAAAGCATCCCAGAGTCCCAAAGTGGAAGATGAATGTGTCAGGTACATTTCTTTCTTCTCCCATTTACTCTCAGGAGTAAAATAGTACATTTGTTATAGTCCTTTACACACAGGAACATGACCATTCCCACCTGGCAAGGTAAAGGAAGAATGTCTGCTTATGGCTTAGAATTCCTTCAAAATGATTCAGCACATTTGGGCCTAATGATGGCATTTAAGCCATGCTCTTTCTTATTCTGTAATTAAATTAACTTTAATTAGTTTCTCTCCCACCCTACCCCCAATGCTTCATATAATTGCTGTGCTTTGAGTTTCCGTTCATTCTAAAAATCTGAGTCATTTCCTAAAGGAACTACTAACATGGTTGTTAACACTGAGAGACACTGTAAAATGAATAAGTGGCAGGGGTCAGGAAGAGAGAGGAAGAGGAACTGAAGTTATTTGTGTTGAATTATAATGCTTGAATTTCTCATTTATTCACTGGATGTCTATTATATGTGACACACAGTTCTAGGCATAGTCAGTAACATGGAGTCATATGAAGAAGATACACTTGTACTTCTCCAGGAAAATACAATTCAATTTATATATACTGGAGCAACAGGAAAGAAGTCCAAAAACTTTTCAAATTTCCATTCAAACTGTGTCTTGAAGGAAAAAACAGTATTTCATCAGGTCTAGATGGGATGGCAGTGAAATGTTTTAAGCAAAGAGAATAAAAAGCATGAGCAACAGTATCAACTTGGCAAAATGAAAGTAAATACTTTAGGTTGCCTGGGGCATATGATACATGAAGGGCAGTAGTAGTCAACAAGACTACAAAGGCAGACTTGGAGCCACATCCCAGAGGGTCTTGAATGACAGACTGAAGACTTCTGACACAACTCAGTAGCTTATGAGGAATCACTGATGATTTTTAAACTGGAAAGTCACATGATAACACTGTGCTTTAGGAAGATTAACCTGGAAGCAGCATATATAATGAATTAGAAGTGAGAAGAAAAGTGTGTGTGTTAGAAGAGGGGGAATTACTGTAAACTATGGTGGAGGCTTCCCAGGTGGCGCTAGTGGTAAAGAACCCGTCTGCCAATGCAGGAGACACAAGAAACACAAATTCAATCCCTGGGTCAGGAAAATCCCCTGGAGAAGGAAATGGCAACCCACTCCAGTATTCTTGCCTGGAGAATCCCATGGACGGAGGAGCCTGGAGGGCTACAGTCCATGGTGTCGCAAAGAGTCAGACACGACTGAAGTGACTTAGCACGCATGCAAAGTGGAGGCATGTCACACACACACAGATACACTTGCACACGCAGACTTTTAACCTAACAGGTTAAGTCACATACATTCAATAGAAATAGGAAAATAACATTTTTTAAAATTTGTGAATTGTTTTGCCAACCATGTTACTCAAGAAATTTAGACTCTGGAGTGATCATGGGATGGGAACATGAATAAGCCCTTTCCTTCGCAGCTCTCTGATTTCTTCTGGGACTCTTAATTGTGAGCATCTCACCATGCTGAGTATGATTCTATAATTATTGTAAAATAGATGCATTCATTTGGGTATACCATTGCTCCTACAGTCAAACCAACTACTTTCTCTAGTGCTCAAAAGAGAAGTAAGTCATTTCAACCGTAGAGCAACTATTGGCTACACTGGATTATAACATGATATTAGTTTCCAAAGTGATATGTTCCTAACAGAGCTTTCAAGTGTTTGTTATATGTACTGACTTTTATAACGTAAATTCTATAAAATTTGTGATTCTAATATCTTGTGATTACCTAAGTGATATGTAACAGGGCCCCAAGTGAGCCTGGTAATACTGGAAATTGAAAGAGAGAGATCAAAATGATTCCTATATGAGAAATACAATCTATAATACATATGCAATTGATTGATAACTCATAAACTTGAGGCCTGTGTAACATAGAGAAATGTGGAATTTTGGAGATTCCATAGCAGATTCCACAGCAGATTGGGGAGGGAAGAGATAATGGCTTAAATTTTGGACAAACTGAGTTTGTAAAGCTTAATGAGTCACCTAGATTTCTAATAGAAAGTTGTAACTGTGGACCTGGACTTTGGTCTGTGGTTCCCAAACTTTGTTGCATATTGTAATTACTTGAAGCAGCTCTTAAAAATGATGTTTGGTTATTATTATTTAATTAGTACTGTGTACAAGCTAGGCACTGAGGGTTTTATAAGCTTTCTAGGTAGTTTAATGAATAGGAACCACTACCATAGGCAGAGAAATAGGAGTTAAAGATGAAAACTTATCACTAATACACAGAAAAATGATGACAGAAGCTATGCGAATGTTGGCCTTTGCTTAGCAGGTATAATAAGAGAATAAAAAAGGCAAAGACTTTGAGGATTCCTGTCCCTTTATTGACTATGAGAAAGTAATAAATTATAGACAGCTGGGGTTAAGGATGTAGCCTCTGGCCACAGACAAACTAACGATACCAAAGTAATATCTACATCCTCTCTCAATTAATAATTATAATAACTTAGATGTGCCATGGAGAAGGCAATGGCACCTCACTCCAGTACTCTTGCCTGGCAAATCCCATGGAAGGAGGAGCCTGGTAGGCTGCAGTCCATGGGGTCGCTGAGGGTCGGACACGACTGAGCGACTTCCCTTTCACTTTTCACTTTCATGCATTGGAGAAGGAAATGGCAACCCACTCCAGTGTTCTTGCCTGGAGAATCTCAGGGATGGAGGAGCCTGGTGGGCTGCCGTCTATGGGGTCACACAAAGTCAGACACGACTGAAGCGACTTAGCAGCAGCAGCAGCAGCAGCAGCAGATGTGCCAAGCATTACAATTATTACTTTATATCATCATCATCACCATCATAAGCATCATCATCATCAATATTATCCAAAAGTCATTGAGTGATTAATATATGACAACTTACACACATTGTTTCATTTAATCTTCACAGAATTCCTATAAGGTACCAATTTTATAAATAATAAAAATGAGGCTTAGAGAGATTAAGTAACTTGCCCAAAGTCATTTATTGGCAGAAACAGGCCTTGAGTCCATAAATATCTGACTACAGAGCCCGAGATATGCATTCATTATATTCTCAACAGTCCAGGTAATTACTTTTAGTAATAACAGAAAACAAATTGGCATTAAATTTACAGACCCCCCCCCTTTTATATCCCTCTTTTCACTTGATTCATTCAGAGAGGGTACTATTTGCCTAGTTTTACAGAGGAGAAAACTGACAGAAAGTTTATATGACATCCTTAAAGTCACACAGTTTTATTGGTGAAGTCTTATTTAGACTGGGATAGAATCATAGAGTTTGTAAAATTTTTTCCTGCAAGACTTCCATGACCCACTGCTTCTCCCTGAATAGATCAAATGTCTGTCTTCTGTTTCCCTAAAGCACTCTCTTTTTCCTTATTAAAGTACTTACCATACTGCATTGTAATTGGTTGCTCATCTGTCTATGAGCTTAGTGAGGGCAAGAATCTTGCTTTTATTATTTATTCTTTATTTTATTTTGTTTTATTTTGCTTTACAATACTGTATTGGTTTTGCCATACATCAACATGAATCCACCACGGGTGTACACATGTTCTTAAAACTGTATCTGGTACTCAGTAAGTACTCAATAAACATTGGTTGAAACAAGTCAAATTCATTAAGCCCTGTCTAGGTGATATGCAGGGAATGCATAGATGAGGCCAACAGTCCCTGTCCTCTATGTAGACAACCTTTGAACTGATGGTATCATTTACTCTATGCATTATAAGAGTTTTCAAGAAACGTTTCATGGGAGAAGAATAAGGCTGTTGTGTGTTTTTTAAGGCCCAGGACAGTGCAATTGAATAGCACAAAAGTTTAAGCAAAGGGCAAGCATGAAGCCAAAGTTTCCCAAGTGAGAAAGTGAGAACCTGACTACATCTCCATCAACTACTAATGCTCAGAATACAAAGGGAAAGGAACATGGTGTTGAATTGGGCTTTCTGTGAACTGAGCCTGAAATGGACTATGGAGGGCTTTATATCTGTGAGTTTGCCTAAATCTTTGATGTGAATTCATTTTCTAATGATTTGATTCTTTATCCTCAAAGTGGAGGGCACATTTATAGGAACATGAGATAATGGAGGTATTATTCAGTTTGGCTCCAGTTTGTAATCCATTCAGTTCAGTTCAGTTCATTTGCTCAGCCATGTCTGACTCTTTGTGACCTCATGGACTGCAGCACGCCAAGCTTCCCTGTCCATCACCAACTCCTGGAGCTTGCTCAAACTCATGTCCATTGAGTCGGTGATGCCATCCAACCATCTCATCCTCTGTCGCCCCCTTCTCCTCCTGCCCTCAATCTTTCCCAGCATTAGGGTCTTTTCAAATGAGTCAGTTCTTTGAATCAGGTGGCCAAAGTATTGGAGCTTCAGCTTCAGCATCACTCCTTCCAATGAACAGTCAGAACTGATTTCCTTTAGGATTGACTGGTTTGATCTCCTTGCTGTTGAAGGGATTCTCAGGAGTCTTCTCCAACACCACAGTTCAAAAGCATCAATTCTCCATGCTTAGCTGTCTTTATGGTCTAACTCTCACATCCATACATGTCTACTGGAAAAACCATAGCTTTGACTATATAGAACTTTGTTGGCAAAGTAATGTCTCTGCTTTTTAATATGCTGTCTAGGTTGGTCATAGCTTTTCTTTTAAGGAGCAATAATCTTTTAATTTCATGACTGCAATAACTATCTGCAGTGATTTTGGAGCCCAAGAAAATAGTCTGTCACTGGTTCCATTATTTCCCCATCTATTTGCCATGAAGTAATGAAACTGGATGCCATGATCTTAGGTTTTTTGAATGCTGAGTTTTAAGCCAACTTTTTCACTCTCCTCTTTCACTTTCATCAAGAGGCTCTTTAGTTCCTCTTTGCTTTCTGCCATAAGGGTGGTATCATCTGTATATCTGAAGTTATTGATATTTCTCCTGGCCATCTTGATTCCAACCTATGCTTCATCCAGCTTGGCATTTCTCGTGATGTACTCTGAATATAAGTTAAATAAGCAGGGTAACAATATACATCCTTGAGATACTCCTTTCCCAATTGGGAACCAGTCTGTTGTTCCATGTCCAGTTCTAACTGTTGCTTCTTGACCTGCATACAGATTTCTCAGGAGGCAGGTGAGGTGGTCTGGTATTCCCATCTGTTGAAGAATTTACCAGTTTCTTGTGATCCACATGGTCAAAAGCTTTAGCATAGTCAATGAAGCAGATGTTTTTTCTGGAATTCTCTTGCTTTTTCTATGATCCAACAGATGTTGGCAATTTGATCTCTGGTTCCTCTGCCTTTTCTAAAACCAGATCGAACATCTGGAAGTACTCAGTTCATGTACTGTTGAAGCCTCACTTGGAGAATTTTGAGCATTACTTTGCTAGTGTGTGAGATAATTGCAATTGTGCAGTAGTTTGAACATTCTTTGGCATTGCCTTTCTTTGGGATTGGAATGAAAACTGACCTTTTCCAGTCCTGTGGCCACTGCTGAGTTTTCCAAATTTGCTGGCATATTGAGTGCAGCACTTTCACAACATCATCTTTTCGGATTTGAAATAGCTCAACTGGAATTCCATCACCTCCACTACCTTTGTTCATAGTGATGCTTCCTAAGGCCCACTTGAATTCACACTCCAGGATGTCTGGCTCAAGGTGAGTGATCACACCATCATGGTTATCTGGGTCATTAAGATCTTTTTTGTATGGTTCTTCTGTGTATTCTTGCCACCTCTTCTTAATATCTTCTGCTTCTGTTAGGTCCATAACATTTCTGTCCTTAATTCCCATTTTTGCATGAAATGTATTGCGTTGCATAGGGCACACAAATGGTAGACAACATGGACCCTGGCCTTGAGCAGATTCCAAGTGAGAGGAAGAGATTGGTTTGACATGAAATCAACTAAATCAGCCATTGAAGGATGATATGGGAATGACTGCATAAAGGTGACAACTGTATATATAAATGCAGTAGGAGAAAGTTAAAGTATCAGAAAGATCAGACAGGGGACTGGGTTTTCCATGTATGTGGGCAGAATCACAGGGGAAGGGAATAGATTGAGCCAGAGACATGACATGAACTGGGACTTACTAAAGCTAAGGCATGCAGAATCATCCACCCTGAATCTTCCTGCCATCATTTCTTTTAAGGATACTCTCAGGAAAAAGTGCAGAAGAGGTCTACTATAGCCTCAGTTGGGAAAATTAATAAGTTTTAGCATCAAATGAAAATTAATAAAATTAATGAAATGATAGGCCAGTGCGTTGGCACTGTGTGCTTGTGAAACAAGATTTCAGGAATAGTTCAAGATCTGTGACTTGCTTTGCTGGCTCTAAAAAATGTCTCTGAATGTCTAATCTTATACTTTGTTGCCAAAACACCCACCAGTCTGCAGTGGGTTTGGTTATGCTAAGTAAAGGAAGAAACTGAACTCCTGGAAATTCTGCATGAACCATTTTCAATACTGAAATTTTACATGTCATAAAATTTTACATTTTACATTTACATGAAAGCAAAAAACAGGAATTTTTGCTTCTGTTTTTCAGTTTTTGCAAAACAGGTCAATTCAGGGAACAAAAGATCAAGACGACAGGAAGGAACATAAAGATTTGGGACATAGACTTCAAAGGACCCAAAGTAGGAAGTCAGGTAGATGACTCATCATGTCAAGGTTTTCATAGATAATTATAAATGGGGGCAACCTTCTGTGTAGTCTGAAGTACCCTTCAGAAGTTACTTGATCCAGGAAGCTAGGAACCAAAGTACTTGCTACCCGCCCCCCCAATCCCCACCACCTTAAAGCAAGTGTAAAATTACTAGCAGGCAAAATGCAAATTGCCAAAGGCATTTTTCACAACCATATAAGGACAGTTTAGGGGGCTCCTACTTTCCCTTTGCTAGAGAACAAGAAACATAGTCCTTTCCATTCTATCTCGGCCACCATTTCCAATCAAAGTTTAGACCAACCTAATTGTCACAAGAATCTGCATCTTCCTTGAAATCACTAATTCAGACATCCTACTCTTCAACACAACTTCCTATCTTTCCATTTCACTTATTCATACAACTGGTAGAAATAGGTCTTTTATTTCTTTAAAATCTCCACTGACCCCTTCATTTTCTTTCCCTCTCTCTCTTTCTCTCTCTGTTCCCTTCTACTTAACTTTCTCCCTATTCATTGATATATCTGATGGCTCAGCATTATGATCAGCCTTTTGAAAATGCTATTAATGCTCTTTTCTTTCCCTTCTTCATTTACACCACCTGTAAAATTCAACACTAGCAGAAGCATAACACTCCCATGAACTGTGACTACAGCTAAAAGATTGAGAAAATGCCAGAGCCAGGAAAATTGGGCATTGCTTATAAATTTATGATAAACTTAACATTAAACACTGCAAATATCTTACTATGTTTCTCTAAGTTTCTCTCTCTCTTTTGCAAGGACTAGCTTTTGTTTTTCCTTCTAACACACAAAACTCACCTTCTCCCACTGTTATCCTGTCTCTCTTAGATAAGGATAATCTTGCCTCATATATCATATAGAAAAAAGCTTTCAAACAGGCATTATTCCATCTTGCATCTGTGTTCATCTTCTCTTTTAATTATAATGGAACCTAGTAGTGAAGTTGGTTAGTGTAAAGCACTGGATTAATTATGGAAAAGTAAAGAAGAGAAGTGAAAAGCAAAGGAGAAAAGGAAAGATATAAGCATCTGAATGCAGAGTTCCAAAGAATAGCAAGAAGAGATAAAAAAAAGCCTTCTTCAGCGATTAATGCAAAGAAATAGAGGAAAAGAAAAGAATGGGAAAGACTAGAGAGCTCTTCAAGAAAATTAGAGATACCAAGGGAACATTTCATGCAAAGATGGGCCCAATAAAGGACAGAAATGGTATGGACCTAACAGAAGCAGAGGATATTAAGAAGAGATGGCAAGAATACACAGAAGAACTATACAAAGAAGATCTTCACAACCCGGATAATCATGATGGTGTGATCACTCATCTAGAGCCAGACATCCTGGAATGTGAAGTCAAGTGGACCTTAGAAAGCATCACTATGAACAAAGCTAGTGGAGGTGATGGAATTCCAGTTGAGCTATTTCAAATCCTGGAAGATGATGCTGTGAAAGTCCTGCACTCAATATGCCAGCAAATTTGGAAAACTCAGCAGTGGCCACAGGACTGGAAAAGGTCAGTTTTCATTCCAATCCCAAAGAAAGGCAATGTCAAAGAATGCTCAAACTACCACACAATTGCACTCATCTCACATGCTAGTAAAGTAATGCTCAAAATTCTTCAAGCCAGGCTTCAGCAATACATGAATCATGAACTTCCTGATGTTCAAGCTGGTTTTAGAAAAGGTAGAGGAACCAGAGATCAAATTGCTAACATCCGCTGGATCATGGAAAAAGCAAGAGAGTTCCAGAAAAACATCTATTTCTGCTTTATTGACTATGCCAAAGCCTTTGACTGTGTGGCTCACAATAAACTGGAAAATTCTGAAAGAGATGGGAATACCATACCACCTGGCCTGCCTCTTGAGAAATCTGTATGCAGATCAGGAAGCAACAGTTAGAACTGGACATGGAACAACAGACTGGTTCCAAATAGGAAAAGGAGTCCGTCAAGGCTGTATATTGTCACCCTGTTTATTTAACTTCTATGCAGAATACATCATGAGAAATGCTTGACTGGAAGAAACACAAGCTGGAATCAAGATTGCTGGGAGAAATATCAACAACCTCAGATATGCAGATGATACCACCCTTATGGCAGAAAGTGAAGAGGAACTTAAAAGTCTCTTGATGAAAGTGAAAGAGGAGAGTGAAAAAGTTGGCTTAAAGCTCAACATTCAGAAAACGAAGATCATGGCATCTGGTCCCATCACTTCATGGGAAATAGATGGGGAAAGAGTGGAAACATTGTCAGACTTTATTTTGGGGGGCTCCAAAATCACTTCAGATGGTGACTGCAGCCATGAAATTAAAAGATGCTTACTCCTTGGAAGAAAAGTTATGACCAACCTAGATAGCATATTCAAAAGCAGAGACATTACTTTGCTGACTAATGTCCGTCTTCAAGGCTATGGTTTTTCCTGTGGTCATGTATGGATGTGAGAGTTGGACTGTGAACAAGGCTGAGTGCTGAAGAATTGATGCATTTGAACTGTGGTGTTGGAGAAGACTCTTGAGAGTCCCTTGGACTGCAAGGAGATCCAACCAGTCCATTCTGAAGGAGATCATCCCTGGGATTTCTTTGGAAGGAATGATGCTAAAGCTGAAACTCCAGTACTTTGGCCACCTCATGTGAAGAGTTGACTCATTGGAAAAGACTCTGATGCTGGGAGGGATTGGGCACAGGAGGAGAAGGGGACGACCAAGGATGAGATGGCTGGATGGCATCACGGACCCGATGGGCATGAGTCTGAGTGAACTCTGGGAGTTGGTGATGGACAGGGAGGCCTGGCATGCTGTGATTCATGGGGTCGCAAAGAGTTGAACACGACTGTGCGACTGAACTGAACTGAACTGAACTGAACTGAACCCTCGTGCTTACAACGACTAGCTCCTGCTCATATACTCTGCTTCCCACCTCGACATTTATAATCAGTGTTCAAAGATGCTTTATTTACTCACATCTAAGATAAAATTTTTTCTTGATCCCATATTTTTTCTGTTATTGATCTCTGTCTATTCTCATCAAAATCAGTCTTCCCCAAAGAGCTATCTGCACACTCATTCCACTTCCTCACTTCCCATTCACTTTTCCATGACTTCAACCTTCATCACTACAAAGTAGCTTTTGCTTAAGTAGTCCCTATTGACTTCCATATTGCTAAATCTAGTAGACACTTTTCAGTTCCCATCTTCCTTGATATTTTGCATTGATATTTGGCTGAATTGTCCACTGTCTACATTTGAAACTCCTTAGTTTCCTTCCAACTTGTGGCTCTTCTTTCTCACATTCTTTTTTTCTGTTGTTATAAGCTATCTTCTGGGCTCCAAATGTATATAGAATATTTATATGTTACTCAGCATTTGATTTCTCAAAGGTGTCTTATACTCAACACGTCTAGAACTAGACTCACTCACCACACCAAAAGAAATATACTTCTTTCCCAATGTTCCCCATTTCTGTAAATAGTACTACTTATACCTCATTAACTAAAAAGAAAATACAAAAGCCTTAATAAGGCCCTGAATTACCAATCACTAAAAACCTCTCCAATCAAATCTCTGGCCAGCCAGCTTTCCTATCCAAGAAGATCCAGCCTTACCATCTTTCATTCAGTTCTTCAAATAACGTGTCTCAAGGCCTTGATTCCTTCTATTTGGAATGCTTTCTTAAAAAGAAAAATTAATTCCTATTTATTTTTAAACACTCAGTTTAAATATTTCTTATTCAGAGTAGATTTTCCTAACATCTACTTTAAATTAGATCACCTCAGAATTGATTTGTGTAATTGTTTAATATCTATATCACCTTAATACTGTTTCCTCCATGAATGTAGAGACTATTTTTTAATCATCACTATATGCACAGCAGCTATTATATGGTAGGTAACTAAAAATAATTAATGAAAGGAAGAATGAATGAATAATAAACAATAAGTGGAATAAAAACTAAGTGGACTAATAAACACTAAGTGGAATTCTTAGTGTTAAGAAAAGGATGTCTTTTACTGTCCCAATTATTTGATGCACCTCTAAAAGTTTTGGCCAACTAAAGAAGCACAATAAAAGATATTTTAATAGTTCAAAAAGAAGTACCAAATTCTCAGTATTTCCTCACTGCCCACCTAGAATAACAGTAATATTCCACTGAAAAATTAATAGAATTTTCCAGGAAAGAATAGTGGAGTGGATTGCCACGCCCTTCTCCAGCAGATCTTCCCAACCCAGGGATCAAACCCAGGTTTCCCACATTGCGGGCAGATTCTTCACTGTTTGAGCACCTTATAGTCCAAATCCACAGTTTCTTAAAGATAGTCGATATTTCCCTAAGCTCTCTTAAACCTGTGGAATGGCAGAAGAATGAGGGCTAAATGAGGAAATGCACAGACACAGATGGGGTTGGGGGAAAAGGTTATTGGCAGTCAGCTCTGCAATATAATTACACAGAAAACCTATAACACATAGGCTTCATTGCTAGCTAGTCAGTCTTCCAGGGATTCTCAACTGGATGTGGTACAATCCTTCACTCCCTAGGGTAGAGTTTCTTAACCTCAATACTACTAATACTTTGGACCACATAATTCCTTGTTGCGGCGACTGTCCTGTGCACTCTAGGATGTTTACTAGCATCCTTGGCCTCCCCAGTTAGGATAATAAAAATTGTCTCTAGATATTGCTGAATGTTGAAAATATTCACTGCCAAAGGACATAGGTAAATGTGCAATGGTTTTTTAGAGTGTCACAATAACTGGATAGGGTTAGGGGCTATTGGAATTTAATGTGTGAGACTGATTAAATGACTAAGTGATTGATTTAAACATTTTATCCTTTCTCTCTACCCCATCCAAAAGGTTTAGAGTGACACCTTTTCCAATCCAAATTTCCAAACATAGTCAGGGCCTAAGCTGGTGGTAGAAAATGAATTGAATGTTAAAGTTTTTATTTAGATTAGATTGAGTTTTTTTATATATTAAAATGTTTTATTAATGCCTGAAAAAGACAGTGCTTTAAATAAATATAATTGATTATTATATTCATAAAGTCCACCCACTTAATAATTTAGTTATAAAAAGCACCTATCTTCAAAATCAAAGAAAGAATCCAATAGACATCCACACAAAGTAATAACTTATAAATGGGAATAAGAATTTAGGCTCATCTTAAGCTTCCTACTAAAATATAGTAGAACAATATTGAGAGAATCCTCAGAGAAAGGGAATGTGACTCAAGAATGTTATGCCCATGTCAGCTATTTTTCAAATATAAAGGTAACTGAAAACCATTTTTAACATGCAAGAACTCAGGAAATGGAGTAGTCATGAGAAATTCAAGGTAAACAATAGTTTGAACTATAGAAAAAAATATGTCCTTATATACGTAAAATTAGTGAACAAACCCTAAAACTGTTAACGGTGGCAGGTGATAGGACTGCTAGCTGCAAGCACTACTAGCTGCTTATCAATATCTTATCTACATTTCATTCCTATGAGCAAAAGTACATTTTTATTTGGGGAAGCAATGTATCCAGTAGAGAGCATACACTTTCCCAAAGCTCCCTTCAATTTTGGCTAGACATAAGGGCCTAATTCTGGCAAACTAGATATAAGTAAAATTTGCTAGATGTTGCTTATAAGAAATTTTTTTAAGGGGACAGACTTAGTTGACTGCCATGTTCTTTTCTCTTTGATCCTGCCTGGAACATGAACTTGAGGCTGGAGGTTTAATATCATGAGTTGACAGGTATAAAAATGCATATCTACATGCTTCATGCAGTAAGGTAGAAAAATAAAAGAAGCCTGGATCCATGATGGCTTCTCTGAGTCACATTAGCTCCAGAATACCTACTACTCAAGTTCTTAAAGCATAGAATGAACAAGATCCTGTGTGCTTAAGCCAAAATTAGTAAGATGCCCCATTTTATGTAAGGAAGAAAATTGAATTCTAAAATCACACTAGGGGACTAGAGATATGGCAAATGAAGAAGATATACTTCTCATTGCACGTATTTTTGTACTATTAATGGGTTTTGTCATGTGACTATCATTTTTTTTAACTCATTTTTAAAGTTTTACAAAAATTTTTGACCACAATACATGGCATGTGGGATCTTAGTTACCTGATCAGGGATTGAACTCATGCCCCCTGCAAGGGAAGTGCCAAGTCTTAACTGCTGGACCACCAGGGAAGTCCCTGAATATCTTGCTTAGACTTATTTTTTTTTAATCCAGATGATAGAAACTCAAAATAATAACAAATTTTAGTGATAAACAGTAATGTCAAATATATATAACAAACATGTGCAACTTTACTGAAGTACATAAAAGAATATATTCACAAAAGATGAGATGAAAATTTGTATGGAAACACAAAGACCACAAATAGCTGAAGCAATATGGAGAAAGTAAAACAGAGTTGGAGTAATTAGGCTCTGAATTCAGACTATACTACAAAGCTATCAAAACCCCATATTGTACCAGTACAAAAACAGAAATACAGATCAGTGGAAAAGGACAGAAAGTCCAGAGATAAATCGATGCACCTATGGTCAACTATTCTATGAGAAAGGAGGTAAGAACATACAATAGAGAAAAGACAGTCTCTTCAATATGGTGGTGGGAAAAATGGATAGTTACATTTAAAGAATGAAATTAGAACACTCCATAACACCATACACAAAAATAAATTCAAAATGGATTAAAAACCTAAATGTAAGGCCACACACTATAAAACTCTTAGAAGAAAACAGGCAGAACACTCTTTGGCATAAATCTCAGCAAGATCTTCTTTGACCCACTTCCTAGATTAATGAAAATAAACAAATGAAATCCAATTAAACTTAAAAGCTTTTGTAGAGCAAAGGGAAGAACAAATAAAACAAAAAGACAATCCTTAGATTTGGAAAAAATATTTGCAAATGAAGCAACTGAAAAAGGATTAATCTCCAAAATATACAAACAGCTCATGCAGCTCAATATCAAAAAAGCAAACAACAAAATCAATAAGTGGGCCGACTATCTAAATAGACATATCTTCAAAGATATACAGATGGCCACAAAACATATAAAAAGATGTTTAACATCACTAATTATTATTGTTGTTGTTTTTCATTGCTAAGCTGTGTCTAACCCCTTATTATTAGTTTTATTAGTAAAAAGTAGTATCTGATTATTAATATTATTGTAGTTTTATTTGCATCACTCTAATTATTAGAGAATTATTATTTTTTCTAATGCTTAGAGAAATGCAAATTAAAACTAAAATCACATAGCACCTCACACTAGTTGTGAGGGTAACAGGCAGGAAGGCCAGGGGGTCTCCAAATGGAGGAAATAGGCTGCAAGCGTCAGACCTTTTTTCTCTCTCTGTTAAGAGGCAGGAGGAAACAAATTAGTGTTACTTTTTTTCCCCCTTCTCTAAACAAATTTAAAAAGAGGTTTCTCTTAAAATTCTGTGTTGCATAATGACACCTGGTTCCATGTGAACTTAACTTTTCTCAAACCTTGAGCTAACCAATGCATTTTTCTTATGGAAATATTTCTCTTAAGCTATGTTAATGTACTATGTATTTACCCCAGTCTCTGTCTTCAACTCAGTTCCCCCTAAAGGCTCAAAACTGACTTGACAAACCAGTATGTTATACTCATACATCCATTCTCCCAATCTATATTAATGAAACTATATATTTGTATCAAAATCTGCCTTTCTTCAAGATTCTTGTCGATTGTTTTATGGCCCAGGATGACTCACCTGGTGCCAATACTATCTCAAAATGCATGCTGTGGGTGAGGGGCCTGGTGCCATTCTCTGAGTTTTGAGACATTTCTTTGCTTTAATTAGCAGACTGCTAGCAGCTATATAACATCCAGCTAAAGACTAGCAGGGGGGTATTCTTTCTGCCCGCTTCTGATGTCTATGTCAGAAGCTTTCTCTAGCTTTTTTATGCTTTAATAAAACTTTACTACATAAAAGCTCTGAGTAATCAAGCCTTGTCTCTGGCCCTGGATTGAATCCTTCTCCTCTGGAGGCTAAGAATCCTGGCATCCTTCATGGTTTAGCAACAACCTTTCATAGTTAGAATGGCCATCATCAAAAAATCTACAAACAATAATTGTTGGAAAGGGTGTGGAGAAAAGAGAACCTTCCTACACTGTTGATAGGACTGTAAATTGGTATAGCCACTATAGAGAATAGTATGTGTGTTCCTTAAAAAACTGAAAAAAGAACTACCATATGATCTAGCAATCCCACTCCTAGCATATACCCAGAGAACACCATAGTTCAGAAAGGTCCATGCACCCCAATATTCACTGCAGCCATTTACAATAGCCAGGGCATGGAAGCAGCCTAAAGGTCCATCAACAGAGGAATAGATGAAGAAGATGTGGTACATATATACAAAGGAATATTACTCAGTCATAAAAAAGAACAAAATAATGCCATCTTCAGCAATATGGATGGACCTAGAGATTGTCATACTGAGTGAAGTTAGACACAGAAAGACAAATATCATATGATACCACTTATATGTGTAATCTAAGAAAGGGTATAAGTGAACTTAGTTACAAAAAGAAGTAGGTTAATAGATGTAGAAAACAGATTTATGGTTACCAGGGGATAAGAGGGCAGATGGATAAATTGGGAGACTGGGATTGACATATACACATTCAGTTCAGTTCAGTCGCTCAGTCGTGTCTCTTTGTGATCCAATGAATGGCAGCACGCCAGGCCTCCCTGTCCATCACCAACTCCCAGAGTTCACTCAGACTCACATCCATTGAGTCAGTGATGCCATCCAACAATCTCATCCTCGGTCGTCCCCTTCTCCTCCTGCCCCCAATCTCTCCCAGCATCAGAGTCTTTTCCAATGAGTCAACTCTTTGCATGAGGTGGCCAAAGTACTGGAGTTTCAGCTTTAGCATCATTCCTTCCAAAGAACACCCAGGGCTGATCTCCTTCAGAATGGACTGGTTGGATCTCCTTGCAGTCCAAGGGATTCTCAAGAGTCTTTTCCAACACCACAGTTCAAAAGCATCAATTCTTCAGCGCTCAGCTTTCTTCACAGTCCAACTCTCACATCCATACATGACTACAGGAAAAACCATTGCCTGACTAGACGGACCTTAGTTGGCAAAGTAATGTCTCTGCTTTTGAGTATGCTATCTAGGTTGGTCATAACTTTTCTTCCAAGGAGTAAGCATCTTTTAATTTCATGGCTGCCATCACCATCTGCAGTGATTTTGGAGCCCCCCAAAATAAAGACTGACACTGTTTCCACTGTTTCCCCATCTATTTCCCATGAAGTGATGAGACCGGATGCCATGATGTTAGTTTTCTGAATGTTGAGCTTTAAGCCAACTTTTCCACTCTCCTCTTTCACTTTCATCAAGAGGCTTTTTAGTTCCTCTTCACTTTCTGCCATAAGGGTGGTGTCATCTGCATATCTGAGGTTATTGATATTTCTCCCAGCAATCTTGATTCCAGCTTGTGCTTCATCCAGCCCAGCATTTTACATGATGTACTCTGCATATAAGTTAAATAAGCAGGGTGACAATATACATCTTTGGCATATTCCTTTCCCGACTTGGAACCAGTCTGTTGTTCCATGTCCAGTTCTAACTGTTGCTTCCTGACCTGCATATAGGTTTTTCAAGAGTCAGGTCATAGTAGGTTCTTACTAGTTATCTATTTTACATATAGTAATGTGTATATTATAAAAAATATATACACTTACTATATATAAAATAGATAACTAATAAGAACCTACTATATAGCACAGGGAAATCTACTCAATACTCTGTAATGGACTACATAGGAAAAGGATCTAAAAGAGAATGGATATGTATATGTATAACTGATTCACTTTGCTTTATACCTGAAACTAACACAACATTGTAAATAAACTATATCCCAATTAAAATGATAAATAAACAAAACAGAAGAGAGGATCAACAAATCAAGGGCTCAGTTTTTGGAAAGACTAGTAAAATATGGAAACCATGTAACAAATAGAATCATTTAAAAAAGAGAGAGAAAAGGCATGCTAAAAATATAAGGAATGAGAAGCTGGGATATAATTAGAGATATACTGGAAACTAAAAATTCATATGGAAATTCCAAGACCAATTTTATGCCAATAAATTTGAAAATGTATAAAATGAATTTTCTGAAAAATAATGACCAAACTGACTTAAGAAATAAGAGAGTAAAACCTGGATATATATATATAACAGGTAAAGAAACTGAATACAAAATTTTAAATGTACACACAAAATCATAAGGACAAACCATTTCACAGACAATTTTTACCTATATTTCACAGAACAAATATTTTCTTTCTGATGCCCTTTAAAAACAGTTGTTATATACAAATTTTTCTAGAGCTTTGGGTCTTAAACATGGTTTCACAATAAGATTACCTGGGGAGCATTTTACAATACTGATACCTGAATTTGTCACCTCCAGAGATCCTGATTTATTGTTATAAGCACAAACTCCTGAGCATCATTATTCTATACACAAAAAAAACAGTAATTCCCCAAGTAATCCAAATGTACTTCTAGGAATCACTGAACTAGTAAATAAAACAATAAATAAGTAAAGCTCACTAAGTCACTGTTTGAGGCAAATATAAACATAATGTAAAATCCCAACTTGGACAGTACTAGAAAAAACTCAATCTCATTTATAATATAGGTACACAAATTTTAAATAAACTATTGGCAAGCCAAATCAAACATGCATTAAAAGTATATGATGACAAGGTGTGGCTTAATCCAGGAATCAGAGATCTTTCAATACTAGAAAATCTAGCACTATTAATCATCATTTTAACAGATCAAAGGGGGAAAAACATATAATGTAGATATAGAATATTTTTAAGAAAATACAAAGCCCACTCAAGAATGAAACAACTTTTAGCAAACTACAAATATATGGGATCTTCCTTAACAAGTCCAAACCAACAGCACACATGTTAGTTACTGGGAAAATAATGAAAATACAGTATTCTTTTAAAGTTGATAAAATGGTAAGAATGAACCTAAGCTTCTATTAAGCTTGTAACAAAATTCTCATCTGGTTCAAAAAGACAAGGAAAATAAATTAAAAGCTTCAGACTGACCATGAAGAACTTCAAATGCTATCATTCATGGGAAACAATGCTATTAAAGATAGAGAGTTGTATCATGCTCATTAGTTGGGAGAAAATATTTTAAAGGTCACAATTTTGTTCCCAAGTTAATCACTGGAAGTCACTGGAATTTCAAGTTAATTTCCAAAAGGATATTTCACAGAAATGGACAGGATGATTCTGAAATTCATTTGATGACAAAAAAGGCCTAAAAGAAAATCAAGAAAACATCAAAGAATTATTTTTAAAAAGAGAGAGAACTTTTGCTACCATATACCAAGAGTCATCATCAAGATATAGCAATGCACACAGTGGTTGTTGAATCAAGGATGTACAAATAAAATAGCGGACCAGAATGTTATTGTTCAATCTCTAAGTCATGTCCAACTCTGTGACCCCATGGACTGCAGCACACCAGGCTTCCCTGTCCTTCACCATCTCCCAGAGCTTGCTCAAATTCATGCTCATTGAGTCAGTGATGCCATCTAACCATCTCATCCTCTGTCGTCCAACTAGAAAAGATTGATAATATATATATGACAAATTGATATTAAGTTCCGTTCAGTACAGTCACTCAGTGTTGTCAGACTCTTTGTGGCCCCATGAATTGCAGCACACCAGGCCTCCCTGTCCATCACCAACTACTGGAGTTCACTCAAACTCATGTCCATTGAGTCGGTGATACCATCCAGCCATCTCATCCTCTGTCGTCTCCTTCTCCTCCTGCCCCCAATCCCTCCCAGCATCAGAGTCTTTTCCAATGAGTCAACTCTTCACATGAGGTAGCCAAAGTACTGGAGTTTCAGCTTTAGCATCATTCCTTCCAAAGAACACCCAGGGCTTATCTCCTTTAGAATGGACTGATTGGATCTCCTTGCAGTCCAAGGGAATCTCAAGAGTCTTCTCCAACACCACAGTTCAAAAGCATCAATTCTTTAGTGCTCAGCTTTCTTCACAGTCCAACTCTCACATCCATACATGACTACTGGAAAAACCATAGCCTTGACTAGACGGACCTTTGTTGGCAAAATAATGTCTCTGCTTTTTAATATGCTATCTAGGTTGGTCATAACTTTTCTTCCAAGGAGTAAGCATCTTTTAATTTCATGGCTGCAATCACCATCTGCAGTGATTTTGGAGCCCCCCAAAATAAAGTCTGACACTGTTTCCACTGTTTCCCCCATCTATCTGCCATGAAGCAGTGGGACCAGATGCCATGATCTTAGTTTTCTGAATGTAGAGCTTTAAGCCAACTTTTTCACTCTCCTCTTTAGGTTGGTACAAAAGTAATTTCACTTTTTGAATCACTGAAATTTGCCATTTGATATTGGATTACATTCTTAATAAATGTGGTTATGCTGTACATCATTTTAATGTGCATTTCCATTTTATGTTATTTTGCTAATGACTTTTTACTTGATGTTTATTTTATATTTATTTCAGACTATGGGAATGATGTTAGACAAAAAGCAAATCCGAGCTATTTTCTTATCTGAGTTCAAAATGGGTCATAAAGCAGCAGAGACAACTGGCAACATCAACAATGCATTTGGCCCAAGAATTGATAACGAATATACACTGCAGTGGTAGTTCAAGAAGTTTTGCAAAGACAAGAGCCTTGAAGATGAGGAGTGCAGTGGCCAGCCATTGGAAGTTGACAATGACCAACTGAGAGTCATCATCAAAGCTGATCCTCTTACAACTACGAAAAAAGTTGTTGAAGAACTCAATGTAGACCATTCTACAGTCACTTGGCGTCTGAAGCAAATTGGAAAGGTGAAAAAGCTCAATCAGGGGGTGTCTCATGAGCTGACAGTAAATCACAAATATCATCATTTTGAAGTGTCAGCTTCTCTCACTCTATGCAACAATGAACCATTTCTCAATCAGATTGTGACGTTTGACAAGTGGATTTTATATGACAACTAGCTATGACCTTCTCAGTGGTTGGACCGAGAGGTTCCAAAGCACTTACCAAAGCCAAACTTGCATCAAAAAAAGGTCATGGTCACTGTTTGATCCACTACAGCTTTCTGAATCCTGGCAAAACCATTACATCTGAGAAGTATGCTCAGCAAATCTCTTAGATGCACCAAAAACTGCAACACCTGCAGCCAGCACTGGTCAACAGAAAGGGCCCAATTCTTCTCCTAACTGCAGATGGCACAAACCAATGCTTCAACAGTTGAATGAATTGGGCCATGAAGTTTTGCCTCATCCATCATATTCACTCGACCTCTCGACAACCGATTGTCATTTCTTCAAGCATCTCAAAACCTTGTTGCAGGGAAAACACTTCCAAACCAGGAGGAGGCAGAAAATGCTTTCCAGCATTCATAGAACTCCAAAGCACGGGTTTTTATGCTACGGGAGTAAACTTATTTCTCATTGGCAAAAATATGTTGATTGTAATGGTCCCTATTTTGACTAATAAAGATGTATTTGAGCCTAGTTGTAATGATTTAAAATTCACGTTCTGAAACCACAATTATGTTTGCACCAACCTAATATATCAGAAATTGCATTACTACTCAGTGTGGGCAGAATGCCCTATTCAAAAATTGGAGCTGTGACAGCTTGTTATTTATTTGGAATAAGTCAGTGAAAATCCTATCCACATCATACAGAAAAATAATTCCATGTAAATCAAGTATCTAAATTTGAAAACAGAAACTTAAAATTTTTTTAGCGCATGGAAAATATTTTCACATTACTGAATTAGCATATTATTTTTTGAACAAAATATAAAATAATACAAGCCTTAAAGTCAATAATTGATAAATATGAAGTGTGAGTTGCTCGGTCGTGTCCAATGTTCAGCAACCCCATCGACTGTAGCCCACCAGGCTCCTCTGTCCATGGAATTCTCAAGGCAAGAATACTGGCGTGAATAGTTATTCCCTTCTCCAGGAGATTTTGCTGACCCAGGGATCGAACACAGGTCTCTCACTGCAGGCAGAGTCTTTACTATCTGAGCCACTAGGGAAAACCCAGTTCATAAATATGGTACATGAAAATTAAAAACCTGTATATGTCATAAAATCTCATAAATGTAAAAGAAATATTAGCTCTGGAATAGATATTTAATACATGTATAATACACAAAGGATATGGGTCAAGAATATATAAAGAATCCCAACAAATCCATAATTTTTAAAAGGCCAACAATGCAATAAAAATGCATAAGTGATGTGAACAGGCAGTTTACAAAAAGAACTCCAATTTTATGCAACTGTATATGATAAAGTAGTAAAAATGTGTAACCTAGAAATATAGGCATCCATCTGGGTAAATCCTAAAAGTATAATGTGGTATGATGAAAGTCAGTTGGAAATAATTCTATTCAGGTCAAATTTTAAATCCCACTAAACAATATTTCATAGTACGTATAGTTGTAAATAAATGTAGAAAAATACAAAATCATGCAGGACGATTATATGCAAAAATTTCAGCAGAGGTAGGGAGATGAAAAATATGAAGGAGGGTCTTTAGCTATAACTGTAACTGCTTCTCTTTACAAAAAATAGTTAAGCATGACAAAATGCTAGCATCTGTTAAATCTGAATGGTTTATTCATTGGTGCTTGTTATATCAAAGTAATGTATTTTTCTTATGTTTGCAATATATCTTAACTTAAAGTATATTAAGAAATTTAAACCTTAAAAATTATGGTGAGAAAATACAAGTGAATATTTATCTGCTCATGGAAGAAAGAAAAGTTTTTAAATATAAAAGAAAAAATAAATCATAAAGGAAAAGGTTGAGAAATATGACTATATAGAAATGTAAAAACTATATAATAAAACACCTCAAATTTTAATTATGCAGTAGAGAACATATTTGTAATATGTATGTATGTGCAATACATATACTTGGTATTGTTAATGTAAAAACCACTCAAAATCAATTTGCTCATCAAATGTGAATATTGATAAACAGAATACTTAACAGTTGATGAATATACAGTGAAATTGGCCCTTTTATCAACTGCTAGTGAGACTTTTAAATGGTTGATCTTTCGGGATAGCAATAGACAATAATAAAAAAAGCACTAACTGTCCATACTAAAAATATACATTAATCTGAAAAAACTTATGATCTCTAAGGAGTGAGATGTCATAAATGAGTTACAGTTTCTATTTTATACACTTTCTTTTTAAGTGTCTGGTTTTTATTACTTTTATAATTTAAAATCACAATTACTTTTCAATTTAAAATATTAGAAGAACTAAGTTCTATCTTTTAGCTTCTAATTTTATTTCTCAGGACATCATCCTAGGGAAATAGACATGTGCACAAAACTTAACATTGTAGTTTATCCTTGTAAATTTTATAATACCAAAACATAGACACAACCTAAATACTAAACATTAGAGTAATAATTAAGCACATTACAGTACCTAAACATAATGGAGTAATATGCTGATATCCTTAAACTATGTTTTAAAAAACCTCACCATAAAATGCTTACTGTATGATTGTAAGAAAAAAGAAAGGATAACTCAGTCATGCCTTTGAGTGTCCAGTTAATGGAAAAAAGCTTTGTAATGCAATCTAAATTGAAAAAGGGATGAATGGTTTTTACTACAAGAAGACCAGTTATGCAGGCAAGGGAGCAACTCCCCTCCTATGTAGATCCAATGAAGGATTTGGGAAGGAAAAAAATTCTCGCTCTGTAAGATGTGCTTTTTTTAATTTTCATTTTGCTCTCCCAAGAATATAAAAATATCAAATAGCAGATTGCAACCCAGTGTGGAGGATCACCCTGACATTCTTCCTCCCCCTTTCTCTCCTCCAGTTTTAGGATTCATCACTCACCACTCTCTCTCTCTCTACCCAACAGAACAGTTCTCACTGACAACCCACATTGGAGACAAACAATTTACAAGGAGAGAGACAGAGATTTACAGTGACCTGGGACTTGCAAATACCTAACAGAAGACTAACAGACTCGGAAGAAACAAAGAAGTGGAGACTTCAGGAGGAAGGAACAAAGTTAAAAGGACAAATGAACTGAGGAAAAGAGGAAAAGAAAAGGTATTGCCTTTCTCATAGCTAGAGGAAAAAAACATCCCCAAACCACCTGAAAGTGGGGCCAACACAATCTCAGTCAGTAAGCAGGACGAGAGAGAAAAATCAAGGTCTCACCTATTAATGTAGTATGTACTATCTACCGCTACCCCCCGGATAGTTTGGACTAACCACCAGAGGCCTTGAGCAAACTGCAGCTTCAACTCATCTGCCAAATTTCTATGATGTTCACTTTTGTGGGTCACAAGATAATAACTGCTATCGGGAGGGGAATATTTACTCTCATACCCATGACAAGAAATGGTCTACACAGCTTTGGGGAGATATGCCAAAAAGGCAATAACTCAGCCCGAAAATTTATACTTGATCATCAGCTCAGCAGAGAATATCTAAAGATATCATATGAGTCCCCAAACCAGGAGATACCGTAGAGCACATCTACACATAAATATATATTTTTCTATGCATAAAAAAGAGCAAGAGGAAAGGCACTAAAATATTATCAATGTTTTCCAGAGATTACAAGTGATTTTTATTTCCTTATAAAGCACAGTGTTTTAAAGTATTAATTGATGCTTGTTTTCCTTCTTGATAATTCCTTTTTATCCTACAGTACATTCTGCAATTAAAATTAGACATCGGCATTGAAGCTTATTATCCTGGGGATGGGAGAACAAAAAAATGAGCCAACATAATGAGTCAATATGTTTTACATTTGAGTATCAAAATAAAATTGTAAAGTACTCTGAAGAAATGTGAACAGAGGTAACATTGTACAAGAGGCAGTGACCAAAACCATTCTTTAACTAGGAAGAGACTTTAAAAGTCAAAGAAACTTTGATTTGCTAAAGTGAGGCACCTGAGAGGAAAAAAAATAATATTTTCAAACTCTAAAACCTTGCCTTTTCATATCAAGAACAAAGACTAGAGGACCCAGGGTTGATATAATAAACCATCCAGTAGAGAAGAATTTGTAATGACATCAGAGCAATTTTCCACCCACAAAAACAGGAGAGAAGAATCCTTTCTGTACTGGGAGAGACATTTGGAGAGGAAGACTCCAGCTGCTGATGTGGGACAGTGCTTCCTGATCCTCTACCCAGGTAAAAATCCACTGAAATGCAGATGAAGATTTAAAGAAAAAAATTCAAAGAGATTCAGTTCAGTTCAGTTCAGTCGCTGAGTCGTGTCTGACTCTTTGCAACACCATGGACTGCAGCATGCCAGGCTTCCCAGTTCATCACAAACACCCAGAGTTTACTCAAACTCATGTCCATTGAGTTGGTGATGCCATCCAACCATCTCATCCTCTGTCGTCCCCTTCTCCTCCTGCTCTCAGTCTTTCCCAGCATCAGGGTCTTTTCAAATGAGTCAGTTCTTTGAATGAGGCGACCAAAGTATTGGAGTTTCAGCTTCAGCATCAGTCCTTCCAAAGAACACCCAGGGCTGATCTCCTTCAGAATGGACTGGTTGGATCTCCTTGCAGTCCAAGGGATTCTCAAGAGTCTTCTCCAATACCACAGTTCAAAAGCATCAATTCTTCGGCACTCAGCTTTCTTTATACTCCAACTCTCACATCCATACATGACTATTGGGAAAACCATAGCTTTGACTAGATGGCCCTTTGTTGGCAAAGTAGTGTCTCTGTTTTTTAATATGCTGTCTAGGTTGGTCATAGTTTTTCTTACAAGGAGCAAGCATCTTTTAATTTCATGGCTACAGTCACCATCTTCAGTAATTTGGGAGCCCCCTAAAAAGTAAAGTCTGTCACTGTTTCCATTGTTTCTCCATCTATTTGCCATGGAGTGATGGGACCAGATGCCATGATCTTCATTTTTTGAGTGTTGAGTTTCAAGCCAGCTTTTTCACTCTCCTCTTTCACTTTCATCAAAAGGTTCTTTAGTTCTTCTTTGCTTTCTGCCATAAGGGTGGTGTCATCTGCATATCTGAGGTTATTGATATATCTCCCAGCAATCTTGATTCCAGCTTGTGCTTCATCCAGCCCAGCATTTTACATGATGTACTCTGCATATAAGTTAAATAAGCAGGGTGACAATATACATCTTTGGCATATTCCTTTCCCGATTTGGAACCAGTCTGTTGTTCCATGTCCAGTTCTAACTGTTGCTTCTTGACCTGCACACAGATTTCAGGAGGCAGGTCAAGTGGTCTGGTATTCCTATCTCTTGAAGAATTTTCCACAGTTTGTCGTGATCCACACAGTCAAAGGCTTTTGCATAGTCAATAAAGCAGAAATAGGTGTTTTTATGGAACTCTCTTGCTTTTTTGATGATCCAACAGATGTTGGCAATTTTATCTCTGTTCCTCTGCCTTTTCTAAATTCAGCTTGAACATCTGGAAGTTCACAGTTCACCAACTGTTGAAGCATGGCTTGGAGAATTTTGAGGATTACTTTGCTAGCGTGTGAGATGAGTGCAATTGTGCGGTAGTTTAAACAGTCTTTGGCATTGCCTTTCTTTGGGATTGGAATGAAAACTGAAATTTTCTGGTCCTGTGGCCACTGTTGACTTTTCCAAATTTGCTGGCATATTGAGTGTGGCACTTTCACAGCATCATCTTTTAGGATTTGAAACAGCTCAACTGGAATTTCATCACCTTCACAAGCTTTGTTTGTAGTGGTGCTTCCTAAGGCCCACTTGATTTTGCATTCCAGGATGTCTGGCTCTAGGTGAATGATCACATCATCATGGTTATCAAGGTCATGAAGACCATTTTGTATAGTTTTTCAGTGTATTCTTGCCACCTCTTCTTAATATCTTCTGCTTCTGTTAGGTCTATACCATTTCTGTCCTTTATTGTGCCCATTTTTGCATGAAACATTCCCTTGGTATCTCTAATTTTCTTGAAGAGATCTCTAGTCTTTGAATTCTAAATATTCTCTGCTTATCAACTGCATGTTTTGGAAGAGGTGGCCTCTAAGTTTGCCCCCAGGTGACCAATACAGTGGCTGCATTGGAGTAGAAATGGTAGTGAAGTATGTTTATGAAGAAAGGAAGTTGACCCATTGCCACTTCCTCTGAAATCTTCATTGGCTTCTGAGGTAAGTGTAGGAAATAGAAAGGGTTTCTGTGTGTCTAATGGAGCATGGAAGGTGACTAAGAATTGAGAAATGGTATGTCTGCCAGGGTGTCATCATAGCACCAGGACAGGGAACTGAGTATCAAGATGCAGATGGGACAGTCAAGTCTGAAGCTAGTGAACTTGACTGAGTCTCAGCAACTCGATTTGTCTACATGTGCTATAAATGGAGTTCAGTCAGTCTGAGATTACGGCCAGGCTTCAGATTCCCCCACTCGTCCTACCTCCAAATCATTACTGTGCATTGCCCACATTAAGGGAATTACACAAGTAAGCATATCAGGGCTGAATGCAAGATAAGCAGATATATAAGACCAGTCTAGACAAGCTACTTACACTTCAGCCAAGGACAATAAGAATAGAGAGCTGACTCTCACACCCAAAGGAAATGACAATTTGGAAGAAGGAAGAGTTGAGTGAGAAGACTCATAAAGGACTGAATTTGAAATGAGAAATACTTAAGATACCTTATAGTGTAGGATTAAGTCTACTGCAGAAAGTTGAAATGCAAGTTAAAAGCTAGGTGAATTTCAGTAGAGAAATCAAGAATATTATATTCCTATAAAAATATTTGAGTTTGTAACTGTAATTTTCTACTTGCTCTGTTTTTCTTTAAACTTCTAAAATTTCCCATATATACCACATATTTACAGTTATTCTTTCAAATATGAACAAAATAAATATTCAAATAAAGCTATCAAAATTTTCAAAGATTCAGATTATGTTGCTTTTGAAAGTCTTGGACTGGTAGGAGTCTGACCTTGTATCTAGGGAAAATAGAAAAGATGGTGTCCTATTATGGGAAATTATAAAAGTTAGAAACGGGTGGGGACTTGCTAAATATATTTTAAATTGACACACATTAAAGCTGTTGTTTAGTTGCTAAGTCATGTCATGTCTAACTCTTTTGAGACTTTATGGACTGTCGCCCACCAGGCTCCTCTGTCCATGGGATCCTCCAGGCAAGAATGCTGGAGTGGGTCGCCATTTCCTTCTCCAAGGGATCTTCCCCACCCAGGGATTGAGCCCATGTCTCTTGCATTGGCAGGTGGATTATTTATTACTGAGCCACCAGAAGGGGTGGAGTGAGTGAAGTCATTCAGTCGTGTCTGACTCTTTGCGAGCCGGTGGACTGTAGCCCACCAGGCTCCTCCGTCCATGGGATTCTCCAGGCAAGAATACTGGAGTGGGTTTCCATTTCCTTCTCCAGGGGATCTTCCCAACCCAGGGATCTAACCCAGTTCTCCCCAATTGCAGGCAGATGCTTTAACCTCTGAGCCATCAGGGAAGCCCATTAAAACTGTTAGAAGCTGTTAAAATCTACAAGTAAGTATCTGGAGAGAAAGAAAGAATCTTCTGTGCTAAGAAAAAGTAGAAAATTCTGTATTTAAAATAGGAGAAAATGTGACATTTGATAAACAACTTGGTAAATGTATAAGCATAATGCTATGGGAGCAAATGCAGAGGACCCATTAGTTCCTTTGAGAAGTTCATAAATCTCTTGAAAGCTGAATCTGCAAACCTAAACATATAAAGTGATGACAGCAAATGCTGATGTTTCCTCTTCCTTGACAAATTCCCATAACAGGTATATCAGCTGATGTCAAGGCAAAGAGGACACAATAAGGGATGCTTTTTGCTGTCTCAGAATATGTGACATTACAAATACACTTTTTCCTGTCATTATTGGACTCAATCCAGGAGTTGTAAACTCGTAGCACTCTGGTTGACCTAGCCCACAGGCATGTTTTTTCTGGTTCACAATTTTCTTTAGAATAAATTTAAATGTCTTTTGGTTCATTATACTCACTCCGGTTCACACTGATCACACTGGTCTCTTTTAGGAAAATCAACATCATGCAATGGTTAAGAATAGAAATCTTGAGAGTCAGAGTACTTGAGTTGAAATTCAAGGTCTGCCACTTACAAATTATGTGACTTTGGGAAAAATGACTTAACCTCTCTGTCCCTTGTCGGTCTCATCTAAAAGTAGGAATAGTACTGGTCGGGTTGTAGTGAGAATTAAATAGCTTAATATTTGTAAAGCACTTAAAATAATGCTCACACAGAAATCTCTGTAAAATATTTGTTAAAAACATAAATATGGACTCATCTCCACCCTGATTATGTTTCCTCCTTTGCCTCTCCAAGATTTTGGATTTGTGTTGTTGTTGTTCAGTAGCTTAGTCATATCCAACTCTTTGTGACCCCATGGACTGCAGCACTCCAGACTTTCCTGTCCTTCACCATCTCCCAGAGCTTGCTCAAACTCATGTCCATTGAGTCAGTAATGCCATCCAACCACCTTGTCCTCTGTTCTCCCCTTCTCCTCCTGCCTTCAACCATTCCCAGCATCAGAGTCTTTTCTAATGAGTCAGCTCTTCACATCAGGTGCCCAAAACATTGGCGCTTCAGCTTCAGCATCAGTCTTTCCAATGAATATTCAGGGTTGATTTCATTTAGGATTGACTGGTTTGATCTCCTTGCAGTCCAAGGGCCTCACAAGAGTCTTCTCCAATACCACAGTTCAAGAGCATAAATTCTTCTGTGTTTAGTCTGCTTTATGGTCCGACTCTCACATCCATACACGACTACTGGAAAAACCATAGCTTTGACTATATGGACCTTTGTTGGCAAAGCAATGTCTCTGCTTTTTAATATGTTGTTTAGGCTTATCATAGCTTTTCTTCCAGGGAGCAAGAATCTTTTAATTTCATGGTTGCAGTCACCATGTGCAGTGATTTTGGGTTTGTACCTCTGGCTTAATTTATCTCCAAGAAAGCTTTTACCTTGGCCCTTCATGTAAGCAATCTGAGTGTCCCACACTACATGGTGTGAAATGAGGAATTCCAAGAGTTCTTTTCCACATATCTCCCCTGTATGGACAACACAGCTGACTCATTACCATCATCATAAAAAAAAATCTTCTGAGCTATTTAAACAGCAGAGATATGAAGGGATGTAAGAGGTACTCTCTGTTTAAAGGGGATTATTAACTGGAAAGACTGGAATTGTACATGAAAAGTAAGTACAGTAGAAGATTACTTATGCTAAATGCTAAATGACAGAAGCCTACTGGATAAAGCTGCGATCATAGATGGATCAGGTGGACCAGGTAGATTCTATAGAGAGTGTATGAGGCTTGAGGTAGTTTTTGAAGGAGGAGTAAGGCTTATATCTGCCTGGGTATTAGAGGAAGGCATTCTGAACAAGATATTTGTGATCAAAATACAGAGGTGAGAACACGTCTAGAAGCTTGAGAAATTACACCTTATTTTTGCAAATAAATAAAGATTAATCTGTTAGCAAGGTGTAAGATGGAGGAGAGTCAGTGGATAGAAAAGAAGTTAGGATACCAGAAAGGAAACATGAAGACTGGCTGGGAGACTGTTTCAGTAAACTGTTTAAGATTGAGTTGATGGTCTGAACCAGGGTAGGGCCATAAACCTGGAAAAGGTAGTCAGCAAGCTAAAGACATCATTAAGGAAATGAAACCTCTCAATTATTTTGTCCAATTAACTTCTATTCATCCATCAAAATGAAGAGTAAGCTCTTCATGAACTCTATTTTACGCATATTTGTCCATACTATAGTATACCAAAACATTCTGTTAACATGTCAATTTCTTCTTAACCTAAAAACTCCTTCTGGTTATGGGGTTTGTCTGATTTTGTTTCTCTAGAACTTGGCACAGTGCCTGACATATATTAAAGTTTTAAAAAGTGTAAAACTGAATCAAAGAATCAATAAGACAAAGTAGCTTTTAATGAACAGGGAGAAAAAGAGTTATTGAGACTGCCTGGTACTTGGAAGACGAAAAAAAAAGTGACATGAATTCTAGAAGAAAATTAGATTTGGGAGGAAAGGGAAATCTTTTTTTTTTCAGGAATGGAGTGAAAGCTTTGAAAATCTAACATGCTCTCTCTCTCCATCTCTCTGTCTACCTCATCCCTCCCCCTACTTGCAACAATGAAAGTTATTAGCTGGAAAAAGTAACAATACTATATATTTAACAAATTGGTACACAGTTATTATAATCTATAAGGAATAGAGCCTTGTTGGGAAATGGGACACAGAAGCAATCAGTTTGAGCTTAGAGAATAGATACAGCATCTGAGTGATTTGCTGTATGAAATGGTGGGGGAGGAGGGGTTTCAGGAAAACTGAGATGGGATGGTTAAAGAACTGGGGTTGTGGGGCTTCCCATGTGATTAGGATTCTGTGCTTCCATTGCTGGGGACCTGGGTTTGATCCCTGGTCAAGGAACTAAGATCCTGCAAGCTATGTGGTATGACTAAAAAGAAAAAAAAAGGAAAAATAAAAAAAGAACTGGGTTGAGGGAGGCTCTTAAAGAATAAAGTATTCATTGGCCAATAACACAGTCAGATTAATGTCACCATGACTATCATTTTGGGGTTTGACCTTCCTCTGTCCCTGAAAAGATGAAGCCACATACTATTACAGGAAATATAAGGGACATTTCAAACATAGTCATGTTACTTTTGCATTAACCAGCCTTCTATTATCCACAGTCGTCCACCACCACAGGCCCAGGGACACTGCTTATCTCAAGGACTATCTTTTGAATGGTTAAAAAAAATGCAGAAAATCATCTCTCATCTCTTAGAGGTGATAGATTTCCAAGTTAAAGGAACTTGGGAAACTTGGCAATTTCCTACTAACAAGGTATGACTGTTTCAGTGAACTGTTTGAGGTATCTGCTCCCTTTTATCCTGAGAGATAACCATGAAATGATACAGCTACAGTCTAATTCCCTGACAATATCAATATGGCCCAAATGAGTCATCACCATCAGTGAGGCATGGACTTTGCACAGAGTAGGGGCATAGGTTGATGCTTAATAAACCTTCTGGAGTTAAAGTGAGCTGTACTTGCAGTGGTAATGATGAAATTGCCCAGATCTAGCTACATGTGACGAAAGGCACCCAGTTGAGACATTTCTGGTCAAAGTTTAGGTACACACAGGGGCTAGGAAATGAGGAAAGTAAACTTAGCAAAACTGAAGAGGCAGAGTGAGAAACAAGAAACTGCATGGGCTTTGGAGTAAGTGATACCTGAATTTGAGTCCTGGCTGTACCACTTTTTAGCTATATAAGGTTGGGCAAGTTTAATAATGTCTATGAGCACTATTGGGCTTCTCTGGTAGTTCAATAGTAAAGAATCCACCTGCCAATGCAGATGTGAATTTGATCCCTGGGTCAAGAAGATCCCCTGGAGAAGGAAATGGCAATCCACTCCACTCCAGTATTTTGCCCCTGAGAATTCCATGGACAGAGGAACCTGGTGGGCCACAGTCCATGGGGTCTCAAAGAGTCGGACATGACTGAAGTGACTGAGCATGCAAAGATATCCATGTCCTAATCTCTAGAACCTATAGATGTGTTACCTTACATAGCAGAGGGGATTTTTCAAATGCAATTAAATTGAAGATCCTAAGATGGAGAGATTATCCTGCATTATTTAGGTGGGCCCAATGTAATTACACAGGTCTTTATAAGAGGAAAGCAAGAGAGTCAAACGCAGAAAAAAAGAGATGTAGTAATGGAAGCAGAGATCAAAGTGATATGCTTTGAAGACAGAGAAGAGGGGCTTAAGCCCAGGAATGTGGGTGGCCTCTACAAGCTGAAAAAAAGAAGGAAATGGATTCTCCCCTAGAGCCTTCAAAAGGAACACAGCCCCATAGACACCTTGATTTTAAGACTTCTTGCTAAGTTGCTTCAGTCGTCTCTGACCCTCTGCAACTCCATGGATTATGGCCCACAAGGTTCCTCTGTCCATAGGATGCTCGAGGGCAAAATCTTGGAGTGGGTTGCCATTTCCTCTTCCAGCAAATCTTTCCAACCCAGGAATCGAACTCAAGTCTCTGGCAGCTCCTGAACTGGCAGGCAGGTTCCTTACCACAAGTGCCACCTGAGAACCTAAGACATCTTACATCCAGAATATAAAAGAATATGTTTGTGTGTACTTAAGTCTCTAAGTTTGTGGTATTTTATTACAGCAGTGACAGGAAACTAATAAATCTAGATTTGGTGAAGAGAATTGTGTACTGTCATCTGTTCAGTTCAGTTGTTCAGTCGTGTCCGACTCTTTTCGACCCCATGAATCACAGCATGCCAGGCCTCCCTGTCCATCACCAACTCCTGGAGTTCACTCAGACTCACGTTCATCGAGTCAGTGATGCCATCCAGCCATCTCATACTCTGTCGTCCCCTTCTCCTCCTGCCCCCAATACCTCCCAGAATCAGAGTCTTTTTCAATGAGTCAACTCTTCGCATGAGGTGGCCAAAGTATTGGAGTTTCAGCTTTAGCATCATTCCCTCCTAAGAAATCCCAGGGCTGATCTCCTTCAGAATGGACTGGTTGGATCTCCTTGTAGTCCAAGGGACTCTCAAGAGTCTTCTCCAACACCACAGTTCAAAAGCATCAATTCTTTGGTGCTCTGCCTTCTTCACAGTCCAACTCTCACATTCATACATGACCACAGGAAAAACCATAGCCTTGACTAGATGGACCTTAGTCGGCAAAGTAATGTCTCTGCTTTTGAACATACTATCTAGGTTGGTCATAATTTGTCTTTCAAGGAGTAAGCATCTTTTAATTCCATGGCTGCAGTCATGATCTGCAGTGATTTTGGAGCCCCCCAAAATAAAGTCTGACACTGTTTCCCCACTTATTTCCCATGAAATGATGGGACCAGATGCCATGATCTTCGTTTTCTGAATGTTGAGCTTTAACCCAACTTTTTCACTCTCCTCTTTCACTTTCATCAAGAGGTTTTTCAGTTCCTCTTCACTTTCTGCCATAAGGGTAGTGTCATCTGCATATCTGAGGTTATTGATATTTCTCCCAGAAATCTTGATTCCAGCTTGTGCTTCTTCCAGTCCAGCGTTTCTCATGATGTACTCTGCATAGAAGTTAAGCAGCCTTGACGTACTCCTTGTCCTATTTGGAACCAGTCTGTTGTTCCATGTCCAGTTCTAATTGTTGCTTCCTGACCTGCATATAGGTTTCTCAAGAGGCAGGTCAGGTGGTCTGGTATTCCCATCTCTTTCAGAATTCCAGAGTTTATTGTGATCCACACAGTCAAAGGCTTTGGCATAGTCAATAAAGCAGAAATAGATGTTTTTCTGGAACTCTCTTGCTTTCTCGATGATCCAGCGGACATTGGCAATTTGATCTCTGGTTCCTCTGCCTTTTCTAAAACCAGCTTGAACATCAGGAAGTTCACGGTTCAGGTATTGCTGAAGCCTGGCTTGGAGAATTTTGAGCATTACTTTACTAGCATGTGAGATGAGTGCAATTGTGTGGTAGTTTGAGCATTTTTTGGCATTGCCTTTCTTTGGGATTGGAATGAAAACTGACCTTTTCCAGTCCTGTGGCCACTGCTGAGTTTTCCAAATTTGCTGGCATATTTAGTGCAGCACTTTCACAGTATCATCTTTCAGGATTTGAAACAGCTCCACTGGAATTCCATCACCTCCACTAGCTTTGTTCATAGTGATGCTTTCTAAGGCCCACTTGACCTCACATTCCAGGATGTCTGGCTCTAGGTGAGTGATCACACCATCATAATTATCTCAGTCATGAAGAATTTTTCTGTGCAGTTCTTCCATGTATTCTTGCCACCTCTTCTTAATATCTTCTGCTTCTATTAGGTCCGTACCATTTCTGTCTTTTATCGAGCCCATCTTTGCATGAAATGTTCCCTTGGTATCTCTAATTTTCTTGAAGAGATCTTTATTCTTTCCCATTCTGTTCTTTTCCTCTATTTCTTTGCATTGATCGCTGAAGAAGGCTTTCTTATCTCTTCTTGCTATTCTCTGGAACTCTGCATTCAGATGCTTATATCTTTCCTTTTCTCCTTTGCTTTTCACCTCTCTTCTTTTCACAGCTATTTGTAAGGCCTCCCCAGACAGCCATTTTGCTTTTTTGCATTTATTTTCCATGGGGATGGTCTTGATCCCTGTGTCCTGTACAATGTCACGAACTTCATTCCATAGTTCATCAGGCACTCTATCTATCAGATCTAGACCCTTAAATCTATTTCTCACTTCCATTGTATAATCATAAGGGATTTGATTTAGGTCATACCTGAATGGTCTAGTAGTTTTCCCTACTTTCTTCAATTTAAGTCTGAATTTGGTAATAAGGAGTTCATGATCTGAGCCACAGTCTGCTCTTGGTCTTGGTTTTGCTGACTATATAGAGTTTCTCCATCTTTGGCTGCAAAGAATATAATCAATCTGATTTTGGTGTTGACCATCTGGTGATGTCCATGTGTAGAGTCTTCTCTTGTGTTGTTGGAAGTGGGTGTTTGCTATGACCAGTGCATTTTCTTGGCAAAACTCTATTAGTCTTTGCCCTGCTTCATTCCGCATTCCAAGGCCAAAATTTGCCTGTTACTCCACGTGTTTCTTGACTTCCTACTTTTGCATTCCAGTCCCCTGTAATGAAAAGGACATCTTTTTGGTTGTTAGTTCTAAATGGTCTTGTAGGTCTTCATAGAACTGTTGAACTTCAGCTTCTTAGGTGTTAGTGGTTGGGGCATAGACTTGGATAACTGTGATATTGAATGGTTTGCCTTGGAGACGAACAGAGATCATTCTGTCATTTTTGAGATTGCATCCAAGTACTGCATTTCAGACTCTTTTGTTGACCATGATGGCTATTCCATTTCTTCTGAGGGATTCCTGCCTGCAGTAGTAGATATAATGGTCATCTGAGTTAAATTCACCCATTCCAGTCCATTTTAGTTCGCTGATTCCTAGAATGCCGACGTTCACTCTTGCCATCTCTTGTTTGACCACTTCCAATTTGCCTTGATTCGTGGACCTGACATTCCAGGTTCCTATGCAATATTGCTCTTACAGCATCAGACCTTGCTTCTATCACTAGTCACATCCACAGCTGGGTATTGTTTTTGCTTTGGCTCCATCCCTTCATTCTTTCTGGAGTTATTTCTCCACTGATCTCCAGTATCATATTGGGCACCTACTGACCTGGGGAGTTCCTCTTTCCGTATCCTATCATTTTGCCTTTTCCTACTGTTCATGGGGTTCTCAAAGCAAAAATACTGAAGTGGTTTGCCATTCCTTTCTCCAGTGGACCACATTCTGTCAGATCTCTCCACCATGACCCGTCCATCTTGGGTTGCCCCGCAGGCATGGCTTGGTTTCATTGAGTTAGACAAGGCTGTGGTCCTAGTGTGATAAGATTGACTAGTTTTCTGTGAATATGGTTTCAGTGTGTCTGCCCTCTGATGCCCTCTTGCAACACCTACCATCTTACTTGGGTTTCTCTTACCTTGGCGTGGTGTATCTCTTCACAGCTGCTCCAGCAAAGCACAGCAAAGTACTGTCATCATCTCCCAAAAGAATCACCTGTAGGGCTATATCACTAAATATCTCCATAACTTGCCACCACAGCAACCACTGCCCATATAATGGCAAAAATAAAACCAAGAACCAAAAACCTGAATTCCTCTTCCAGACCACATAGTATCACTCTGGAATACAAGCCCTTGATTCTTGTCACCAGTAATGTTTCTTAGAACAGGGCCCTAGAATGGCTACATAGACCCCAAAAAGAAGTTTGTCTTGCTATTTTTGACCTTAGTCACTTTGGGGCTGAAAGTGATAGCAAAGAAGAATGGTCATTATTCCTTTTACTCTTTAAGGAAAAAATGGCTTGCTTCACCCACCTGTGCATAAGAGGTGGCTCGAAGTGAGTGATAAGCAGGCACTATTCTTGGAGATAATACAAGCCTCTGGCTCCCACTCAATAGAATCCAACTGTGCTTGATGCTGAGGTGACATGGGCACCACTTCAACTCTATAAGTGTGTCATTTGTATGGCTTTGTTGTGAGACAGAGAGACAGGATACCTGAGCTGTGGAAGTATAGTTGGGTAATTTGCTTGCCATGGTCCCAGGTTTGGTGCATAATTTTAGGGGAAAAAAATGAGACATTTTTGAATGTTCACTTTCACTAGATTAGAAAGATGCTACTTTCAATTTTACAAAAACCACTGAAGCATGTTACTCAATACTGAACCCACACTGACTTATTTTTGCAAAAGACTACCTTACCATGTAATGCATTTTAACTGTGCAAAGGATAGTGGGGAGTTCTGTTCCTTCTTTCATTATTTTGTGTTTTTTAAAATGCAGCACTCAATGTAGAAATCTCTGTGGACACAAAGCTTACCTTCTGACAATACCAATATATTCAGCTTTATTTTTTTTAAAGAAGCAAGCTTCTGTCAATTGGAAATAAAGTCTTAACCATTAAATTATTGGTAAAAAAATACCAGATATAACTGAGAAGACCAAACTTTGAATTTTCCTTACATATTATGTATGGAAATTCCGGAAGCCTAGGAGTCAGAAGCATATAACTTTTTATCGAACTAATGACATCTCCGTACTAACTTCTCCCTTTGAGGCAAATGACCAAAATTAGAAGTGAAACTCATATCCCAGAGCTTGGTACAATGCCTAGCATTCATGCATACATTTATTCATCCATCCTTACATTCATTCAACAAATACTTATTGAGCACATTCTTTTTCAAGTGCCTGATAATAGGAATACAGCAGTGAACAAGAAACGTCCTTGCCCCCATGAACTTAAAGTCTAGCAAATGGTACATGTCTGATAAATGAAACAAATTTATTCATTTACCTATAGTTGAAAAGCTAATTTCTAAAGAATGCCCTAATTTCTGTGTGCACACACAAGCATGTGTGTGATCATAATGGTGTTTAGAACTAAAGAGAGGAAGCAGACACCTGGGTGGGGGTGTATTTCACATTCCTACTCTTCTAATCTCCTGCACCTGTGCCACTGACAGCTCTAGTTGTAAGTGTAACCCCTGATGGTAACCCCTGATAATAATCCTTAATGATCACTATATTCTGTTTAAGGCATTTAAAGTAAACACAGACTTTTTTTTTTTTTTTGACAAGAGTTGGGAGAAAAAGTGGTTCTAAGTAGCCTTCAATGGAATCCTCTCTGAGTCAGAATGGAGTATTAGTTTCCAAAGAACAGGGGATATGGAGTCAGAACTCCTGGATTTGAATCTCGGCTGTCATATGAATTCGGGCACCTCCCTAAGCCTCAACTTAACATCTAAAATGGAGACAATAATAATGGTTTAGCAGGGTTCTGAGAATTAAATAAAACAATGCATATAGATCATTTACCACAAGGCCCAATACATAGTTCTCAGTAAAAATAGTAGTAGTAGTAGTTGCTGTTGTAATTGTGTTATGCTTATTTCGCACCATTTCAGTTAGCTAAGAATTTACTATAACCTATGGGAAGCACAAGCTGGAATCAACATTACCAGGAGAAATATCAATAACCTCAGATATGCAGATGACACAACCCTTATAGCAGAAAGTGAAGAGGAACTAAAAAGCCTCTTGATGAAAGTGAAAAAGGAGAGTGAAAAAGCTGGCTTAAAGCTCAACATTCAGAAAATGAAGATCATGGCATCTGGTCCCATCATTTCATGGGAAATAGATGGGGAAACAGTGGAAACAGTGTCAGACTTTATTTTGGGGGGCTCCAAAATCACTGCAGATGGTGATTGCAGCCATGAAACTAAAAGACACTTACTCCTTGGAAGAAAAGTTATGACCAACCTAGATAGCATATTCAAAAGCAGAGATATTACTTTACAAACAAAGGTCCGTCTAGTCAAAGCTATGGTTTTTCCAGTGGTTATGTACGGATGCGAGAGCTGGACTGTGAAGAAAGCTGAATGCCGAAGAATTGATGCTTTTGAACTGTGGTGTTGGAGAAGACTCTTGAGAGTCCCTTGGACTGCAAGGAGATCCAACCAGTCCATTCTGAAGGAGATCAGCCCTGGGATTTCTTTGGAAGGAATGATGCTAAAGCTGAAACTCCAGTACCTTGGCCACCTCATGTGAAGAGTTGACTCATTGGAAAAGACTCTGATGCTGGGAGGGATTGGCAGGAGAAGGGGACGACAGAGGATGAGATGGCTGGATGGCATCACTGACTCAATGGACGTGAGTTTGAGTGAACTCTGGGAGTTGGTGATGGACAGGGAGGCCTGGTGTGCTGAGATTCGTGGGGTCGCAAAGAGTCAGACACGACTGAGCAACTGAACTGAACTGAGCCACCTAATGGGCTTTCTAATGCTCTAATGAGAACATGTCACAGAAAAGAAAATCTGACTTTGGTTCTTCTTCCTGAGCCATTCATCTCCTCCATGGTGTCTTCTTCCACTCTTTAGTCCTAAACACTATCACAAACATACACACACACACACCTGAATTAGGCCAGAGGTGGCAAGTCAGCCATGATGGATTCATAGTTGCTGTCTGGGATAATTTGTTGAGAAGGATCCTGAGATTGCACTGAGAATCAACCCTTAAATGTAGCATGATTGATGAGTAATGTCTGTCATGGGCATAGATTATTAATAGTAAGTGATAGCTTACATGAGATATAGTTGGCATCTATGCCCTTAAGTCTTCTGGAAAGAAAGGATAGATCATTAGCACTTCAGTATGATTTTTAGTCTGTCTATTTTCTTTTATTCTTGGAGCATACTTGTGCTTTTTGAGTTTTGGTGATTATTGTGGAATTTAAAAAAAAAAAAGTCTTAACTTCCAATTAAATAAATTCCCAACATTAGGAAGCAAATAAGAGATTTGGTTAGGACAACAGCATTGCTTTTCTGAAATTGTATCACATGAGAAAACAACCTGCTTTACTCTTGCTTAAGCTGCAGCTTAATTTTTGTGATTCCATAAATTTGACTTAGACAAATGAACAAACTATCAAACAGATACCATTGTATATTCACACAATGAAATACTAATCAGCAATTTCAAATGAAGGAATTACTGAGACACAAAACAATATGAATAAATTTCGCAGATATTTTGCTAAGAGAAAAAAATGCCAGACACAAAAGAATATATACTATATAATTCTATTTTTATATACATAAATTTTGAAAACATGAAAACCTACTCCATGTGGCAGTTCCAAACTTCAGTGTACAACAAAATCACCTGAAAAGCTTGTTAAAATCAGGGTTTCTGATTCTGCTGGTTTAGGGTGGTGCCTAAGAATTTGCATTTTGAACAAGTTCCCAGGTGATTCTGAAGCTGTTAGTCCTGGATCCACACTTTAAAAATCACAGATATGCTGTGATAGAAGTCGAAACAGTGGTTACCTTGGGGGTAGGAGGGGGCGGGGTTTGCTGGTGTTGACTTGAAAAAGGCATAAAAGAACTTTCTGAGATGATGGAAATGTTCTATATCTTGACCTGGGTAATGATCATGTAAGTATATACATAGGTAAAATACTATCCAGGTTATCCTTTGGATTTGCATCTTTTACTGCATGTAAGTTGTACTTTTCATTAGAGGGAAGAACATGAGCTTTAGAATCAAACAAATGAAGTTTAAATTCCCAGCTCTACCACTTACCAATTCTGTGAATATCAGCAAATTATTTCATTTACCCAAGCCTTACTACTTTCATATATAAAATAGGGTCCATGATAGTACTGTCTGAAAAGGTTATGAGAATTCAATGAGATGCTTAATGTAAAGTGCTGAGTAAAATGCTTGGCATAAATTATATAAATGTTTGCTCTTACTTTTAGACAAGAATCTTAAGTTATAAGAATCAAATAGGGCAAAAGAGACACAGATGTATAGAACAGTGTTTTGGACTCTGTGGGAGAGGGCGAGGGTGGGATGATTTGGGAGAATGGCATTGAAACATGTATAATATCATGTATGAAACGAATCGCCAGTCTACGTTCGATGCATGACACAGGATGCTCGGGGCTGGTTCACTGGGACGACCCAGAGGGATGGTACGGGGAGGGAGGAGGGAGGGGGTTCAGGATGGGGAACACGTGTATACCTGTGGCAGATTCATGTTGATGTATAGCAAAACCAATACAATATTGTAAAGTAATTAACCTCCAATTAAAATAAATAAATTTATATTAAAAAAAGAATCAAATAGTTTCTCTCCCCCCCCCTCACTCCTTCTCTCTCTTTTACACACACACACACACACACACACACACACACACACATCCTATCCCTCCTCTCCATTTGCACTAGTGTTTTTTCTCTTAGAAAATTTCTTATTCTTTAACTTCACCTTGACTAGTAAAGTTTCTACTGAAACAAAACTTTCTCCATAATAACACCAGCATGTTCTGGCCTAGAACCGCCTGGCTCCCTGCTCAGCAAATGAGCAGCTGTATCAATTGAGACAGGTGCACACTGGTGTTCACCATGGGCACAGAGTGTTACCTGAATGTTACTGAGAGTCCCTGGACTAGGTAAACCACCCATGAAATCCAATTCAATTTGGGGAAATAGGTTATAAATATGACTCGATGAAGACATCTCTCTGAGGAAATAATCCTGGAAGTGGTTAGCCCCAAGGACACTAACTGAAGGAAAACATGTCTAGGTCACAGATTCAAGCTCTGTACCCGTTTGCAAAGTTGCTGCAATTCACAGCCTCCATATTTCCTGTTTTTAGGCTCTTCCAACATTGCCAGTTCTTGAAATCCGTTCTAATAGGGATGTTTATCTGATTAATTCATTGCTGCTCCCTCTCATCTCATGATATCAGGTAAACCACAGCATTTATTTTGATTCCAGAATTACTGACTGAGCCCATTCTCTGTGTCAACCACAGTGTTGCCTAATATAGATACAGATCCAACATGTACCTGGCCCCTATCTTTGAGCATTCTATGAAGGGGATAAGAAAGCCACACAAGTAGACAATGACAGGTAAAGCAAGGGGTGTGTGTGTGAATGTGTGTGTGTGTGTGAAGGTAACATTGAAGAGAAATACCTAAATCTGTACTGAAAGGCAGGGAGTTATGGAGGAGTGCTAAGAAATGCTTCCTGGGAGAAATCACCTTTTAAGATCTATAGAATTAGAGGAAGTAGACTAAAAGCAGATGTATATTTCAGCATAAAGGAAGAAGAAGAAACAAAGACTTCTGGATGTTTGTATGTGGATGGGAAAGGAAGCTTAAGCATCTGATTTTATCTGCAGGCTGGTAGGAAATATCTCAGAAGAGAATTAAGGAATGATGAGCTTGGTTGGGCCTAGACACAAGCATGGATCTTGCCATATTGTCCAGTGTCAGAGCTTATCTAGAGCAGAGTTGAATTAAGACTCTTCTCTGATACACCCTGTTGTGTGCTTCTACTACACATGACTCAACCTGAAACTTAATCCTCATGTTAACTGATGTTACTATTGAACTGGGAAGGACTTTGAAAACAGCCCCATGACACTTAGCTCAGAAAGCTATAGATACCTATGAGTCCTGCTCTTCCCCATCCCATCTCCACCTAACTGAGGAAAAAAAATAACCATTTATAAATTGGGGGGGGTTGAAGAGCCAAGAATAGGTGCAATAAAATATGTTGCTTTTGAAGATTGATTTTGTGCTTATTTGTGGGGAGTAAGCGGCTTCGCTTTTATTGTGAAGCCCTGCAATTGATTAGACAGAGTGAAGACTCATCGTTTTTTTCCCAGTATTTTTTATTAAAATGAATAAGCCATTTTGTTTTTCACAAGATTATTATGCAATTGCACAGCACTTTTTTCCCACCCCTTTGTTTTATAAGGTTTTTCCTGCAGGCAGGTCTGTTGTTATATAATCCTAACCCTGGCCCCACATAATTGATCATGTCAGCGAGGTACTAACTCATCATCCTCCAAGCAAGCACGTGAAATGCCATCCCTGAAAACTGGGGCCTGTTCTCAAGATTCTATTAGGAGTACCATCATTCATCCTCTGGCCATGACAGTGATACCCTTTGAAAAGTCATGTCTGGGCAGATCAAACATTTTCTCCTCCCCACCCATATTCAGGAGGAAAAAGGCTCACTAAATTCCTCCAATAACTTATGTGGAGGGAAAGTGTTAATAAAAAACACAAACAAAAGCATCAGGAAGTAAAATTATTGTACATGTATGTGTGGGTATATGTGTGTGTTTAGAGAGAGAGGGAGGGAGAAAAAAACCCTACATGAAAGCCTCTAAATCCTTTACCTAAATCACAAGGCAGAGGGACCCCTTTAGCAAGGTGATGTATTTTACTTTAAAGAAAATTAACATCCAACCACATATGCATTATTTTGACCACCAAAATAGCAGTGTGACCCTTGATCAAGTTAATTAAGGTTTCCGGGCTTCAGTTTTTCATCTATTAAAAAAAAAGTAGAGAGAGAGCATAGAAAGGCCCTTTCAGTTGTGGCTTTATATAACTTTAGATTGGATTTACTCCATATTAAAAGAGAGAGATGAGGCTGAGGCACAAAATACCTACAGTGGTTCTCCTATAGCATAGGCCAACAGAACCACTTAAGTTACCATAGTTGTGTTCAAGGCTGCTGCAATGCCCAAGCCCAACTTTGCAGAGTAACATATACACGAGGGTCTGAGTTGGTTTCCAGCTTTTGTTTTATTCTTAGTCATAAGTTGTTAAAGTATCCGTACCAACTGCACCACTGAACATGTTCTTGACCACAGAAGAATCAGGTGAGAAGGTGAACTACAGGTTCAACTCTAAGTGCTTCTCTCTGAGAAGCATTCATTTTCTACAGGGCTCATTTGTATTATATTATTTCATGTGTATTTCTGAAGCTATATGTGTTTATGTATCTGTGTGTGAGAGACACAGAAAAGACAGAAAAAATTACCCAGAGAGAGTGTGTATATCACCCCAGTCAGTCTCTAAACATTTTGAGGACATGGACTATGTCACTGATGTCTTTCATCTGAGTAGCACTATGGAATAGTGTTTAAGCATGCTGGCTCTGAAGCAAGTTTCTCTGACTTCAAAGTCCAGCTCCATTAATCACGAGATGTAGGTGATTCAATAAGGTTTCTAATGTCTCTGAGCCTCAGTTTCCTGATCTGTAAAATAGGGATGATATCATTTCTACCTCTGCTATAAGAATAAATGTTTATGTCCCCTCCCCTTAAATTTATATGTTAAAATCCTAACCCCCACTGTGATGATATTAGGAGGTGGGGCCTTTGGCAGGTGATTAGGTCATGAGTGGGGAGCCCTCATGAATAGGATTACTGCCCTTATGAAAGGGACTCTAGAGAGCCTCCTCACTCCTTCCACCCTATGAGGATAGAGCAAGAAGATAGCTGTCTATGAACCAGGAAGTAGGCCCTCACTAGACACTGAATCTGCTGGTGTATTGCTCCTGGACTTCTCAGCCTCCAGAACTGTGAGAAATAGATGTCTACTATTTATAAGCCACCCAGTATGTTGTACTTTTATTACAGCAGCCCAAACAGACTACAACAACCTCACAAGGATCTTGTGAAGATGATATGAGTTAATATATGTAAAGCACTTAGATCATTGCCAGGCACATAGTAAGCACTTAACAAATGTTAGCTACTATCATTATCATTATTTGAAAACTCTGAGAAAATGCAAACCAAGCAATCACGGACTAGAAATGACTTAGCCAATCTGTCACATATATTTGTTTTATTATTTCATGATTTATTTAAAAGACTGCAACATGTTCATCTAAAGAATTTCAAACAATGCAGACATCTAACAAATAAACAGGGAAAGTAACATTTCAAGACTCCACTTACCCAACAGCACTCCCATCCCAACTACCCAGGGGCAACTCTTATCTTTCCAGATATTTTCCCATATAAATCTAGGTATATACTACCTCTAAAATTTTACAAAATTAATTTGATATTATGCTATAAACATTGTACTGAAACTTACTTTTAAATTTCAACAATGAATCAGTGATACTTCCTTATTCTTGCATCTAATACACATCATTTTTGAATGGCTGCATAATATTTGATCATGCGAATGTGCTATAATGTTTAACCATTTTCCAACAGATGAGCAGTCAGGCTATTACAACTAAATCTACAATAACCATCCTTTGATCATGCCTCCAAATGCATATGGGGATATTTCTCTGGGATATATACATAGAAGCAGAATTGCTCAGCTGATGTAAAGGCCCATTTAAATATTTTAGAGAAACCACAAAACCATCTTCCAAAGGGTTGTACCTATTTGCATTCCCACCAGAAGTGTATACAAGTGCATTTTCCCTACATCCTCTCCAACACTAAAGACTGTTTATTTTTGTCTCTTTGAATAGCTGCAATGTTATACTGCTATTTAAGTAGGAATTTTTCCCTGATTACTATTGACAGCCCACATTGAAAATCTTGCCCAAGTAAGCAGCCACTATCTTTGTAAACAGGGATGGTTCTGGTATAGTAGGAGTGTGCTGAAGGGCCTCCTGCCATATTGATAGTGACAACAGGGCCAATGCCAACTGGACTGGGTGTCCCATACATACTGCCATCATCTTTTGATGGCTATCTCTTTCTTCCAGGCACAGCTATAAATTTGTTCCCTGAGACACTGTGAACAAACCATTTGTAAAAATTATATAAACTTTGTCTACAGAATTGCATCATGCTTTCAGTATGGCTTTATCTTCAGTAGGATTGATTTTCATGAGCTGTGGCTTCTGTCCTATATTTTAGACTCCCTTTTCTACTCCAACATCACTCAACACAAGGGGAACACTGGCACTAGCATTTTTAAGCATATGTCAGGAATGCCAAAGAAATGATGTTTCAAACTGTGGTGCTTGAGAATCCCTTGGACAGCAAGGAGATCAAACCAGTCAATCCTAAAGGAAATCAACCCTGACTATTCATTGGAAGGGTTGATACTGATGCTGATGCTGAAGCTCCAATACTTTGGCCACCAGGTGCAAAGAGCCAACACATTGACTAAAGCCCTGATGCTGGGAAAGATTGAAGGCAAGAGGAGAAGTGGGTGGCAGAGGATGGGATGGTTAGATAGCATGACCAACTCAATGGACATGAACTTGAACAAACTCTGAGAGATAGTGGAGGACAGAGGTGCCTGGCGTGCTTCAGTCCATGGGGTTGCAAAGAGTCAGACACAACTTAGCAATGGAACAACAGCAACAACAACATATGCCAGGAACTATATTAGGCACTTTACATATTTTATTATCCTGAAGCCCCACAATAGCTATGAAGCTGAGCAAATACTGTTATCCTCATTTTATAGATGAGAAAACAGAAACTGAGGCACTGAGATGTTAAGTATCTTGCCCAAGGCTGTCTGTTTCCATACTCTTTCCACTGCACCACAGTGCCTTTCAATTTTCTGGAAGCGTTCATATTTCTGAATTGCTAGAGTTTTTATTTAAGAACAACTAGATAGAATCTTTTGTAAAATGAATCCATCAACCAATTAATTCCCATGTGGAGCAAAATGCTATTCTGTGTTTCTGAAGTTAAGCATTTTCTCTTTTCACTACAAGGTTTTAGGTTTATTTAGTGAACTTTCTTTGAACTTTGTTCTGGATCCTGAGCATTCAATTGTGGCCACTTGTCTCACTGTTTAGGATGCAAGCATCAGTGAGCTCAGGAGGGAAATAATCAATACTAAACAAACAACATCTGTTGGCAGCTCAGAAATTTTGGCCCTGTTGAGATGGAGGTGCTCAGAGTCAGTGTGTGGACTGAAGGGTGGTAAAGTCCATTTGACCCTCTTGCCCACCTCTGCCTCTCCCCCAGGAGATGGAAATACCATCTCCTTCAGTTACCCAAAACCCAAGCATCAGCTTTGCCTACACTCCTGCTACCCCATCACATTCCAGAAGACATATTCACGTTTCAGATCTAAGCTTTGAATAAAATTATATGACTGACACTTCTTCAGACTTCACATTTGTGGGTAAACTACAGCTAAGGAATTGATGGTATATTCGGGGGGCTCAGATGGTAAAGAATCTGTCTGCAATGCAGGAGACCCGGTTTCGATCCCTTTTTTGGGAAGACCCACTGGAGAAGGGAAAGGCAACCCACTCCAGTATTCCTGCCTGGAGAATTCCATGGACAGAGGAGCCTGGCAGGCTACAGTCCATAGGGTCACAAAGAGTTGGACCTGACTGAGTGACTAACACTTTCTTTCAAGGAACTGATGGCATTTGACATCTCTCTCAAAAGATACTGACGTTCTAACAAAAAACTCCCAAAGATATTACTTAGCCCACAAGCAGAAACTTGTTTAAGCTACCATGGTTTCCTCTATTGTGACTGAGAATACACACAAATAAAGAGACACGGATTGGCAAAACACTTATCTAAGTCTCCTTCTGTTCTATGGTATACATATACCACCAGAGGCCCATTCTGTCCCCAAAACACTCAGCACCCAGGAGTACAGATTCTAGATCTTGACAATCACATTCATTTATATGATGAATTACAATGAATATTTTTCTAAAACAAAAGTAGCCAACTCCTCTAGTATTGTACCCTTGCGTGTTATTAAGCTCTTTCAATGGTTGGATTTCAAATTTCTCTCTGAATCTTACATTTTCGACCTATTCAGTTCAGTTCAGTCACTCAGTTGTGTCCAACTCTTTGCAACCCCATGAATCGCAGCACGCCAGGCCTCCCTGTCCATCACCAACTCCCAAAGCTTACCCAAACTCATGTCCATCGAGTCAGTGATGCCATCCAGCCATCTCATCTTCTGTAGTCCCCTTCTCCTCCTGCCCCCAATCCCTCCCAGCATCAGGGTCTTTTCCAATGAGTCAACTCTTCGCATGAGGTGGCCAAAGTACTGGAGTTTCAGTTTCAGCATCATTCCTTCCAATGAACACCTAGGACTGATCTCCTTTAGGATGGACAGGTTGGATCTCCTTGCAGTCCAAGGGACTCTCAAGAGTCTTCTCCAACACCACAGTTCAAAAGCATCAATTCTTCGGCGCTCAGCTTTCTTCACAGTCCAACTCTCACATCCATACATGACTACTGGAAAAACCATAGCCTTGACTAGACGGACCTTTGTTGGCAAAGTAATGTCTCTGCTTTTCAATATGCTGTCTAGGTTGGTCATAACTTTCCTTCCAAGGAGTAAGCATCATCTTTTAATTTCATGGCTGCAATCACCATCTGAAGTGATTTTGGAGCCCAGAAAAATAAAGTCAGCCACTGTTTCCCCATCTATTTCCCATGAAGTGATGGGACCAGATGCCGTGATCTTAGTTTTCTGAATGTTGAGCTTTAAGCCAACTTTTTCACTCTCTTCTTTCACTTTTTTAGTTCCTCTTCACTTTCTGCCATAAGAGTGGTGTCATCTGCATATCTGAGGTTATTGACCTATTAAGATAGTCTTATTGAGACTATTATTCAATAAGCTCCCCATCTATAGATGCTATTAGCCCCTCCCACCATAACAAACTGGCCCTTCTCCTTCAGATCATAAATGCTGGAGGCTAGTAAGCCAGATGGGAGAGAGAAGCCTCATGCCAAGAATCACCTTTAAGAGAGCTGCTACTCCCTTTGACCTTTACCTAGTATTTGCTAAAGAGAATCCCCAGAATCAGAAAGCTGTTTGAAATCTCTCCAGTTTTCTAAGATGAGGAAGACACTTCTATTCTCAAGCTGAGTACTAAGAGGCTGCCTAGGGGTCATTAACTATTTTCTCCAGTTTACATAAGAGCTGATTTTGTGGCAGGGGGTATAGTCCAGGTACTGTCACCCTTGGACATCAACCACCTTCTCTCAGCAATGAAACTACAAACAACAGAGATGTATGGAGCCTCATAGGCTGAGCATGAGATTATTACAGTAGAGCCTCTTTATTTTGATAAGTGAAGAAACAGAGGCCAAAACAGAAAAGTTGACCTTGTACATGGAATCACTGGCAAAACTGGGCATAGTATTCTGATGTCCTGGTTCACAGTCAAATCCTTGAGGAGTCCAACTCCAAACTGACATGTTATGTTGATTTTTTTCAGGCCTGGCCATAGGCAACTTCAAGGCTTTTATTGGCAGGCCTCAGAGGGGAGAAGCTGTTCTTCCCATATTAGACTTCATTCCCAGCCACTGCACTGCAGTTTGCCAGAAAGAGTTACGGTCACAGACTCAGGCCACTCACTTTGGGCCAGCCATGCTCATATACATACTTGCATTCATTCAGTGGAGGCATTTCTCCCACATCTCCACTGAGATCTTATTAAGGGTCTTGACTGGAGCACTGAGCTTTGTCTCTTTACTTTTGCACTCCTAGCTCCTCCTCCTCTATCTCCAGTCCACAGGTTATAAAGAGGAAGGACACTTTTGCTCAGTGCTTCTCAACAGTAACCCGCTCTAATCTTCATCTAACCTCATCTAACCCTCATTTGCACTGCATCCCCCTGACTCTTGCCTGGTGCCTTTCCGTAGGGGAAAATGGAACACTAGAAAGTTGACTCCTCTTGTTGCCTCTTGCTTGCGATAAGTAAATACAGGCTTGATTATGACTTTTAGTTTATCTCATTGTCCTAATTGACCACCCTGACATCTGTCTGCTAGAGTCTTCTTTCTAATTCACTGTGTGGTTCTCCTGCCTCAGAATGCCAAGGGCTATTTTGAACGAAGCCTAGTTTGCTGTATTTAAAAGTAACTTCATGCAGTGTGGAGTCTGGGAGATCTATAAATTAAATATTCCTGCATGATCTTATTAATCCATAGATTCCATATTTTAGTGGTTTTCAAACTTTAAATAGCATTAGAAATATATGGAGACCTTTTAAAGATGTGTATCATTGGGCTCTAAACCTACCCATTTTGATTCAGTAGGTTTGGGACAGGGATCATGAATCTACATTTGGAATGAAGATTATAGTTGAAGAAACACTGCATTAACAGAAAGAGCCTTCAAAATACAACTCTATATGGAAAAAAAGTAACCTATTCCTCTGTATACACACACAGAGAGACACAAACACACACAAGAAACACAAATTTTCTACCTTGAAATAGCCAGATGCATTGAATAGATTCCCAACTGCCTTTTAAACCAGATATTTGATATGTACCAGGCAATCACTGGAGTTTATTGTGACTGTATGCTTTAATGAAATATAAAGCACTATCAGACACAATCTGGGATTTTTAGCAATAATTTTTACAAGGGAAATCTCAATGTGTGGCATTCTGAGCTAAGCAGAATCAGTTCAAGCCTACTCGATACCCTATTTCAGAGGCAAAAACTGTTTCCTTATACAAGAAAAATGGCTGGCAACCTGAAATAAGAGCAGGAATATGCCCAGTTGAGCCAAATCTCTTGGACCCAGAACTAATGGGAGACCTTAATTAGAAGTCACTAAGGTCCACAGCATTAACCTGATTACAAAGGGAATCATGGATCACCCTTCTGATTCCTTTTGAATACCACACCTCATTGCCAATGACTTATATAGAGATCTGTGGATGTTACTCTTCTGCTTTAAATTTCCATCAGTTCCCACAGAGTAAAGTGAAAAGTCTTTGCCTTTGGTACTCGTGAAACTTCATTTTAAATATTCTCTTCCACCATTTTCACCACATACACTTTACCGATTTTGAAGTTCTTACAATCCCCAGACATTCTATGATCTTTCACAGCTCTGTGCTTGCGTTAATCCTATATCCCTGCATAGAATGGCTTTCTTATGAATCTTTGTTGTGAACCTTATGAATTCTTATTCATTTTTCCAGTTCCACCTTTAATGTCACCTCTTTAATTAAGCCTTCTCTGGTGTCTCTGGAATTCTCTCCTCAGGCTCAATGGAGACTTCATGACTACAGCAGAAGCCACTTGAAGGATATGTGTAATTCTGTCATACTAGACAAATAATAGGCTCCGGGCAGGCAGAAATATTATCTTTTTTCCATATGCCCTATTGACTGTTGAAAATAACACTAGCACTAAAGTAATTATCTTTTCTCTAAGTGCATTCTCCCTTCTAAATTTCCTATTATACACTATGACATCACCATCTACTCAATCTCTCAAGCTCAAAAGCACAGACTTTACTATTTGATTCTTCCTTCTCCCTCTATTCCACCCACATCTGCTTAATTTATAAATTCTACAGCTTCTATCTTAGAATTCTTTCTCAAATGTATCATTATCTTCCTAGCCCCACTACCATCATCTCTTGACCAGATTATTACAACAGACTCCTAAATAGTTTTTCTGCTTTTTAATCCATGTTCCAGGCTGCAAGCAGAGTTTTTTTTTTTTTTTTAAATACAGGATTGATCTTGTTAGTCACCAATTCAAAACCCACATAGGGCTTCCCATCACCTTCACTATACAGGCCAAAAATGTTACCATATCATACAATGACCTTTCACAGTCACTGGGCTTGTTTCCAGTCTCATCTTTTGCTATGACTCCCTGAAATGTTCATACCAGATAAACCCATTTTATAGAGACCACGGGGCACACATGCAATTTCATCCAACTGTGCTTCTGCACATATGATTTTTTTTTAATACCTTAACCATTTTCCATGCTTTCTGCCAAAATCTTACTGATCCTTCAATACTCAGCCCATATTCCACCATCTTGTGAAACGTCAAGTCCCATCATACTCCACGAAGCTGGGTTAGTTCATAGAAACCAGTTCTTTGGTCCCTCAATCATGCTTTGTAAATACTTATAATGTGACAGTTATCTGGTTATCCATTTGTATTCTTCATTAGTCTATGAGCTGCTCCAGGGTAGTGATCTGCCTTCATTCATCTATATTATTATAGTTAGTACCTATCAGAGCATCTAACCAAAAGTCATTCTAAAACATCCACTTAATGTCTACTAACTGTATTTTTCACATCTCTCAGTGCAGGTTGGCACAAAAGTTCAGTAAATGCTTGCTGAGAAAATAATTCCTCTGACAGTTCCAAGAAGCACCCACTTCATTCCAAATTCCTCTTAACAGCAAATAAAGTTATAACACATTTCCAATTATTTGTTTAGCCAGAAATTGTAACTGAACATTAAAAATTGTTTTATGTTTGTTTTGTAATCAAGGCCATGACTGTGTACATAAAGCAGAGTTATTATTTAAATAAAGTCAAGCAACCAAGGGGCTTCCCAGCTGGCTCAGAGGTAAAGAATCTGCCTGCAATGCAGGAGACATAGGAGACACGGGTTCAGTCCCTAGGTCAGGAAAATCCCCTGGAGGAGGAAATAGCAACCCACTCCAGTATTCTTGCCTGAAGAATCCCATGGACAGAGGAGGTGGGCTACAGTCTGTAGGGTTGCAAAGAGTCAGACACGAATGAGCATGCATGCAGACTTCAAGCAACCAAATGAAAATGAAAATAAATCAGTTATAATTTATAGATTTGGCATGTTTCTGTCCCCCCACCCTCGAACCCACCAAGGAAATAATAGTAACAGGCATTGTTATCCTGGTAATCTGCCCCTCCCATTTAACCCAGACCAACCAGTGAAAATAATAATTCATTATTATGGAATTGTATGTGCTGTTTCTTATGCATTGACTCATTTGATTTTTATAATAACCCTGAGAAGCTGGAAGGGAGATTTTGCCATATTTCTTTGTCTATAATATATCATAAATTATAAGATGAACTATCAATTTAATTATAACTTTTCTCACCAAAAAATAAAATTCATCTTAGATGAATCATGAGACTTTTTCTGATTTCAAAAACTTTAATCTATGAAAGCAAACATTTGTCTTAGACCTGAGGACATGTGGCATCTTTTTGAAAATGAGAATAATACCCATGTCCCATAGTTATTATGTAGGAAAGCCAGGGAGTAACTTGAATCTTTTGATAGGTATGTCAGTTCTCTTTAATTCTACTGAATTTTCCTAATGTCTATTCAATAGAATAATAATCTTGTAGGAATGTTAACAAAAGGGAAAAGACGTCTCTGCTTAACTCAATTGGAGAAATTGAGTTAAAAATAAATAGGGTTCTTTACTGTGTGAACTTCTTATAGCTTTTACTATGGTAATTAATATACATACTAAGATAGCACAATACTATTCAGCATCACACAAGATTACTTGACCATAGAACCTTTTTCTCTCTCCTAAGTATATTATGTAACTAATGCTTTAGACAATACAGTTTGGAAAAACTATACTAAACCAATAGAGACTGTCATCATTCTTCAAAAGGCATGAACCACAACTAACAATCTGTTAATGGTCAACTTTAAAGATCATATATATGGTAAAGCAATAAGCAGTATATCCTGTTGCCTAACTCTGGATCCAATTTAGCTCTTAACAGTGATGAAGTGAGAAGATCCATTCAAGAAAACCTGAGGAAGCAGCCGTCAACATAGTCACATCAACCAAAGCAGAACTATCCTGACATATTGTCATTTAACAAATACACCTGAAATCAATTAGGATTCTCTAAAGTCAGCCTCCCACCAGGAATACAGTATTTGCCTAACCTTTGAGACCAAGACCCAGTTTCCCCCTCAGTCAGTCTCTCCCATCAGGAAGCTTCCATAAGCCTCTAATTCTTCTCCACTAGAGGGCAGACAGACTTAAAACCACAATCACAGAAAACTAATCAATCTGATCACATGAACCACAGCCTTGTCTAACTCAGTGAAACTATGAGCCATGACATGTAGGGCCACCCAAGATGGACGGGTCGTGGTGGAGAGTTCTGACAAAACATGGTCCACTGGAGAAGGAAATGGCAAACCACTTCAGTATTCTTGCCTTAAGAACCCCATGAACAGTATGAAAAGGCAAAATGATAGGACGCTAAAAGATGAACTCCCCAGATCGGTAGGTGCCCAATATGCTACTGGAGATTAGTGTAGAACTAACTCCAGAAAGAATGAAGAGATGGAGCCAAAGCAACAAAAAACACTCAGTTGTGGATGTGACTGGTGATGGACGTAAAGTCCAATGCTGTAAAGGGAATACTGCAAAGGAACCTGGAATATTAGGTTCATGAATCAAGACAAATTGGAAGTGGTCAAACAGGAGAAGGCAAGAGTGAACATCAACATTTTAGGAATCAGCGAACTAAAATGGACTGGAATGGGTGAATTTAACTCAGATGACCCTTATATCTACTACTGTGGGCAAGAATCCCTTAGAAGAAATGGAGTAGCCATCATAGTCAACAAAAGAGTCCCAAATGCAGTACTTGGATGCAGTCTCAAAAACAACAGAATGACCTCTGTTCATTTCCAAGGCAAACCATTCAATATCACAGTTATCCAAGTCTATGCCCCAACAAGTAATGCTGAAGAAGCTGAAGTTGATCAGTTCTATGAAGACCTACAAGAACTTCCAGAACTAACACCCAAAAAAGATGTCCTTTTCATTATAGGGAACTGGAATGCAAAAGTAGGAAGTTAAGAAACACCTGGAGTAACAGGCAAATTTGACCTTCAAGTACAGAATGAAGCAGGGCAAAGGCTAATAGAGTTTTGCCAAGAAAATGCACTGGTCATAGCAAACACCATCCTCCAACACAAGAGAAGACTACACATGGACATCACCAAATGGTCAATACCAATATCAGATTGATTATACTTTGTGGTCAAAGATGGAGAAGCTCTCTACAGTCAGCAAAAACAAGACTGGGAGCTGACTGTGGCTCAGATCATGAACTCCTTATTGCCAAATTCAGACTTAAATTGAAGAAAGTAGGGAAAACCACTAGACCATTCAGGTATGACCTAAATCAAATCCCTTATGATTATACACTAGAAGTGACAAATAGATTCAAAGGATTATTCTGATAGAGTGCCTGAAGAACTATGGACGGAGGTTCATGACATTGTACAGGAGACAGGGATCAAGACCATTCCCAAGAAAAAAAAATGCAAAAAGGCAAAATGGTTTTCTGAGGAGACCTTACAAATAGCTGAGAAAAGAAGAGAAGAGAAAGGCAAAGAAGAAAAGGAAAGATATACCCATTAGAATGCAGAGTTCCAAAGAATAGCAAGGAGAGAAAAGAAAGGCTTCCTCAGTGATCAATGCAAGGAAATAGAGGAAAATAATAGAATGGGAAAAACTAGAGATCTCTTCAAGAACATTAGAGATACCAAGGGAACATTTCATGCAAAGATGGGCACAGTAAAAGACAGAAATGGTATGGACCTAACAGAAGCAGAAGATATTAAGAAGAGGTGGCAAGAATACACAGAACAATTAAAAAAAAAAGATCTTAATGAGCCAGATAATCACAATGGTGTAATCACTCACCTACAGCCAGACATTCTAGAATGCAAAGTCAAATGGGCCTTAGGGAGCATCACTACAAACAAAGCTAGTGGAGGTGATGGAATTCCAGTTGAGCTATTTCAAATCCTAAAAGATGATGCTGTGAAAGTGCTGCACTCACTATGCCAGCAAATTTGGAAAACTCAGCAGTCACCACAGGACTGGAAAAGATAGGTTTTCATTCCAATCCCAAAGAAAGGCAATGCCAAAGAATGTTCAAACTACCACACAATTGCACTTATTTCACATGCTAGTAAAGTAATGCTCAAAATTCCCAACCCAGGCTTCAACAGTTTATGAATGGTGAACATCCAGATGTTCAAGTTGGATTTAGAAAAGGCAGAGGAATCAGAGATCAAATTGCCAACATCCTCTGGATCATGGAAAAAGCAAGAGAGTTCCAGAAAAACATCTACTTCTGCTTTATTGACTATGCCAAAGCCTTTGACTGTGTGTATCACAACAAACTGTGGAAAATTCTTCAAGAGATGGGAATACCAGACCACTTAACTCACCTTCTGAGAAATCTGTATGCAGGTCAAGAAGCAACAGTTAGAAATGGACATGGAACAACAGACTGGTTCCAAATCAGGAAAGGGGTACGTCAAGGCTGTATATTTTCACCCTGCTTATTTAACTTATATGCAAAGTATATCATGAGAAACACTGGGCTGGATGAAGCACAAGCTGGAATCAAGATTTCTGGGAGAAATATTAATAACCTCATATATGCAGATGACAACACCCTTATGGCAGAAAGTGAAGAACTAAAAAGCATCTTGATGAAAGTGAAAGGGGAAAGTGAAAAACTTGGCTTAAAACTCAACATTCAGAAAACTAAGATCATGGCATCTAGTCCTATCACTTCATGGCAAATAGGCAAAATAGATGGGGAAACAGTGGAAACAGCGACTGACTTTATTTTTTTAGGCTCCAAAATCACTGAAGATGGTGACTGTAGCCATGAAATTGAAAGATGCTTGCTCCTTGGAAGAAAAGTTGTGACAAATCTAGACAGCATATTAAAAAGCAGAGAAATTACTTTGCCAACAAAGGTCCATCTAGTCAAGGCTATGGTTTTTCCAGTAGTCAAGTATGAATGTGAGAGCTGGACTCTAAGGAAAGCTGAGCACCGAAGAATTGATGCTCTTGAACTGTGGTGTTGGAGATTCTCTTAAGAGTCCCTTGGACTGCAAGGAAATTGAACCAGTCCATCCTAAAGGAAATCAGTCCTGACTATTCACTGGAAGGACTGATGCTGATGCTGAAACTCCAATACTTTGGCCACCTGATGCGAAGAACTGACTCATTGGAAAAGACCCTGATGCTGGGAAATATTGAAGGTGAGAGAAGGGGATGACAGAGGATGAGATGGTTGGATAGCATCACCAACTCGATGGACATGAGCTTGAGTAAACTCTGGGAGTTGGTGATGGACAGTGAAGCCTGGTGTGCTGCAGTCCATGGGGTCGCAAAGAGTTGGACACAACTGAATGACTGAACTGAACTGAACCCTTTGAGACAACAATATCCCTGAAAATTTTCTGACAGATTTTTTCCAGCTGTTTCTCAGTAACAACTACAGAAATGTCTTAGTTAGCTAGAGACTTTCATTCATTCATTCAACAAACAATCTCCATGAGCCTAGCATTGATCAGGCCCCACCTGAACACTAGGGTAACAACAGTAAGAAGGTCAGATCCATCCCTACTCTCATGAGGCCCACTGTCTAGTCTATGAAAGATCAATGTGCAAAATACAATATAATAAACAAGAGAGTCAAACCGGAACAGGGAGAGTGACTTATTGCATAATTCATGTCCTCAGAAGTCTCAGTCTGAAATATCCCAGTCAAGAATGCCACAGTAGAGCTAAGGGCTTCACCTGATGGACTGACTGGCCCAGCACTGCTGTTCACCTTGTCAGCAAAGTGCTGCTCTTACCCAATGCCATCCAATTGTAAAGACAAATCAAAATATTCACCATGGCCAGAATTTTATCTTCACTTATGGTAAAGAGCAAACATTTTTAAATATATTTGCAGAAATCCACTTGTCAGGTCCCAATGAACAATCGTTTATTTCAAAGATCTTGGCATTTTATCCCAATTTAATAATCCAACGGGCTCACCATAAGAAAATAACAGATAGAAAATACCTGCTAGACTGCTACCAATCTGTCTCCCTGCCAGTGCCAAAAAGCAACAGAAGCACTGGGTCCCTCACAGCATTAAAGCATTAAACAGTATTCTGTCGCCTAGAGCTTTCTTTCCCTCTTGTCATTCATATGCCACTTGATATGTTTCTCCATTTTTATGCAGAAGGACCCATTACTCTAATAACTGACTTCATTGATTGAACATTTTATATCCTTTTTACCCTTAAATGATCTGCTATAATTTTTTAGATATCTATAAACCAAGTGAACTCTCTCTCATTTCTATGAATTACTGTTTTCGCTCCTATCTCCATGTTATTTGCATTCTCGCTTTTACCACCAGCTTTCATTTCTGATTCCAAAACTTTGAAGATGCAATTTTAAAGGAGGATTATGGGCTAATGTATATATTTGTCAAAAAGGGCAGAGGGCAGTTGTCTGCAGGGTAAACTGAAAATAATGTTTTCTTGTGCTTCTTATTTTCATCTGATGAAGCCATTCTAACTCAACACAGCAGGTTATGTTGAGTGTTTCTTGCTGAGAGTGATGGCAGGGGCTGGGCTTATCTAGTGATTCATGAGCTTCCTTAAATTTCAAGCTGAACATTGCTTAGATTTATGAGGATGGCTTTTACATAGGGATGACATGGATCAGAACAAACTCATCCATTTACAGTTAACTGAGACAACTGAACTACGAGGTCCCATAACTAAGGTCTTTATTTACCATAATGTTGTATAATGTGGTATATGATAAAAATAATAGTAGTAGGTCTTATTAGTGCCTTATTATATCATATTATATCTTATTAGAGGACGTTCTAGTGGGCTTGCATGCATGCATGCTAAGTCACTTCAGTTGTGTCTGACTCTTTGTGACCCTATGGATTGTAGCCCACCAGGCTCCTCTGTCCATGGAATTCTCCAGGCAAGAATACTGCAGTGGGTTGCCATGCCCTCCTCCAGGGGATCTTCCTGACCCACGGATCAAACCCATATCTCTTATGTCTCCTGCGTTGGCAGGTGGGTTCTTTACTACTAGCACCACCTGGGAAGCCCTCTAGTGGGCTTAGTCTTTGCCAAGCACTGTTCCAAACACTTCATATCTATCAACTTATTTATGTCTCACAAATGCATACTATTTCAAAATCCTAATTTTATAGGTGGAGACACTGAGGTACAGGGTTATTTACCCATAATCACAGTTAATAAATGATGGAGCTTGGCTTGTGTAGGCGTTAACTGTTTCCAATTCACTTCTCTCCTTCCCTTCCCCTGCTATGTTCTTCATCACAGGCAACAACATTCCCAAGTACCCCAGTCCTCTGGCTTCTGATCAGGTTTGGGCAATGGGAGGAACTGGTAGTAGAAAGAAGCTTGTATGGAAGGAGGTGGGGAAAAGCCAGTCTCTCTTGGTCTGTCTCTTTTCTCCCATTCTTCCTGTAGTATCTCTGGAAGCAGCTGTATTTTCTTTACATACAGGTAGACAAATCTCCCTCAATAGTCCCTAGCGTATCTGAATAGCCTCTGCCTGGATTTTAACTTCAACCAGACAGCCTGGCTTCAAGGTTCTGGTCATACCACCTCTTCCCACTACCCACCTAGCCCTAGAAGTAGAAGCAGCTTTCTGTTGTTACTAATCTCTTAGTGACCTCACCGTCTCATGTTTGATTTCTTAACAAGTCATTCATTTAACCAATCCTTTATGTTAAATTCCTTTTAGGGTAAAGATCTAGAATAATTTTTTATTTCTTGTCAAGACACTAACAGACAATGCTTTGAACTCAGTCTAGCCCCAGAATCCATGCACTTGAACACTATTCTACTTTACCCTTCCACAGAAGAGTTTCATTCATTCCAGAGAGAGTTTTCCAAAGCATCTAAAAGATGAATAATTCAACCTCGAAGCTGACTTCTTTACATTTTGCTTTGTCACAAGTAACCCGAAACTACCCTAAGGGCCCCATGCTAGCCTATAAGCTCTGTGAAGACAGCAATTGTGTATGTCTTGTCCATCGATGTATCCCCAGCATACTACACAATGCTGGGCACACAGTAGGTGTGCAATACATGTTTGTTGCATCACCATCTGAAATCCACTTCCTTTTGTTCTTATGTAAATTTAAGAATTAAGTCTGTCTCATAATATTTACTCAGCATTTTATATCTATATCTATCTATCTGTCTATACACACACACAATATGTATGAATAGCACAAATGGGTTTAGGAATCAAGTTCTCTGGGTTCAAATCCTAGCTCTATCATTCCCTACTAAATGAATTTGGGCATGTTGTTTAATTTTTATGACATGCTAAAATAAGGACAATGTTGGGATCTATCTCATAGAATTCTTGTTACAATTCAATGAGGTAATAAATGTAGAGTCTAAAACAGGCCTGGAACATGGTAATTACTCATTAAATGGAAGCAAATGCTGCTGTTACTGTCGTTGTTGTGTTGTTACTATTATCGTTACTATTGCTGCTGCCATTATTATGTATCATATTCCCTTTATGAAATGAAGGTTTGTATCAGAACATTTCCTCAGGAGGCAGAGACTATTTTTAAGTTCTTTCTGCCAGTAAGATGTTTCAGCCTTTGCTTTCTCCATGCCTCCCTGCTGTACATCCTGAAAGTCTTTTAAACTGGAGTCCATTAAGTCCTTGAGCCTTACTGCCAGTGGAGACAACTGAATCATTTTACTTGTCCTAGCCCAACACCATCCCACCATCCATACTATGGCATACTCCATGGGCTTCACCTTCCTGCTAGGTTTAGCTGGTATAGATAACTGGGATTCTGCTTCTGTTTCCAGTTGGCAGTATGCCTCTCTGGTGGCTTTAGAGCCTGAATCTCTGACTCTGTGATTACCCTTTACTGACAGAGATATGATTTTCATGTTTTGCTTGACCAAATGGTCCTTGCATAATCACAGTGCTACCATATTTCTTGATATAGAGATAACCATGGTTTGGAAACTTCTGCTAATCAGCATCCACATACCATCTAATCATATTAGATGACCCTGCTCCTTGGAAATAAGTGTTAATTAGGCCTGAATTTCCTACACTACTATAGACATTATGACATTAACTGCTAGCTCACTCTTTAGAAGCTATTACTAAACTGATTTAGTTCCACAGGCCTGATCATGTTCTCCCTGGATTATTTTCCTCCCTCACTAGTCCTCTAAAGTCCCAGTGGATTTTAAATTCGTTTATTTATTTTAATTGGAGGCTAATTACTTTACAATATTGTAGTGGTTTTTGCCATACATTGACATGAATCAGCCATGGGTGTACATGTGTTTCCCATCCTGAACCCCCTCCCACCTCCCTCCCCATCCCATCCCTCAGGGTCATCCCAGTGCACCAGCCCTCAGCACCCTGTCTCATGCAACGAACCTGGGCTGGCGATCTGTTTCACATACGATAATATACATGTTTCAATGCTATTCTCTCAAATCATCCCACCCTTGCCTTCTCCTACATAGTCCAAAAGTATGTTCTTAACATATGTGTCTCTTTTGCCTTCTCACATATAGGATCATCGTTACCATCATTCTAAATTCCATATATATGCATTAGTATACTGTATTGGTGTTTTTCTTTCTGGCTTACTTCACTCTGTATAATAGGCTCCAGTTTCTTTCTTTCTTTCTTTTTTTTTTTTTTGAATTTTTATTTTTACTTTATTTTTCTTTACAATACTGTATTGGTTTTGCCATACATTGACATGAATCCACCACGGGTGTACATGAGTTCCCAATCCTGAACCCCCCTCCCACCTCCCACCTCATATCATCTCTCTGGATCATCCCTGTGCACCAGACCCAAGCATCCTGTACCCTGCATTGAACCTAGACTGGCAATTCATTTCTTACATGATAGTATACATGTTTCAGTGCCATTCTCCCAAATCATCCCACCCTCTCCCTCTCCCTCAGAGTCCAAAAGTCCGTTCTATATATCTGTGTCTCTTTTGCTGTCTCACATACAGGGTTATCATTACCATCTTTCTAAATTCCATATATATGTGTTAGTATACTGTATTGGTGTTTTTCTTTCTGGCTTACTTCACTCTGTATAATCGACTCCTGTTTCATCCATCTCATTAGAACTGATTCAAATGTATTCTTTTTAATGGCTAAGTAATACTCCATTGTGTATATGGACCACGGCTTTCTTATCCATTCATCTGCTGATGGACATCTAGGTTGCTTCCATGTCCTGGCTATTATAAACAGTGCTGCGATGAACATTGGGGTACATGTGTCCCTTTCAATTCTGGTTTCCTCGGTGTGTATGCCCAACAGTGGGATTGCTGGGTCATATGGCAGTTCTATTTGCAATTTTTTAAAGATCTCCACACTGTTCTCCATAGTGGCTGTACTAGTTCGCATTCCCACCAACAGTGTCAGAGGGTTCCCTTTTCTCCACACCCTCTCCAGCATTTATTGCTTGTAGACTTTTGGATCGCAGACATTCTGACTGGTGTGAAATGGTACCTCATTGTGGTCTTGATTTGCATTTTTCTGATAATGAGTGATGTTGAGTATCTTTTCATGTGTTTGTTAGCCATCCGTATGTCTTCTTTGGAGAAATGTCTATTTAGTTCTTTGGCCCATTTTTTGATTGGGTCGTTTATTTTTCTGGAATTGAGCTGCAGGAGTTGTTTGTATATTTTTGAGATTAGTTGTTGTCAGTTGCTTCATTTGCTATTATTTTCTCCCATTCCAAAGGCTGTCTTTTCACCTTGCTTATAGTTTCCTTTGTTTTGCAGAAGCTTTTAATTTTAATTAGATCCCATTTATTTTTGCTTTTATTTCCAGTATTCTGGGAGGTGGATCATAGAGGATCCTGCTGTAATTTATGTCGGAGAGTGTTTTGCCTATGTTCTCCTCTAGGAGTTTTATAGTTTCTGGTCTTACCTTTAGACCTTTAATCCATTTTGAGTTTATTTTTGTGTATGGTGTTAGAAAGTGTTCCAGTTTCATTCTTTTACAAGTGGTTAACCAGTTTTCCCAGCACCACTTGTTAAAGAGATTGTATTTTCTCCATTGTATATTCTTGCCTCTTTTGTCAAAGATAAGGTGTCCATAGGTGTGTGGATTTATCTCGGGGCTTTCTATTTTGTTCCACTGATCGATATTTCTGTCTTTGTGCCAGTACCATACTGTCTTGATGAGTGTAGCTTTGTAGTATAGTCTGAAGTCATGCAGATTGATTCCTCCAGTTCCATTCTTCTTTCTCAAGTTTGCTTTGGCGATTCGAGGTTTTTTGTATTTCCATACAAATTGTGAAATTATTTGTTCTAGTTCTCTGAAAAATACCATTGGTAGCTTGATACAGATTGCTTTGGGTAGTATACTCATTTTCACTATATTGATTCTTCTCATTCATGAACATGGTATATTTCTCCATCTATTTGTGTCCTCTTTGATTTCTTTCATCAGTGTTTTATAGTTTTCTATATATAGGTCTTTTGTTTCTTCAGCTAGATTTATTCCTAAGTATTTTATTCTTTTCGTTGCGATGGTGAATGGTATTGTTTCCTTAATTTCTCCTTCTATTTTCTTGTTAGTGTATAGGAATGCAAGGGATTTCTGTGTGTTAATTTTATATCCTGAAACTTTACTATATTCATTGATTAGCTCTAGTAATTTTCTGGTGGAGTCTTTAGGGTTTTCAATGTAGAGGATCATGTCATCTGCAAATGGTGAGAGTTTTACACCTTCTTTTCTGATCTGGATTCCTTTTATGTCTTTTTCTTCTCTGATTGCTGTGGCTAAAACCTAAAAAACTATGAATAATAGTGGTGAGAGTTGGCACCCTTGTCTTGTTACTGATTTAAGGGGAAATGCTTTCAGTTTTTCACCATTGAGGATAATGTTTGCTGTCGATTTATCATATATGGCTTTTATTATGCTGAGGTGTGTCCCTTCTATTCCTGCTTTCTGGAGGGATGTTGAATTTTTTCAAAGGCTTTCTCTGCATCTATTGAGATAATCATACAGTTTTTTCTTTCAATTTGTTAATATGGTGTATCACATTGATTGATTTGT
>NW_024070207.1:32647412-32794149 GCF_014754425.2 Oryx dammah | reverse complement strand
TTTTTCTTTCAATTTGTTAATATGGTGTATCACATTGATTGATTTGTGAATATTGAAGAATCCTTGCATCCCCGGGATAAAGCCCACTTGGTCATGATGTATGATCTTTTTAATATGTTGTTGAATTCTGTTTGCTAGAATTTTGTTAAGGATTTTTGCATCTATGTTCATCAATGATATTGGCCTGAAGTTTTCTTTTTTTGTGGCATCTTTGGTTTTTGTATTAGGGTGATGGTGGCCTCATAGAATGAGTTTGGAAGTTTACCTTTCTCTGCAATTTTCTGGAAGAGTTTGAGTGGGATAGATGTTAGCTCATCCCTAAATTGTTGATAGAATTCAACTGTGAAGCCGTCTGGTCCTGGGCTTTTGTTTACTGGAAGATTTATGATTACAGTTTCGATCTCCATGCCTGTGAGGGGTCTGTTAAGATTTTCTATTTCTTCCTGGTTTAGTTTTGGAAAGTTATACTTTTCTAGAAATTTTTCCATTTCTTCCAAGTTGTCCATTTTATTGGCATATAATTGCTGATAGCAGTCTCTTATGATCCTTTGTACTTCTGTGTTGTCATGATTTCTCCATTTTCATTTCTAATTTTGTGGATTTGATTCTTCTCCCTTTGTTTCTTGATGAATTTGGCTAATGGTTTGTCTATTTTATCTTCTCAAAGAACCAGCTCTTAGCTTTGTTGATTTTTGCTATGGTCTCCTTTGTTTCTTTTTCATTTATTTCTGCCCTAATTTTTATGATTTCTTTCCTTCTACCTTCCCTGGGGTTCTTCATTTCTTCTTTTTCTAGTTGCTTTAGGTGTAGAGTTAGGTAATTTATTTGATTTTTCTCTTGTTTCTTGAGGTAAGCTTGTGTTGCTATGAACCTTCCCCTTAGCACCACTTTTACTGAATCCCATAGGTTTGGGGGTTGTTGTGTTTTCATTGTCATTTGCTTCTATGCATATTTTGATTTCTTCTGTGATTTGTTGGTTATTCAGAAGTGTGTTGTTTAGCCTCCATATGTTTGTACTTTTAATATTTTTTTTCCTGTAGTTGACATCTAGTCTTACTGCATTGTGATCAGAAAAGATGCTTGGAATGATTTCAATTTTTTTTTTCATTTACCAAGGCTACATTTACGGGCCAAGATGTGATCTATCCTGGAGAAGATCCTGTGTACACTTGAGATAAAGGTGAAATTCATTGTTTTGGGTAAAATGTCCTATAGATATCAATTAGGTCTAACTGGTTCATTGTATCACTTAAAGTTTGTGTTTCCTTCCTAATTTTCTCCTTAGTTGTCTATCCATAGGTGTGAGTGGGGTATTAAAGTTTCCCACTATTATTGTGTTAATGTTAATTTCCCCTTTCATACTTGTTAGCATTTGCCTTACATATTGTGGTGCTCCTATGTTGGGTGCATATATATTTATAATTGTTATATCTTCTTTTTGGATTGATCCTTTGATCATTATGTAGTGTCCTTCTTTGTCTCTTTTCACAGCCTTTATTTCAAAGTCTATTTTATCTGATATGAGTATTGCTACTCCTTCTTTCTTTAGGTCTCCATTTGCATGAAATATTTTTTCCAGCCCTTCACTTTCAGTCTGTATGTGTCCCTTGTTTTGAGGTGGGTCTCTTGTAGACAGCATTTATAGGGGTCTTGTTTCTGTATCCATTCAGCCAGTCTTTGTCTTTTGGTTGGGGAATTCAACCCATTTACATTTATGATAATTATTGATAAGTATGATCCTGTTGCCATTTACTTTGTTGTTTTGGGTTTGAGTTTATAGACTTTTTCTGTGTTTCCTGTCTAGAGAAGATCCTTTAGCATTTGTTGAAGAGCTGGTTTCATGGTGCTGAATTCTCACAGCTTTTGCTTGTCTCTAAAGCTTTTGATTTCTCCTTCATATTTGAATGAGATCCTTGCTGGGTACAGTAATCTGAGCTGTAGCTTTTTCTCTTTCATCACTTTAAGTATGTCCTGCCATTCCTTCTGGCTTGAAGAGTTTATATTGAAAGATCAGCTGTGATCCTTATGGGAATCCCCTGTTATTTGCTGTTTTTCCCTTGCTGCTTTTAATATTTGTTCTTTGTGTTTGTTCTTCATTAATTTGATTAATATGTGTCTTGGGGTGTTTTGCCTTGAATTTATCCTATTTTGGACTCTCTGGGTTTCTTGGACTTGGGTGACTATTTCCTCCCCCATTTTAGGGAAGTTTTCAACTATTATCTCCTCAAGTATTTTCTCATGGCCTTTCTTTTTGTCTTCTTCTGGGACTCCTATGATTTGAATGTTGGGGTGTTTGACATTGCCTCAGAGGTCTCTGAAGTTGTCCTCATTTCTTTTAATTCTTTTTTTCTTTTTTCCTCTCTGCTTCATTTATTTCCACCATTCTATCTTCCACCTCACTTATCCTATCTTCTGCCTCAGTTATTCTACAGTTAGTTCCCTCCAGAGTGCTTTTGATCTCAGCTATTGCATTATTTATTATTGATTGACTTTTTTATTTCTTCTAGGTCTTTATTAAGCATTTATTGCATCTTCTCAGTCCTTGTCTGCAGACTATTTTTCTGTAACTCCATTTTGTTTTCAAGATTTTGGATCATTTTTACTATCATTATTCTGAGTTCTCTTTCAGGTAGACTCCCTATCTCCTCCTCTTTGGTTTGGTGGGCATTTATCATGTTCCTTTACCTGCTGAATATTTCTCTGCCTTTTCATCTTGTTTAGATTGCTGTGTTTTGGGTAGCTTTTCTGTATGCTGAAAGTTTGTGGTTCCTCTTTATTATGGAGGTTCCTCCCTGTGGGTGGGGTTGGTCAAGTGGCTTGTCAAGGTTTCCTGGTTGGAAGCTTGTGTCAGTGTTCTTATGGGTGGAGCTGGATCTCTTCTCTCTGGAGTGCAATGAAGTGTCCAGTAGAGAGTTTTGAGGTGCCTGTTGGTTTGGTTTGACTTTTGGCCACCTGTATTTTAATGCCTAGGGTTATGTTCCTGCATTGTTGGAGAATTAGCGTGGTATGTCTTGCTCTGAAACTTGTTGTCTCTTGGGTGGAGCTTGGTTTCAGTGTAGGTATAGAGGCTTTTGGATGAGCTCTTTTCTATTAATGTTCCCTGGAGTCAGGAGTTTTCTGGAGTTCTGAAGTTTTGGATTTAAGCCTCCTGCCTCTGGTTTTCAGTCTTATTCTTATAGTAGCCTCAAGACTTCTCCATCCATACCTCACCAATGATAAATCATCTCCTTTTGAAGACAGTGGGCTGCCTTTCTGGGTGCCTGGTGTCCTCCACCAGTGTTCAGAAGTTGTTTTGTGGAAACTGCTCAGTGTTCAAATGATCTTTTGATGAATTTGTGAGGGAGAAAGTGGTCTCCCCATCCTATTCCTCTGCCATCTTAGGACCACCCCCCCAGTGGGTTTTGTAGCCTCACTTATAAGGATTATAAGTCTTCATCCTGGAATTATATGCAATTAGTACACCCCACACATTTTACAAATGATAATGCTGGATCTGTTGGACCCCAAATTTGCTCATTTGGTAATTTTCCTGCATTCCTATTTCTTTGACTCATTTAGCAAATATTTATTGAGCACCTCCTATGTGAAGTCTATTAGGAATAGGTGATACAGTGGTGAATAAAACAAATCTAGAACCTCAAGGAGCTTACATTCTGCTGGGTTGAGGCTCAACAGGAAAACCTTCCACAAGATTCTCAAGCCCTCTCTTATTCTGTCTGCTGCTACTGCTGCTAAATCGCTTCAGTCGTGTCTGACTCTGTGTGACCCTATAGATGGCAGCCTGCCAGATTCCTCTGTCCCTAGGATTCTCCAGGCAAGAATACTGGAGTGGGTTGCCATTTCCTTTTCCAATGCATGCTAAGTTGTTTCAGTCATGTCTGACTCTGTGCAACCCCATGGACAGCAGCCCACCAGGCTCCTCTGTATTCTCTCTAGTGTTCTAGAAAATTATTTCAAAGATCATTTATCACTAATCTACTGGCTCTCACAATGATTCCCTTGCAAATAAATGTTGTTGTGACAATAACATCAGGAGTAAAACTGATGAACACCCTTACCATCCACACACTCACAAACCCACACCCACACACTGTTATCAGTAATAAGGAAAAATAATTATTCCACTGAAAGCTATGCTGCAAAGCATCAAAGTATCTATAGATTTGGTTCTATTTCAGAATGGGAGGACTAATGACCAAGTTAATTGGGCTCATCAAGTCAGACATTTGATGACATTCTGTAAGTTAGGAAAATAAAATGAGTGTGATATAAGATCAGCCTTCAGATTAACAGTTGCCCTGTCTAATCGAGCTCACAATTATTCCGAATGTCCAATCCAATCAGAGTTACAAGAAAGACCAGAAAAATCTTCCAAGAGGCAAAGACCCCATCACTTCCTCTTGTTTGCATCTGTCATTGTCAACAGGTAATTAATCACCAGGTTCCACCTCAGTGCTACAGGAATTTTTCTAATGATTTATTATATGAATAAATAAGGAGAAAAGTCTCCAATGACATAATATGCATAATGTGTATTTTAATTGGAAAGCAATTTAGATATTTATTTAGGCCATGTTCATGTGCAAGTTATTTCTAATGATGGAAAGCTGCTTTGGTGGAACTAATTATAATAAATCACTAGTGACAGTTGCAAACATTAGGTGTTCAGTGAAAGTGATCAATAGACCAAAATCCAAGCTTAAGCATAGTTGCAAATGCTTTATATGAATTTCTTACGGAATTAAAAAGGGACCCCCTTTATGTTGTTATATGAGACAATGAGTCCTCTAAGCCAAGTGCAGTAAGATCTTCTCAACATTCATAAAGCTGCCTTAATATACAGATGTATGTGCACCAGGAATAGGATATTGTCCTATCCCACAGTGCATTAAATACTCCAAAGAATTGGGGGTGTTAAGGCAATGTTGAAATATACCAAATAAACAACTTTTCTTAGAAATCAATTTTATCTTTGTACAAGAAGTGCTGGGCTTGATGGAAACCAGTTAGATGAAAATTTAATTTCACAAATTTTTCATTTATTCTCACTTTCGTTGTTGGTGAGAAAAGAAAACAGGTCAATTTCCATATAAGCACAAATCAAATCCAACAGAAATGTTCTTAGAATCATGCAAAGGCCATTGAAATATGGGCAGAACAAGTGGAGCCCTTGCTGTCCAAAATAATCTTGCTCAAATGAAGCCATTTTTCTGCTTCAGACCATATCATCACAGCTCCTGGTTGTGTGCACTGTAAAATGTTCCAGGGTCAGTAGGACCTCCCACTTTTGCTTGATATTTTGGAAGCATGGACGACACTGAAAACAGGCCATGCACAGAAATGCTGGTTCCTAGACTGCCAGCAAATGTCCTGGGTATAGTTTAAAATGGTGTGTTTTCTTAATTTAAAAACTGCAAGAGGCATAGCAAATAATTGAAACATTCTCCCATCACCACTCAGTTCATGAATAATGCATCAAAGATATAAATGAAGCCACCCATGTAGTGCATCTCTTCCTGCTCCTATTCCCTCTCTCCCTCCCCAGAAGTAAACACTATCACAAACTTGGTGTTTACTATTTCCATGCATGTTTTATACTACCCTGTATACAAATGTATCTATAACAACATAAAATATTGTTTTGTGCTTGATGGTATCACACTGTATTTCTCCATAAATTCTATTCTTTTATTCACTCAACATTGTGGCTTGTAAGATTCATCCACACTGATGTGCATAGCTCTAACTGAAACATTTGCACTTCTGTTTGTATTCCATTGTATTCATATACCCCAAGTTTATCATCTTTTCTCCATAGATACACATTCTGGTTATTTCTACCTTTTTGTTATTACAAACAAAGTTGCTGTGAGCTTCTTTACTAACATCCATGTTCAAGAGTTTCTCCAAGGTATACATTTAGGCATGGAATTTTGATTGTAGGGTATATGCACATGTCCAGCTTTACCAAATAATGCCAAATTGTTTTCCAGAGTTAATGTACCGTCACTAGCACTGCCCATCAGCAATGTAAGAGGCTTTCAACTGCCTATTTTTCAAAAGTTCCTTTTTTCCTCAGAAAGTTATTCCTTTGAAAAAAGAATTTACAACATGGTCCCAGGCCAGTCAGCTGGATTAGCCTTTGTTCACTTGGGGACACAAATGGATCATTTCAAGTTCCTACTTCTCATTTCAGCCAGTCTCAGGACAAAATGGTGAAGCACATGACATGCATCTTTGGTAAGTTCTACAGCCCTTTCTGCACTTGCAGCTCCCAGTGATTTGATGTCTTTCATTGAGTATAGCCATAGCACTACCAGCCACCACTTTATGCTCTAGCCAGTTCCCATTCTCATTACATCTTGCCTGTCAATCTCTGACTCATTCATTTATTCATTCAATAAATATATACTGAGTGCTTAATGTTTGTTAGACACTATATAACGGGATGTAAAATAGAAGGGAAGGGTTAGAGTGGACAAGACTGGGACCTCCTCTGCCTTATGTTCTAACCCACTTCTTTTTGTCAGAAAATCTGAAAATTAAAGCGAGATAAGAAAAGAACAAGTATTAATTGAACACCTGCTATGAGCTAGTGTGTCTGTGGCTGAAAATGACTTGTTCACTGTAGTATATAGTATACTTGTACAGTAACAATGGCTGTTATGAATTACCGAAAAGAAAGCGAGTAGAAATTGAGCTGTCATTTATTGAGCATCAATGTGTTCCAGGCACAAAGATGTTATATCTTTTTAATTCTACAACAGTACTCTGATGTAAATAGTGTTATTATTTGCAATTTGCAACAGGGAAACTGAACCACAGAGAAAATCAGTGATCTGCCCAAGAGGCTGATCTAAGATTCAAATCCTGATCTTACCCCACTAGTCCAAGGCCTCTTATGGCTGATGGCAGGAATTTTAAATATCATGAACCAGACAAGAAAAACAGTTTCCCATTCCAAGCCACTATATGCAGGCTAGACAGACAGGATGCAATTTGCTGTGATTTTTGCCAAGAAAACATCAAAGGAATCTTTAATCACTGTGAGTGAGCTAAGGTCCCATTGTCTGTTATAGATGGTGCCTCCCTCAGGACAAGGTTGTGGCATGCAAGTCTGATTCACTGCCTAGTCTCATTTCATGTCATACGAGTTAAACACTATTATCTCTGAGTTCAGGTTCCTTCCACAAGAAATTTCCCTAATGTCTTCTAATGAAGGGTAAAGGCCAAGGTGGAACTAGCTGTGAGGCCATAGGCAGTGTCTGAATCCTCTTTTCAATGTATGGGACTTCTCTGGATTCAGCAACCCCAAGGAAAACTGGATGAGAGAAATAATGACATTATGGAGTCAATCCCAGAAGATCAAAGAATAGCATCTGGCAGCAACACAGTTACCACTGAGAATCTGGAGGTCAGATCTCAGTTTAGAAGTCACCTCTTCAGAGAAGTCTTCCCTCACCACCCAGGCTCAGGCTTGTTGACCATCTTATACAGCTTTACAGAACACTGTGCTTCTCAGACCACAACACTGACTGTCACTGTATGTTGTTTAGTTACCCTCTTGTCTCTTCCATCAGAATGGTGAGATCCATAAGATAAGGAACCATATTTATCATTTCACTTTTACATTTGCAGTGACTAACATAGTGCTCAGATGCTCTGTCATGTCTGACTCTGTTACACCATAGACTGGAGCCCACCAGGCTCCTCTGTCCATGGAATTCTCCAGGCAAGAATACTGGAGTGGGTTGCCATTTCCTCCTCCAGGGGATCTTCCTGACTCAGGGATCAAACCCGTCTCTTATGTCTCTTGCATTGGTCAGTGGATTCTTTACCACTAGTGTACCTGGGAAGCCCTGACTAACATAGTGGCTGGTACAAAATAGGTACTCAGTGGGTGTTTGATCAATAAATTAATGAATATATACATGAATTAGGCCTAAAAAATTCATTCTCCTTTCTTAGAGGAAGAGACTCAGAAGTGGTCTGACAGAAGCATTACAAGACACGGGAAGGCAGGACCCCTCAGACCCACAAAACATCCCTAACACTTAATCAGCATTTGCCCTGTGCCACGTGCTGTTCTAAGTGATCTTATATTTATTGATTCATTTAACCCTTACAAAAATCCTATGAGTTGACTGCTATTATTATCCCTATTTAAGGAAATTGAGACAAGAGAGGTCGAATATCCAACCCAAGGGCACTCAGCTAGGAAGTACTGGAACTGAGATTTGTACCCAAACAATATAGACTTCACGTATGCTCTCTTCATCATAACCTGGGTAAACCATGAAAGTATAAAGGTCTTTCTTGATTTTTTGCCCCCAGATAAAGTGCTGATAACTCAAGAACTACTGTCTTTTCTTCCGTGTAGGCACCAAAATCTTTATGAGACCAGATTGTGTATTCCTTGAAAAACTTAACCTTGTCTCATGGATCTATACTCCTATCCCTAGGATGTTTTGGCTGTTCTGAAAATGTGCCATGCTAAGTTGACAAGAAGACCCATAGTTGAATCAGACTATCATTGTTTCTTGGGTAAATTATCTTAGATTAGGCTCTGGTGCTAGAAAAAACTAGGTTTGAATACCAGCTCTAACATTTACTAACAAAAATATGTTACACAAATATTCAAACCCTCTAAATATCAGTTTCTTATCTGCAAAGAGCTACTAATAGTATCAATCTTAAAAAATGTTCTGAGTGCCGAATGTGATAAACCATGTAAAATGCTTAGTGCAGTGCCTGGCACAGAGGGGATGTTCAACAAATGTCAGTGTTATCAGTGTTATCTATTCATTTTCTTCCTCAGAAAAGGGGGATTCCTATTACACATCTCCCAGGATTGTTGTGAGCACTAAAGGAGATAGGGAGAGTATTCCTGGCAATTGGTTATCTCATGCTATTCTGTCCCTCTTGATCTCATTTTCTCTTCCTTCACTGGGATTTCAGCTGGAGACTTACCTCTAAACTAAAACTACTTTTTAAAAGGTCACCTATAACTTCCAAAATGTCAATTCTAATGTTCTTTTCTCAAGTTTCATCCTACTTGCCCTGTCTGCTACATTTTTTCATTATTGACCGCTCCTCTGTCTTATATTTCTCCCCTCTAGTTCACTGTAAAATTGTATTCAGTGGCTGCTGCTTCATAGAGAGATATCTCTTATACTAGAAGCTCCTCTCTGCCAACCCCTTCAGCAGGCACTTGCCAATGTTCTAGTCCTGGCACGCGCCACTTCCCACTGAGCCCACTCTTGCTGGGCAATCACATCTACTCCTGTAACTACAACAGCTCATTCTGTGTGGATGAGCCCCAAATTTATGACTCTGACCTTAACCTAAATTGAGCTAGAGTCCTTCATCTCTATTTCTTGCTGGATGTCAAGTCTGGCAATCTCTTCTTTTCTCCTCCCTAAACCAATACTTCCTCCTATGTTTTTGTTTATTTTCAATTCATTGTCTTACCACTCTCCTAGGCCATCAGAGCTTAAAACCCTAGTAATCTCTTTCTTTTGTAGCCCTTATTATTTCTTGTTCAAACTAGAATAATAATTATCATATAAGCCTCACTGATTCCATCCTCAAACTGCTCTACTCCATCCTTCAGCTGACCCCAGTTTCATAGACCTAATAATAAAGTCACTCCTATGTCTCAGAGAATACGTAGACTTAACAGTGACAAAATTAACATTTCAAATATCTTAACTCAGCAATCTTGCCTTCAAAGTCCTTTACCAATTCAACCCCATTCTAAACTTAATATTATTCCCCTTGGCATTTCCCAAAGCTGATATAACTTTACCACAGAATTTTATGTTTAAGTCATGCTCTCTGCTTGGACTGTCCTGCACAAGTTCCCCTTCTTTCAAAGACATCCATGTTTCAAAAGCACTCTCATACATTGTGGGCTTCCCAAGTGGTGCTAGTGCTAAAGAATTTGCCTGCTAATGCAGGAGACACAGGAGATGCAGGTTCAATCCCTAGGTCAGGAAGATCCCCGGAGGAAATGGCAACCCACTCCAGTATTCTTGCCTGGAGAATCCCATGGACAAAGGAGCCTGGTGGGCTACAGTCCATAGGGTCCCAAAGAGTCAGACACAACTGAGCAAGCTCATCCTTTGAGCTCCTCTAATATTCTACCTCAACCACATGACCATCTTAAAAGCCCTCAGTGAAAATTCCTGTCTTTTCCTTATAATCCAATAGTACCTATTTTTCACCATTGTTATGGAGCTTTCCATAATCCAACTTATAATTATTTAGATCTAGATCTTTCTCATGGACTGGATTATAAGTTATTTGAGGATAAACACGATGCTTTTTTTTTACCTATAAATTGTCCATAGAATCCAACATAGGGTTTTACATATAGTATGAACTCAGTAAGAATTGTGTTTGTGTGTTTGTTTGTAGGTTTTAGTAGAATTGAATCTTATATAATCTGAACCTCCATGAATTCTGCAATCCTTCTCATCAAGGAAACCCATGGAACCTCATGTGCTCTATAAATGAGTAGACTTCAGAAACCTACCTGAGCTCCAGAACCCACCCAGTGAAAGGTGTGGGCAAGGGACTGAACCCGTAATCCTCTACCTCACTATTAGCAGCCTATAAATATCAAGTAATTCAGTCACATAATTTGACAATTTGGAGAAGCCATTAGTTGAGATAATCTTAGGATTCCAAGGGGCCTAACTCATTGCAGCCTTAGACAAATGTATTAACAATGTCTATATATAAAGCACAGAGGGCAGCCTGTCATCATGGGCTTACCATCATTAATTCACCCATCAAATTTACAGTGATACCATTATACTAAGCATTAATAATTCTCAGCATAATAACAGCGATAACAGCAGGTAGTTTTTCAAAACTATTACCCATGTTTCAATAACACATCCTGAATGTTGCACTTAAAGCAGTCTCCTGAGTAGAGATGGAAATGGAAATAGTTGGATAATAATAGTTTATAGTAATAGTTTAGAGCTCTAGCTTGAAATGAGCTGTGTACGTCTTTTCTTTTTGAGTCTCTGGTTAACACCATTTATGGAATCTCATTTTTCAAAAGTACTGGACTAAGCTGATCTCACTTGATAATGCTGTAGTCATAGAGTGGCTACAGTCCAAGCAGCTTCTAAAAATCATAGAGCCTCAGAAATGTCACTGGCCCCCAAAATACCAAACAAAAATGTATGACAGAACTTTACCTATTAAAAGACTCTGCTCTATACCAATAAACCACTTAAGAATGGACAATTCACAAGAAGTACTGAGGTTTGGTGGATAAAAACAACACATCTAGAGTCTGCCAAAGCTGGGTTTGAAACCTTGGCTTGGCCACTTCTGTTTGGCAAGTCACTCAATATCCCTGGTCTTAAGCTTCCTGGAAGATGGAACTAGTACACCCATCTCATCTTGTTGGGGGAAGGGGAAGGGATTGTGATGTAATATGCATAAAGCTCTCTGACATATGAGAAGCACACACTGTACGATAGTTAGTATTATCATTTTAAGTTGGTCTGCAGTATAAATAAGCCCAAAGATGTGAATCCTGATCTCCATATGGCTCAGTTCATAGAATCTTGGTTTTATCCAACAAACTTCTTCCCCTGAGCCAATCTGAAAAGTCCCTGCTACTTTGGAACTCATAGTGTAGAGTGCCTTGGTGAGAGATGGCTAAAGCATGCACGGTATGATAAATGCTATGTATGTATGTGTGTACATACTACAGGAGTGCTTAGAGAAGGTTTCTTGTAGGAGACGAGACCTATGTTTAGAGTGCCTATCTCCATGATGAAAAAAAGGAAAAAGATGTTTTTGCCAGAGGAGACACATGAGCAAAAATTAGCTGATTTTTCTCTTGTAACAAATAGTACTACCAATCCTGCTCAGTGACTTGTGATTCCCATAGACAGAGAAAGAATACCTGGATCAGGAGAAACTCATCCTGTTCCTGGGAGGATAGCTTAGACCCTTCACCCTTCTGACAGGAGGAGGAGCTTATGGGCATAATCTCTGTGTAACTAGGATAGCAAATTATTTACATAGGGTTCTCAAATTCCTTCTAGATGCCAATAAACATAGAACTTCATGGGGAAAAAAGACACAAGCCATGTTAGCCGGGCTTAGTAAATTGACATTTTCAACTTACTAAAGATTAGCTCTAGGAGATTTTAGCATTCATGGAGATTTGGGCTGCCTGGGGAAATGACTCTGTGGGTCTGAATCAGGAGAATGACCTTTGCCAGCTGTCATCTGCATCAAAGAGCTTTTTCAACCTGTGTGAGGGGATTACAGATGTGCTGAGATACTGACCATCTACACTCAGCAGACCAGGAGGGCTTGGGCCAGCCAGAGCCCTGGACTTTTCAACTCTGGCAGTGAGAAGTCCTTTCCTTTCTCTCCATGAGAAAATAGTATCATTCTTTATGCCATGACAAGAAAATAATGGAGAAACTCTGCTATGGAGTTCCTTCTCTAAAGGAACTTCTCAAAAGCAATGCCAGCCTGAACTATATTAGTGCTAGAGCAAAGGGCATCATCATCGTCGTCATCAGTGGTATTTCTATTATTAAAACTGATGCATTCTCTATTCTGAAAGAGCCATTTAGCTTCCCCCAAACATCTTGCTCTGCTCCTAGGGTAGTGTGATGATCAGAATGAATGTCATGGGATTACGATTCATAAGATAGAGAAGAAAATCCGTCTTAGTCACAAGTCATTGTGGGCTGCAACTAATTTCAGAAAATAAGCATTTATTTAAAGTGGGTATTAACCTGTCACCATATGAAGAAGCTCTAAATAAGTCTGTGCATGTATGTGGAGGCAACATGGAGCAGTAGTCTCCTGCTTCCCAAGAGCAAATAAATACTCTGGCTAGGAAGAGAATGATGAAAACAGAGGCAAGAAATCATGAAATCCCTTTTTACTGCCCTTTCTCTTCTACTTAAAGCAAAAACCAACTGATTGACCTTTCTACATGTCATGGTTTAGGCTTTTGTTTTGTTTTTTGCAAAATGTTTATATCAAGGGCCATTTGGGGAATGTTTCATATGGGTCAACTTACTCTGGATTTGCAGCTCTGCTGTCAATCCAGGGCAGACTCCCAGCAGAAACCTCCTAATTGGCTGTCAGTCACTTTTATGCACAGCCTTTTCTTTCAAACCCTTTCCACTCCAGTAACACGGCCTCTCTACAACAGCCCCCACACACGTTGGAAGTGTAGGTATGGGAATGGGAATAGGAGGGCTGGAAACCACACTGAAGTGGTGCTCCGACAGTTGTGAATAGTCTCAAAATATTTTCACCATGAACGTGCTTCAGTCATGTTAAGACAGTCAAAACAGTTTGACAAGTTTCTGTTTGACTCTGGTCTTAGCTACTGTGTTCATGACCTGATTAGCTAGAGCCTAGTAGGGATTGACAAGAGTGGCAAATCCACTGAGACAGCTCTCTGCAAAGGGAATTTATGGCTGTGTAATACTGTGATTAACCCTAAGCACCCACAAGCTGTTACCCAGAACACAACTCCTTCTTCAGAGCCAAGGAAAGCAGAAGAATGAAGTCAAACATTTTCTGCATGTAAATATGTCCACCCTTCAAACACATTTGCTTGTCTTTGAATATGAGTTTATCATTGCCAATTGGAATCTGGAGCTGAATTTGAATCTTGGCTCTGCCACCGAATAGCTTTGTGACCCTGAGTGAGGTACTTAACCTCTCTGAGTGTCATACCCTTATATGTAAAAATCTGACCATTGACCCCCACCCCCCAGGATGATTGTGTTTACATGTGAAAACAGCACAGTGCCTAGTTCACAGTTGGCAATCAATACATGTGGACTTCCTTCCTTTCCTTGACTAAAATATTTGAATTATGAGTTGTCACCATTACTAGCACAAGACATACAATATAGAGAAGTCACTTGACGTCAAAACTTCGTGTCCTTTGCAGTATGCCAAAATGATATCACAAATCTTAAAAGTTCTGTCTGCCAACAAGCCAATGCCGGTTTTCTCAGCAGGATGCAATCTGCCACCACATCCGTCATCCATAGGAAGTTACCTCTAGGACTTAAATACTTTTTGGAGGCTCTGGGGCATTGAGCTCTGAAGATGAGATATCCGAGCAGAATTCTTTTACACTATCTTTGCACATGCAGCACTTAGCTTTCTTAAAGGTCTTCCCTCCACTGCTACTAACTAACTGATGCACTGGCACCTTAGTGCCAACAAATGCCTTTGCTCTTGAAATACCTTAGACTTCCAAATCATATTGCCAGGGGAGCTGAAGTGCTGAGAAAGGAAATAGGGTATGACTGAAAATTAAATTGAGCCAATATTTCCTCATTATTGGGATTGTTATCTTTAAGGTTGAGATGCCAATAAACCCTGAGACCAAATTAAGCCCCTCTTCTCTCTCTTAGACTTGCTTTTGTTTATCTCATTTAAGTACTTACCTTATTGTATCGTTATTAACCTTTGAGATCCTTTGGGTCAGGAACTATGACTTGAAGTTTGTCATAAACCCAGCAACTAACATAATGCCTGGTTTGTGATAGGTGCTCAGCTAATATTTGTTGAGTGAGAACATAAATGAATGAGTGTTGGCGAAACAAGTTATAAATGCTTTCACCAAGAGCTTCATAGGCTCATCCTCCATTTCCCAATCTTTTCCCAAAAGTACAGAATCAAATATGGTGTAATAAAGCTTTCTCTTCCCTGAAAAAAATAAAGTAACTATGACAAGAACCCTAACAAGCCAACTATGTTTACTGGCTCCCAGATAAAATATATACAGTCCATTATTTAGCATCAGGAACGAGAAATAACTGAAACCCATATGCTTGGCAATCCCAAGTGTGTGCCATTTTACATTTACAGCCTCCCCTCTCACTGTTCCTCAGCCTGAACATACATTGCAAATGTGCTATCTCCTCTAAGTCTGATATGCAATGCCAAGCACACTAAGAATGAATGATTTCCCCCAGCTACTGAGTCTGCAATACTCAGCTGAATGGCAATATGATGATTCTGATAGCAGAGGTCCAAGAGGCAGCCTATCTGCATAGGACTGTTAAGAGCTTCAAATGAGATTATTGTATACAAGGCATCCAGCACCGTCTTGGCACATAAGTGCTTGATATATGCACATTGAGTGGCCTTAACCCCTCAAATCATTCTTCAGTACATCTTCAAAGATCCAAAACTGACTCATACATCACATTTCTTTCTTCCTGGTTCTTCTTTGTTGTTATTCCAATCCACAAAAACAGGTAACTAGACAAACCACAATTATATAAAATGCCAGCTCATCCACTTTGTTCCAGCCCCTCCCCAGGGCCCTTCTTTTGGGCCCTTCTTTTGTTAACCAATGAAGTATTTTCTTGTGAAGAGTTCACTGCCCTTCCTACCAGAGACTTTGCAGTTTTCAACAATCTATTATAGTTTTACTTGTCTTAAAAGGAGCCAGAATTCCATTTATTTTCTTAAGAATGTTTAAAATCATATTGAAACAAAACGGTTGATTTGAACAAAGCTATATGCAGCGTTTCCTTGTTGTTGCTTCTAACCATACCCACTTCACCTGAATTCATAATGAAGATATCTTTGCTGACACCAATTTGCACTTACTTTCCCTTCTCTTGGCCTCTGCTGGTGCTTGCTATACAATGCCCACAGCTAAGCCCCAGATTCCAATTGCATAGTTTGTTGGAAATGTCAAGTTTCCTCAGGTTGTGTGCCTGCTAAGTCACTTCAGTCGTGTCCAGTTCTTTGCAGTCCTATGGATGGTAGCTCACCAGGCTTCTCTGTCCATGGTATTTTCAAGGCAAGAATACTGGAGTGGGTTGTCATTTCCTTCTCCAGGGGATCTTCCCAGCCTGGGGATCAAACCTACATCATCTGTGGCTCCTGCACTGCAAGGGGCATTCTTTACCACTGAGCCTCCAGTGCTTGTTTTTCTTCTGCTTTAGAATTTCAGTACTAACATATTGCCTTAGGATAGTTCTTGGACAAGTAAGGGTTTCTTACATCCTGTTGAATGAACACATGATCTTTTTAGGTTTGATCTGTGAAATGGGTGGGGCTTAGGGAAGGATGGCTCCATCCTCCTTGTAGTCTATCCTCACTGTAGCTGCTTCCTTCCCATCTGGTGGCTTTGAGCCCAAGGAAACACCCTCCATGTTGTTCTACCAAGCTACACAGAACTGGGAAAATACAGCTAGATAGTTCTCTTTCCAATATGGAGGTTCAGCAAGAAAGCCAAAGAAATAGCCACTCTGTCCCATTGAGTTTTCTTGTTCTCCTGCCTGCAAAAGACATAATTTCATCAGCTAAATATTCTAATATATCCAGCACCTGATAACATTAAAATAGGAAAATGTATTGCTTTAACGGGAAAAGGGGGAATTTTTAGTTAACATGGAAAAATAACTTAGTAGCCAATGAAATACATTTGGGCTATGAAGGGAAACAAGTGCATCTACACTAAAGGGATAATGGGAAAAAACACATTAGAAAGCACCATTTAAAATTAGACCAGTACTGGATACCATTTCATAGTCAAACTAAGAGAAGGGGACTATTTAATAAGGACATTAGTTTTTCCCTGTGTGATTCTCCTACATACTATCAGAGCTTACTAAAGAACTGGGGAATGCCACAAAAGGGTGCCTCCTATCTGACACTGCTCTAAAAGTTTCTGGGAAAATCTGATGATGTGTTGAAACTTTCCAAAGATAAAACTACTACAGTAAGGCAAAGAGGATCCAAGGAGTTTTGAAAACTGCTTAGTAAAGGAGAAGTAAAACAAACAAACAAAAACCATTATCTCATTTACAATTCATAATAACCCTATAAGATAGGTACTATTATTACTTTAGAGATGAGGGAACTGAAGTTAAGAAAATCAAGGGTGACTGGAATTATAAGAAAATGTTATATTACTTAATTTTCTCCATTCATTCTATAAAAGTACAAAGTAGAATCAGAGAGGGAAGGTGTTTTTAATAAAGCCACATAGCTGCTAAGTAGCAGGGACAAGACCTGAATGCCTCTGACTCTTAGTCTGGTGGTCTACGATGATTTCAAACTCCCTTTCTCTCTAGCTCAAATCCAAACCTTCTACCTCACATTTGTCCCTTTACTTTTATTTCCAACTTGTCTGTGGAATGTAATTTAATATTGTATTTTGTACTTATCCATTTTTTTCAAATAGTATATATTCAGTGTCAGGGCTGCTCTAGGCACTGGGCCCTAGAATAGAGAATAAAATAGATAAAACAGAATTTTAGTTCTGCGGGCATTTATAGTCTAGTGAACAACACAGACATTAAAGAAATTATCATCAAACAGATAACCACCAACTCTGACTGCAGTTAAGGAGTACTAGAGTATTTAAGTATATGGATGTATGATTGCATGCTCAGTTGTGTCTGACTCTTTTCAACCCTATAGACTGTAGCCCACCAGGCTCTTCTGTCCATGGACTTTTCCAGGTAAGAATACTGGAATGGGTTGCCATTTCCTACTCCATATGTAAGTACATAACAGGGGCAATAATTTGATTTGAATGGCATATGTTCAGGAAGGGCTTTTCAGAGAAAATAACTATTAAAGTAGAAATCATAAATATAAGTAGAACTTGGTCAATCAGAGTCTTGTATTATCACTTTGAGGCCTAATGAGTTTAATGGTTTTATTAATTCAGTAAAATTTAGTGTTTAGCCATTTAAATATATGGCAGAAGTCATTTCATTTTCAACCATCTGGTATAGAATTGTGAGCAATCAGATGCTTCATAAAAGTGTTCTGATGGTAATTATGAAAAAAGAGTAAAAGTCAGTCTCAGAGAGCTTGGGTGATTACTCAAACATTGATAGTTAGCTTCACTTATTGATTTGTCGGCAAAAAGTTTACAGACTGCCTTTAAAGTAAGGACATGACTTGAACAAAGGCACTAAAATGCCCCATCACAAATTCCAAGTGAAATGATCAAACAGGTCTGCCTAATGAGATTATCAATAATTTCAGTTCCCTTATCATGGATTTCTGCTGATTGTATCACAGTGCTAATTTAAACTTATAAATGTTAGCCATTCAAGTTAAGGTAGGATAAGATCATAACAGCACATAGCTAAATAGAGTGCAAAGGGAATTTACCCACATGACTGACATATGGTAAGATGAGATAAATTCTTCTCATTCAAAAATGAAAGAAGTGGACTTAAAACCATTACAAGATCAAAGAAATTCTGCTCCAGAACAAAAAGAAAGGGGGAAAAGTGAAGCAAGTGGTGGAAGAACAGTATACTTTTGAAAAAAGATTTACTGTACAAAACAGAAGTTAATTTAAAATAGTATCTGCTTTGTGTAGAATAAAATGCAAAGAAATTTAAACTGGACTCTTATTGCTGATTGATTAAATGACAGATCAATTAGATTTTCAACGGAAATTGGTTCAAAGATCATAAGGAAGCAAATAATCCTATAACAGATTTTTAATGGTATTATAAGATTTTGCTTTGGCATTTCATAAAGTATCTATGGACTTCCCTGGTGGCTCAGATGGTAAAGAATCTACCTACAATGCAGGGGACCCAGGTTTGATCCCTGGGTCGGGAAGATCCCCTAGAGAAGGAAATGGCAACCCACTCCAGCATTCACGTCTGGAGAATCCCATAGACAGAAGAGTCTGGCAGGCTACAGTCCATAGGGGCACATAGAGCCAGACATGACTGAAGCAACTTAGCATGTAGCATGCAAATTATCTACTCTTAAACATTATTTCATGTTACTTCCATAGACCTATGCAAAGAAAAAACAAAAGAAAACTAGATAGAGATACTTTCCTGGCTAGCAAGAAAAGGAAAGGGAGAGAACCTAGACATATTTTTTACTGTACCTTATTTTGTTTTTACTTTGGAACACTGTAAATATTTTATGTAACTATAAAACAAAATTAAATGTAAAAAGCAATTGTTAAGAAAGTGAAACAAACTTAATTATTTATCAAATTGTTGGCATAACTACAAAAATCATTATTTCAAGGGACTTTAAAACAATACAGATGGTCCCCAACTTACAATGGTTCAGCTTATAATTTTTCAACTTTTCAGTTGTGCAAAAGCAAAATGTATTCAGTAGAAACTGTACTTCAAAGTTTGAATTTGGATCTTTTCCCAGGCTAGCAATATGCAATATGATACTCTCTCATGATGCTGGGCAAGCTGCAGCTCCCAGTCAGCCATGTGATCACGAGGTTAAAAAACTGATACACTTAGAATAATTCTGTACCCATATAACCATTCTGGTTTTCACTTTCAGCACAGTATTCAATAAATTACATGAGATAGTTCAACACCTTATTATAAAATAGGTTTTATGTTAAATGATTTTGCCCAACTATAGGCTAATTGAAGTGTTCTGAGAACATTAAAGTAGGCTAAATACATATTCAGTTTATGATATTTTCAACTTGCAATGGGCTTATCAAAACGTAACCCCTATTATAAGTTAAGCAAGATCTGTAGTTTCATTGTACATTCCTAATGGGATATGCTCTAAGGACAAATATTTTTTTTAGTCTGTAGAGGATTCTCACATTGCTCTTAGTCATTACTTTGTCAGTAACAATATCAATCAGCTCCAGCAATCATTTTATTAGTAATATATTGTTTTGAAGGTATACACACCAAAGCAGCAATTATATTAGTGTAATAAGGACCTAATTAAGGTGGTGGAATTCCAGCTGAGCTTTTCAAATCTTAAAAGATGATGCTGCTAAAGTGCTACACTCATTGTGCCAGCAAATTTGGAAAACTCAAAAATAGCTACAAGACTGGAAAAGGTCAGTTTTCATTCTAATCCTAAAGAAAGGCAATGCCAAAGAATGTTCAACTTACTGTGCAATTGCACTCATTTCACATGCCAGCAAGGTTATGTTCAAAATTCTTCAAGCTAGGCTTCAATAGTATGTGAACCAAGAGCTTCCAGATGTACAAGCTGGTTTTAGAAAAGGCAGCAGAACCAGGGATCAAATTCCCAATATCCACTTTTATAGATTATAGAAAAAGCAAGAGAATTCCAAAAAATATCTACTTCTGCTTCACTGACTATGCTAAAACCTTTGACTGTGTGGATCACAACAAACTGTGGAATATTCTTAATAAGATGGAAATAACAGACCACATTGCCTGTCTTCTGAAAAAATCTGTAGGCAGGACAAGAAGCAACAGTTAGAACTGAACAAGGAACATCAGACTGGTTCCAAATCAGGAAAGGAGTACATCAAGGCTGTATACTATCACCCTGCCTATTTAACTTATATGCAGAGTACATCATGTAAGATGCTAGGCTAGATAAAGCACAAGCTGGAATCAAGATTGCTGAAAGAAACATCAACAACCTCAGATAGGCAGATGATACCACTCTAATGGCAGAAAGTGAAGAAGAACTGAAGAGCCTCTTGATGAAGGTGAAAGAGGAGAGTGAAAATGCTGGCTTAAAGATCAATATTCAAAAAACAAAGATCATGGCATCTGGTCCTATCACTTCATGGCAAATAGATGGGGAAAATGTGGAAACAGTATCAGATTTCATTTTCTTGGGCTTCAAAATCAATGTGGATGGTGATCACAGCCACGAATTTAAAACATGCTTGCTCTTTGGAAGAATAGCTATGACAAACCTAGAGCATGTATTAAAAAGCAGAGACATCATCTTGCTGACAAAGGTACACATGTTCAAAGCTATGGATTTTCCAGTAATCAATATGGATGTGAGAGTTGGACCATAAAGAAGGCTGAGTGCCAAGGAATTGAACTGTGGTACTGGAGAAGACACCTGAGATTCCCTTGGACAGCAAGGAGATCAAACAAGTCAATCCTAAAGGAAATTGACCCTGAATACTCATTGGAAGGACTGATGCTGAAGCTGAAGCTCCAACACTTTGGCAACCTGATGTGAAGAGATGGCTCACTGGAAAAGACCCTGATGCTGGGAAAGATTGAAGGCAAGAGCAGAAGGGGGCGACAGATGATGGATGGCATCACTGATTCAATGGAACAAACTCAGGGAGATTGTAAAGGACAGAGAAGCCCAGCGTGCTGCAGTTCATGGGCTCGCAAAGATTTGGACACGACTTAGTGACTGAATAACAACAACAAAATAAGGACCCAAGATTTTCATACAGAATAAAAAGAAGCACAGAATTAAAAGAAATTAAGTAAAACTCATAAATTTGAATTGAAAATATGAGAGTAAAATCATGATATATTATTTTAGCTTGGTGCACTGAAAAGTTTTAGAAGATGATGGTTATGTTCTGAGTACTGGAGATTCAGCAGCAGTCAAGATAAATGGCCCCTAAGATACCCAGAGCAGAGCTGAGTGAGGAAAGCATACAAATAAAAATGCACGTACATTTCAGCAGTTCAGTAGGTGGCATTCAGTAGGGTGGATAACTACCATGATAAGCAGAGTTTCTCTATAATGCAAGGTAAATGGAAATGGAAAAACAAGAATAAATTAAAGTTTCTCTCTATAAAGGATGGAAAACATAGGGATAGTTGCTGTACCTAAAGAAGATGTGGAACAAATAGAAAAGCAAGAGGCAAAATCTTTTAATACTGTTAAAAAAAATCTGTCATAGGGTTATTTGCTCCTTACAAAAAATAAATAATGCACATACCTTTGACCCAGCACTGGAACCATTCGAATTTATGGAAATGAGATATTCTTAATTCCTATTTTATAATAAGAGTAATAAATACACAACATTTATTGAGAGTTTTTAATATGGCAAGCACTGTGTAAAGCACTTTGTATACATGATCTCTTTTAATTTCCTTGACAACTCAAGTGGTTGTTAATATTTTCAGTTCTGTTTTACAACTGAAGAATATGTGGTTAGAGAAGTTAAGTGACTTGCCAAGATCACAAAGCCAGTGAGCATCAAATCCAGGATTCAGATTCATTGTACCTCTACAGCCTGAGCTCTTGCACTGTCTCCTTGTTGTTGAAAATAATATAGTGGTTAATAAATTATGATATATCCATACGAAAGAATGCCATACAGACATTAAAATCATAGTGCTTCATATTTAGTGACAGGAATATGCTCATAATTTACTAAGTGAAAAAATGATTTACATTTTATAGCACGTGTTCACATATTTTAAAATGTATACTATACTAAGGGTATAAGAATAAAAAATTGTCTATGTCTGTGCCAGCAGAGGATAATGAAAAAGGCAGAGACAAAAAGTAAGCTTGCTCTGTCCACCTTTCTCAATACAGCAGGCTTGTGCTTCTAATAGAATGCAGGCAGTTGAGGTAATATCTATTGTGAGCAGCAGCTGATCATATTGGTGGGGGCTTTCCTGGGATCCCTGCATAGCCATGGTTCTTGAAGCAGTCTACTGACATTCTTTACCATGGTCCTTCCAAGGATTATGAAAGCTTTTAATGCCCTGAATCGCTCTTTACATGTACCTTTCTGTATACATAAAATACCCCAAAAGGCTTCTGCTTTTTTGAAAGGACAATGATTGATACAGGATTTAGTATTAGGAGATGGTGATGCATGCCTGCTAAAAGATGCCAAAGGCAATACAATCTCTTGAAAGGAACTGTACAGTGTTGTGTGTGCTAACATTCAGTTTTTCTTTAAGCTCTTCATTAGCAGTACCTCTGTGCTTCCATAAAAGAGCTCTGCATGAACATCTGTACAGGAAAAAATTACTAGCACTAATCAACCCTATGAACTTTGCAAAATTCACTCAGCAGACCTGTACCTAACTAGAGATGTTGAATTTGAGTATCTTTAGGACCCTCCTTGGGGAACACTGGTCTTTGCCTACTAAGGTCTGCAGTAAACATATCTGACTTTTTTCTTATAAAAAATTTTTACTGTTATTATTTATAGACAGTCTTATTAAAATAGAATTAAATTGAAGATAAGATTAAGCAGAATTCAAACTAACTTGAATGCCTAGAATAAAGGGCCAAAAGGGAACAGCAGTGAGAGAACGTAATAATAATAATACCTTGGATTTATATAGCTCTCATCCTCCCACAAGCACAATGTGAATGTGAACAGCATATATAAGTGGATGAAGAAGTAAATGCAGTTTAGGTTTTTCAAGTCTGGATTTAAAAAGCTGTGGCAGAAGAGACTAGCAAATGGAGAATCAAGATCATAAGACCAATTTGGAAAAGCTTCTCACAGAAACACATATTTTAAAATTTGTGTTTGCTATCCTGTTAAAGGGGGAGTATTTTCAATTAAAGTCAAGACTTATATGTCAAAGACAAGGAAATAACAGTAAAAGAACAAAAGAATGAATATATCAGTGACTATCCCTCATAACTGACAATTAAAATATTACCTTGTCCATGAAATATTCCTCCACTGCTCCAGCTACAAGTGATCTCAACTCCCAAAAGGGTTTTGCACAGGATTCATGTGGTGTGCACTTAGTGCATTCTACGTTGTTTTGGAAATATTTATGCACATTCCTGTCTCTTTCACCAGACCACTGGTTCCCAAATTTACTGTTCTTAGAATCACAGTAGGCATTAAAATCTAGACTTGGGGACCTTATTCTCAGAGACCTTTATTCAGTGAGTCTTGAGTGGTCCCTGGAATTGGCATTTTTAGTATGCACTTCTGGTAATCCAGTGTGTGTAGTTCATGCCCAGACTGTGACTTATTTGAGGACAAGGACCTCATTTCACATTATATACATCTGGATTTCATTGCAGCTATGGGGTCTCACAGAGTCGGACACGACTGAAGTGACTTAGCAGCAGCAGCAGCATGCACATAATAAATATCCCAATAAGTATTCATAAAATCAATGAACGTACATGAAGTAACTAAATGCATCAGGTTATCTATTTAAAGGATAAAAGAAGTATAATGTTCAAGTGCAGTGAAGTTCAGGGAAAGGTAATCTTATGGGCTAAAATGACTAAAGAACTCCTAGAGGTGAAAAGTCAAACTGTGAGTCTCTCAGTCGTATCTGATTCTTTGTGACCTCATGGACTGTAGCCCACCAGGCTCCTCTGTTAATGGAATTCTCCAGGCAAGAATACTGGAGTGGGTAGACATTCCCTTCCCCAGGAGATCTTCCCAAACCAGGGATTGAACCCAAGTCTCCTGCACTGCAGGCAGATTCTTTACTGTCTGAGCCACCAAGGAAGCCCTCTCCTGTAGGCAAGTATTCCTTAAATTGGTCTCTGAAAACAAGGTATTTAGAAGAGGAAAGTGGTGGTGGGAAGCAAGGAAGGCCATAGAAAGAGTAAGCAAGCATTGATACAAATGTAGGACTATATGGGCTATGTTTAAAGAATGGTTATTAGAAATTATTGTCTATATTTCTTACTTTTTCAATGTCAGAATTTATAATTTCCCTTTAATTTAATGCATGATCAACAGATTTTGACTCTGCTCTGCTCTCATAAGAACTAATGACTTCCCTTTTTATACCATGACTCTCAAGTATCTTCAATTAAAAAAATCCAACTTTATACATAGACCTTCACAATCTAGCCCTTTTGCATATTATCTTCCCAAACACCCACACACACACAAACGTGTGTGTGCATACCCTCTTTTCCAATTTTACTCAACTGCCTGCAGTTCTTAATGATGTAGTATCTCTATGCCTTTCTCCCTCCTGTACCGTATCTTCTAGCCAGAGCATCAGTTCAGTTCAGTTCAATTCAGTCACTCAGTCGTGTCCGACTCTGCCAGAGCATCTCTTCACCTCAAAACAAACAACAGATATCACATATTCTAAGACCAATTCTTTGACTACACATGAAGGTCTCGCCCAGCACTGAATTAAAGTACCTCCTCAATGCTACCATAGCTTCCTGTACAAGCCTAGTCACATATTGACTCTTCACTTTTCCTACAAATGTATTATCCTCCACAGTCAGAAAAGAGAAGATAGAATGTGTAGTCTGGGAAATACTCTCTGTGGCAGGCAGCCTCTGAGATGGCCCCCAATAATCCCTAACTCCTGGTTTTCACATCCTTGTGGGATTCCCTGCCCTTGAGTATGGGGGGAAATGATTGTCTCTTTGTAACTAATAGAATATAGCCGAAGTCATGAGAGTCTACTTTCAAAGTGAAGTGAAAGTCGCTCAGTCGTGCCCAACTCTTAGCCACCCCATGGACTATACAGTCCATGGAATTCTCTAGGCCAGAATACTAGAGTAGGTTGCCTTTCCTTTCTCCATGGGATCTTCCCAACCCAGGAATCGAACCCAGGTCTCCCACATTGCAGGCAGATTCTTTACCAGCTGAGCCACAAGGGAAGGCTACCAAAGGACAATGGCTTCCGTCTTAGACACTCTCTAGGAAACTCTCTGTCCCTCATGTCTCTCCCTCTCCCTCCCTTCCCCTTCCCCTTTTCTCTCCCTGTCTCCCTCTCTCATCACCATCAGTTGCTATGTTTCAATAACACTCAGATCCATGTAACAAGGAACCAAAGCCTGTCAACCATGACATGAATGAGATGGAAGGTGATCTTCTTAGTCCAGTACACAGTTACATGAGTGTAATTAGAAGCAAATTCTCCAGCTAAGCAAAGCAAATTCTCCAAGCTAAGACTTGCTATGACTGCTACTGCTTTCACCAATGACTTGGCTAGAATCTCATGAGACCTGGATTGAGAAGTATCCAGGTAGGCTGTGCACAGGTTTCCTGCCCTCAGAATCTGAGAGTTAAGAAATCTTTGCTGTTTTAAGCAGCTAGGTTTGGGGAAATTTATTCTAAAGAAATAGATCACTTTTACATTCTCCTTTGTTTCATGCACACTATTCTGGGTGCACTCTGGGAGACAGAATATGAAGTTTTGTTTCCTTCTTACTTTATGGCCAAATATGAACACTGTACATTTATTCATAAGCCCAAATATGAAGTTTGGGCTTCCCTGGTGGCTCAGCTGGTAAAGTATATGCCTGCAATGTAGGAGACCTGGGTTCGATCCCTGGGTTGGGAAGATCCCCTGGAGAAGGGAAAGGCTACCCACTCCAGTATTCTGGCCTAGAGAATTCCATGGACTGTATAGTCCATGGGGTTGCAAAGAGTCAGACACAACTGAGCGACTTTCACTTCCTTCTTTCTTAATTTTTTTAAGACTTTGTTGACATATAATTCACAAGCAATTCAATTCACATCTAAATGTGTACTATTCAACAATTTTCAGTATATTCACAGTTGTGCCACCATCACCACAATTTTAGAACATGTTTCTTCATTTGCAGTATGTCTTTAGGATGATTTCCAGAATCCTTACATTTTTAAAAAGTAAAATCCACCAGTTTCTCTGAGGAGCAGGTCAAAAGAACTCGTTGTGCCAGAAGTAGAACCCCTCTTCCCTCTGTGCAGATAATGAGGACCTAACTCTACCTGGAGTGGTCTCAGGGTGAAAGATGCCAGATAAACTGGGTATTACTTTCTGAGATTTCTCTCCTGAGATATATTCCTTTTTGCATAAGTCTAAAAAAAGCTACAAAGAAGAATTAAAGCCTTCTACAACAAAGATGTGAGAAACACCCTGGTAGTTGGGGAGAGGAGATCTGACTCTTTTTAGGCTGGAAAGGCTGTGCTTAAAGTACTTGCTTAATCACTTGGGGAAAAATAAAGAACTGCTATTTCTTTCCCGGTAACAAAAACAATTCCCAGACTTCTCAGGCACCACTGGATTTATGCTCAAAATTTCCAGACCCCACGGCCTTTAATAGTTTAACATTAAATGAGCTTAGCAACTTGGAAATGAAGATTGCAATTCCAGGAATATTTACTGACCACCTACCATGCAATTCCAGGAATATTTACTGACCACCTACCATGCATAAAGAATTATCATTAGTTAAAATAATAATAAGTAAAAAAATTTTTAAGGAATTATCATTAAACATTCTGTGATTATAAAAAAGTCAAAGAGATGGGGATCTTGTGAGTCAGTGAGAGAGAAAATGAATATTCCTGAAACAGCAAGAAAAATTGTTGAAAAACAATATTAAGTTTAAGGAATGTACTACTCTATAAATAGCATGATAGGTGTGAAAAGTATGTTCTGAGCATGGCAGTGTAGCAAGGGAAGTTATCTAAGAGAAAGCATGTTCTGGTATGGATCCTGAAAAAGGTGACATGTATTAAAGTTTATATTGTTAAATATACTGACAGTTAAATAACCTAATCCTAACTTATCTCTCTGCATTCATATTTACTTGCAGAACAGCAAATAAATACAATGCTTTATTATAGAATAGTAAGTTAGATATATTTTATAATTTTGAAAAGACAGTAAATGAAATGATGGTTGCATCATTAAGCCACTAGCAGTTGTTCAAGTAAACACAGTTGTGTATACTATCATCCAGTCTTCCTGTCCTGATTATTTACAAACCAACACCTTTAGTATGTTAATTTTGTTTAATGACACTTGCCAGACATTTAATTATTGGATGTTACACAGAATGTGTAGACATTTTTTAATTGTGAAAGCTTAAAATTCTGTCATCCTGTCAACAACCACATTTACAATATGTCCCTTTTTTAAAGTCATAAACTATAGATCCACCTCAATTTAATGCATGATCAACAGGTTTTCACAGCTAACAAGTAAACAAACTGGAACACATACTGTAATTGCCTAACACCATCCCAACAATATGAGATTTCAACAGGCCCATCCCAACAATATGAGATTTCAACAGGCCCAATTTATTGCACAGTGAATTTGTGAAAATGATAAAAGATAAAAGATTTTATTTTTGTAACAGTGAAAGAGAGAAAATAGGTTAGCTCTGTCCCTGTTTTCATTAAATCTAAACAATTATCTGAATTGTGAGAAATTTAACCAATTTGTCTGTAATGACAGTCAGAATTCATGCTAGACTTCTTTCTCTCCGACGTTCACACCCTCCACTCCCCTAGTATGAGCTACCTTCCATTATAGTACAGTGTTAAAGAGTGGGAGATATGGGGTCATACAGATCCAAGTTAATATCCCAGATCTGCCACATAGTCACTGTGTAGTCTTAGGCAAGTTATTTAACCTCTCTCCATGGTAGTCTCCCCATCTGTAAAATGGGAATGTTAAAATTTACTTAATGGGTTAAATGGATTGAGTTAATATATACTAAGAATAAAATGTTTGTGTACAGTAGTCAAGCGCACAGTTAATCCTCAACAAATACATGAGTCATCTAAGAAATATTTGGTGACTAGATTGAATAAATCTAACTGCCCATAGAGATATCTTAGCTCATAAAATAATTCAGGTGTAAGTATTTCCTTTGGCTTCCCAGGGGTAAAGAATCTGCCTGCAATGCAGGAAACACAGGTTCAATCCCTGGATCAAGAAAATCCCCTGGGGAAGGAAATGGCAACCCACTCCAGTATTCTTACCTGGGAAATCCCATGGACAGAGGAGCCTGGAGGGCTACAGCCCATGGGGTTGCAGAAGAGTCAGACACATCTGAGCAACTAAACAACAAGTATTTCCTTTAGATTGGAGTAATTTATATGTGAGTGTTAAGGACTGAATGTGTACCCTCAAATTTATATATTAAAACCATACCTCACAATGTGATGGCATTAGAAGGTGGGGCCTTTGAGAGGTGGGACTTCCCTGGTGGCTCAGGCGGTAAAGAGCCTACCTGTGATGTGGAAGACCTGGGTTCAATCCCTGGGTTGGGAAGATCCCCTGGCAGAGGGCATGGCACCCCACTCCAGTATTCTTGCCTGGAGAATCCCATGGACAGAGGAGCCTGGCGGGCTGCAGTCCATGTCTCGCAAAGAGTCAAACACTGTTGAGCAAGTAACTTTCACTTTCACATTTGGGGAGGTGATTAAAATTAGATGAACTCATGAAAGTGGAGCCTTTGTGAATGGGATTAATGTCCTTTTAAGAGTCTCAGTAAAGCTTGCTTCTTCCCTCTGCTGTCTGAAACAGTAAGTCAGAAGTTCTCACCAAACTCGATGCTAGCACCCTGATTTTGGATTTCCAGCCTCCAGAACTGTGAAAAATAAATTTCTGTTGTTTATAAGCCACCCAGTCTACAATACTTAGTTATAGCAGCCCACACACAGTGGGTGACAACTATGGTATCTATTCAGTCAGGGCAACCTACAGGGCTTCACAACCAGTTAATCAGAGATTGCCACAGTATGACCATTCCAATACGCCTGTATCTCACTCTGTTTATGGACCACTAGCATTTGTGATGTAAACTTAAAAAGTCCCTCCACGTAGCCCCCATTAGCTGGATGGGCCAACATCATCTGATTTTCACCCTCTGCTCACGGAAGCCCTCCCTGCTACAGGCTTGAACTTGTCCTTGAGGTAATGGGTTGGAGTTTCCAAAATTAAAGGGTTTTCTAAACATTTTTAACCTTGAGATAAAATTAACATAAAATTCATCACTTTAAAGTGTACAACACAGTGATTTTAGGATATTCAAAATATTGTGCAACCACAACCAAGATCCAATTTCAGACCATTTTCATTACCCTATAAAGAAACTTTGTACCCATTAAGCTCCTGCTTTTAATTTCCCACCCCCTCAAACTAATTTCCCACCCCCTCAAACCCTGGTAACCACTAACTTGCTTTCCATCTCTATGGATTTACCCATTCTGAATATTATATGTAAATGGAATCATGCTGCCTTAGTCCATTCAAGCTGCTATACCAAAGTACCACAGACTGGGTAGCTTATAAACAACAAATATTTACCTCTAAATGGTCTGGGGACTAGGAAATCCAAGATCAAGGTGCAACCATGGTCACATTCTGGTGAGATCCCTCTTCCTGGCTCATAGGCAGCACCTTTAGCTGTGTCCTCACATGAGGAAAGGGACCAGGTGTCCCTCTGGAACCTCTTACAAAGCATTAATCCCATTCAGCAGAGTTCCATCCTCATGATGTAAGCACCTCCCAAAGGCCCCACGTCCTAATGGCATCATTTTGGAGGTTAGGATTTCAGCATATGAATTTTCAGTTCAGTTCAGTTGCTCAGTCGTGTCCAACTCTTTGTGACCCCATGAATCACAGCACACCAGGCCTCCCTGTCCATCACCAACTCCAGGAGTTCATTCAAACTCACGTCCATCGAGTCGGTGGTGCCATCCAGCCATTTCATCCTCTGTCATCCCCTTTTCCTCCTGCCCCCAATCCCTCCCAGCATCAGAGTGCTTTCCAATGACTCAACTCTTCGCATGAGGTGGCCAAAGTATTGGAGTTTCAGCTTTAGCATCATTCCTTCCAAAGAACACCCAGGGCTGATCTCCCTTAGAATGGACTGGTTGGATCTCCTTGCAGTCCAAGGGACTCTCAAGAGTCTTCTCCAACACCACAGTTCAAAAGCATCAATTCTTCAGTGCTCAGCTTTCTTCACAGTCCAACTCACATCCATACACGACTACTGGAAAAACCATAGCCTTGACTAGATGGATCTTTGTTGGCAAAGTTGGCAAAGTAATGTCTCTGCTTTTGAATATGCTATCTAGGTTGATCATAACTTTTCTTCCAAGGAGTAAGTGTCTTTTAATTTCATGGCTGCAGTCACCATCTGCAGTGATTTTGGAGCCCAAAAAAAGTCTGACACTGTTTCCACTGCTTCCTCATCTATTTCCCATGAAGTGATGGGACCAGATGCCATGATCTTCGTTTATAAATATTTAGACCATAGCACATATGTGATTTTTGTGTCTGACTTCTTTTATTCAGCATGTGTTCAAAGGTTCATTAATGTTGTGGCATGTATTAGGACTTCATTATTTTATGGCTGAATAAATAGTCCATCAAATGGATTACATGTATAAACAATTGGATCATTTATACTTTGGGTTATTATGAATAATTCTGCTATGACCATTCATATACAGGTTTTTGTTTGAACATGTTTTCAATTCTCTAGGTTGTTTTCAATTCTCTAGGTATATGCCTAGGAGCAGAATTTCTGAGCCACATGGCAATTCTATATTTAACATTTTGAAGAACTACTACACTGTTTTCCATAATGCCCTCATTAATTTACATTTCCACCAGCAGTGTGAGGGTTCCAATCTCTCCACATCTTCACCAAAAACTGTTATTTTCCTTTTTAAAAAAAATCTGGCCATCTTAGTGTGAATTTATATCTCATTGAGGCTTTTTTTTAACTTACATTACCCTGATGACTAATGATATTGTCTTTTTATGGGCTTGGTGGCAACTTCTACACCTTTGGAGATGCAGCTATTCAATTGTTTGTTTTCTCCATTAAAACTGGATTTGTCTTTTTGTTGAGTTCTTTCTATATTGTGGATACTAGATCCTTACCAGATACATGATTTTCATTCTGCCAGTTGCCTTTTTATTATCCTGATACTGTCCTTTGATGTACAATTCTTTTTTAAATTTTGGTGAAGTCATATTTATGTATTTCTCTTTAGCTGCTTGTGCTTTTGGTGTCATGTTTAAGAAAACATTGACTAATAATACTTCTTCCCAAGAGTTTTTTAAATTTAGCTTTTACATTTAGATTTTTGTCCCAGTTTGAGTTAATTTTTATATGGTATAATACAGGATTCTAAGTTCATTCTTTTGTATACGGATATCCAGTTGTCCCTGGAGAAGGAAACGGCAACCCACTCCAATATTCTTGCCTGGAGAATCCCATGGACAGAGGAGCCTGGCAGGCTACAGTCCATGGGGTTGCAAGAGTCGGACACGACTTAGTGACTAAACCACCCAGTTCTCCCAGGACCATTTACTGAAAAGCCTATTCTTACTCCCCAGTATGGCTTGAAGGTCTTGTCAAAGGTCAGTTGACTATCCATGTATCAGTTTATTTCTGACTTCTCAATTCTATTCCATTATATTTATCTTATGCCAGGACCACAGAGTTGTGATTACTATATTAATTATTGAAGTTGAGAAATGTAAATCCTCTCAGTTTGTTCTTTTCTCTTATGATTGCTTTTACAGTTTTGTATCCCAAGATTTGTATGGATTTTAGGATAAAGTTCTCAATTTATGTACAAATAAAGGCAATAGGAAATTTCACAGGGATTGCACTGAACCTATAGATAAATTTGAAGAGTGTTGCCATCTTCCTATCCATGAACATGGTTGTTTTGTAGTTTTCAATATTTCAATCTTCCACATATTTCATTGAAGATATTCCTAAGTATTTTATTCTTTTAGATGCAACCATGCTGCACTTATTAGCTAAAAGTTTGTTGTGGTTTCATTAAGATTTTCTATATAAAAGTTCATAACAACTGCAAATAGACATCGTTTTACTTCATTTCTGATCTGGATGCCTTTTATTTTTTTCTCTTGCCTAACTGCCCTGGTTAGAACTTCTAGTGCAATGTTGAATACATGTGGTACAATCAGATATTAACAGGAAGGCTTTCCGTCTTTTTCCACTATGTATGATGTTAATTGTGGATATTTCATAGATGCTCTTTATCATTTTGAGGAAGTTCCCTTCTATTCCTAGTTTATTGGGTGTTTTATTATCAAGAGATACTGGATTTTGTCAAGTGGTTTTTCTGCATCTAATGAGATACTCATGTTGTGTTTTTCCTTTATTCTGTCAATACAGTGCATTATATTGATTGAACTTTATATATTGAACCAGCCTCGCACTCTTAGAATAGAGATTTAGCATAAAGTTTATTTGGTCATGGTAGGTAATTCTTAAGATTTGGTTTTCTAGTATTTTGTTGAAAATTTGTGCATTCATATCCAGGAGAGAGATTGCTCTATATTTTCTTTTCTCATAATATCTTTGTCTGGATTTGGTATCAGAATAATATTGGCCTCATAGAATTAGTTTAAAAATGTTCCTTTTTCTGTGTTTTTGAAGTCTGTGAATGATTGATGTTAATTCTTTAAACATTCGGTGGAATTCAGCAGTAAAGCCATCTGGTCCTGGGTTTTGTTATTATTGTTAGGTTTTTTTTATTACTAACTCAATCTCTTTACTTGTTATCATGCTATTCAGATTTCTACTTATGTCAGTTTTGGTAGTTTAGAAAATTTTCCTTTTCATTGAGGTTATCCAATTTGTTGGCATACAATTATTCCTAGTATTGTCTTATAGTCATTTTATTTCTGCAAGAGCAGTAGAAATGACCCCACACTCCTTCCTGATATTAATGTGAGCATTCTACGTTTTCTTAGTGAATCTAGCCAAAGTTGTTTTTTCAATTTTGTTTATCTTTTTAAAGAACCAACTTTGAGGCTTGTTGGTTTCTCTATTGTTTTTATTATAAATTTCATTTAAATTTGATCTAATCTTTATTTTCTTTTCTCTGTAAGGACAGAAAGTAGATCAGTGATTGCTGAATAGTGGGTGGGAATGGGGAATGACTTCAGATGGGTATGAGGGATCTTTTTAGAGTAATAAAAATATTCTAAATTTGGATTATGGTAATATATGCACAATTCTGCACACTTACTAATTATTGAATTGTAGACTTAAAATGGGTATATCATACATTTTATAATATGGAAAGTTGCTTTTTAAAAATTCCCAGTTCTGTCACTCAGTAATTAGGTTATCATGGTGAACATATTTAATTTCTATGAGCTTCAGTTTCCTTGTTAGATGAGAATAATAGTTTCCACTTCAAGAAGCTTGAGAGTTAGACATTATATACATCATGTATATAGCATTAGAAATAATGTTTACAAAGTAACACAGCTCTCAATATGTCATAGATTTTCAACAAACGTAAGTTACCTTTCCACTTGTTGAAGAGGGGAATCTGACTCTGCTGAAGCAGATCTCTTAGGCATATACAACCCACATTCAGCCCAGAGTTAGTTGGGAGAACACTAGAGTAGAACCAACCTGGTACTTTTAAAAATGGTTGATAAAGTGTGTCCTGATAAGCACTTAGATTTTTAAAAATTACTTATAAACTTAGTCTTTAAAAGAAGAGCATGTTTTTTACTTAACAAGTTCACAGTTTGGTTGAAGTTTCTAGTTTGGGGGAAGGAAAAATGTTTTGGCTTGGGCCTGATGCCACAGATTCTAAATTGTGGAAGACAATGAAGCCCTCAAAATTTTTATCTTGAGAGTACTTTCAAAACTTAAATTCCCCTCAAATTGCTATTTGGGGGCTAGGGCTCAGATTAAATTTTTCACTAAAACAGTCTCTACTCACTGTTCAAAGTCTACAAAGGGTGGGAGATGGTGGACTGCTGCCGAAGTCTGAGGTGGATTGAGCCACATGGGCTTCCCTGGTGGCTCAGAGAGTAAAGCGTCCGCCTGCAATGCAGGAGACCTGGGTTCGATCCCTGGGTCAGGAAGATCCCCTGGAGAAGGAAATGGCAACCCATTCCAGTACTCTTGCCTGGAAAATCCCATGGATGGAGGAGCCTGGTGGCCTATAGTCCATGGGGTCGCAAAGAGTCACACATGACTGAGTGACTTCACTTTCTCCTCTGAGCAGTTTGAAAGCTAGGCCATTACACTCAGCCTGAGGGGTAGCTTTTCTTTGGAAATATCTGATACAGAAGAATGCCAAGTACCATTTCAGGTTCCTGGAAAATGGTGTAGTTCTAAATAGCTTCCCACTTGGGGGTTGTTCCACTCTTCACAGACCCACTTGGGGGTTGTTCCACTCTTCACAGAACTACGCAGACATACAGTAAAGGTAAAAGAGAAGGCAGGTCTGCATACTAGAATGGCATTTTCTCAACAACTGCTTGGAAAATCTGACCACCATCTGAATTCCCTCTATCCTGGGGCTAAGCAATAGGGGAACAAAATAAGATATAAATTCTCATAAAATCTGAAAGTTGAGAGAGAGGAGGTATAGAAAGCCCTGACACTGTGTGGCAACATAGGAAGTGTATTTTCAGGGTGTCTTCCATTTCCACACTAAATCTCTTCTCAAGGACTTGCCTCTTTGCTTATCTTGGCAAGTCAGTCATGGATGCACTAGTAAATAGTTGTAACTTTGAGCACATAACTTGAACCTCTCTGTGTTTCAGTTGCTTCATATGTAAGGTGAGGGGTGGGGAAATAAAATTTATCTTACAGAGTCCTTACAAGGATTCAAAGAAGGAATACAGCAACTGGAGAATATCTAGTTCAGTGCCTGACACATAAAATATGCTTACATTCCTAGGTCAAAGTCCATCTGATTGACTTTTGTCACTTGAAATGATAATCAACACTGTGTTGATGTGTTTTCCCCTTCATGTAGTACGCATGCATTTTAAGTCTTCCACTGTCTCCAGTTAGAAGATTTGCTAATTACTAATGAATATTTCAGGAAAGAGAGAGAGCAATGAAAAAGATTTTTAGTGGATGGCTGAGAAAGCAAAGGGCCTTTCCACTTTCCTTTGGCCATCAAAAGAAATACTAATCATCCCCAGGTGATGTGTCAGGATCAGAGTTCTAAGTCCTTGCAAAGACACAACTATATGTTACCACTATAAGAGAGTAAAGACTTATGACCAACAATTCTATCTAACATGGGACAAAGTGAGAAAGGGAAGTGAAAACTGGAGCCTAGGTCAATAGTATATAGGTGGGGCATGGGGGTAGAAAGAGGGACAATCATTGTAGGGAGAGGGAATCACATAAGACGTAACAACACAAGGCTATGCTATGGATGTTTCTGATTTCCAGCACATGGTATTTGGAATAGTTTGCTCTTCAATTGTTTATTTAAAAGATGAATCAGTATGAGGTAGCTCTATTTGCTTATATATGCCCCTAAGTCTTTCAAGTCTAACAAATCTTGAAAGACTGAATGAGTTGGCAAAAAAAGAATGAGTATTTGGTGATTTGAGTGTAATTCCTAGGGCCTTCCTACAACCATCTGTGAGGTGAGTCTTGGCAAAGGAGCAAATTAAATAATTTTGTCATTAAGCAACATGCATATTCATGCAGATGCTGTTGTTTACACAGTTTTTTCTGTCATGGCTAAATAAAACACAGCACCATTTACGTGCAAATCACCACATAATGATTCTACCAGACTTCTAAATGACTGGAGGGGGTATTATTGGGTACTGGCGGGGGTATTATTGGGTACTGGCTTTCCAGGTCCCTTGGAATTATGGTGAGCCATCCAATAAAGGTCAGTTGGTGTGCTCCATCAGACAAAGAAAGGATAGCAAGACTGTGAGCCCAGGGAGGCAGAGCATCTACAAATCACAAGGGCCTGGACAAAAATGAATCAAAGGCCAGGTAAGGCACAAAAAGAATCTCCTGTTGAGAAGAATTAGACACTAGTGAAGAGGACTGGTGTTACTGAGTGTCTACAATGTATCAGGTGCTATGCTAAGAGTTTTATACAAATTACCTCAAGGAATCTTCTTAGTAACCAGTATTGCAGCCTCATGTTACAGATGAAGAAACTGACTCATCAAGGCTTGCCTTGGTGATACTAGCTAATAAATTAGTTCTCTCTAAATCCAAAGTCCTACCACAGCATATTATCTCCACACAAAGAGGATAAAAATATTTGGGGAAATGGCCAGGCAAACAGTATACAGTAAGTTCACAGGTTCATAAGTAAAGGCTGGAGTAAAGTAAGGTAAGGCACAAGGGAAAAAAAATAGGAGCATCTAGGGGAAAAAGTAGCACAAACAACAAAAGAACAACCATAAATTGTCTTTATATCTTTCACCTCAGGTAAGAACCAATCTGAATGAGACTGGCCTGGAACCTTGAAAATGACAGAACAAGTAAGCCTGAGTGCTTAGCACCACTGGCTGGCCAACTGGACCCTGCATTCAAAGCTTTCTCAGAGACTCTTCCCTGATAGACCCTTCATGTGGATATTAGCACAACTGGCTTTCTTCAGCCTTTCAAACTAGTGAGTAGCTTGTGTAAATTTTATTTTTATTTTTTTTCATATATAAACTTTATTCCATTTTTATTTTTTTTCATATATAAACTTTATTCCATTTGATCATACAAAATTTTAAACTTAAAGAAAAAAATGAAAATATGCACCTTTTACAAGTCAAAAAGCAAGTCTTAAAATGAAAATATGCACCTTTTACAAGTCAAAAAGCAAGTCTTAGCATTTGAATTGGTCTGCAAAAAATCCAAATACATTAGAGGTAACAATGTACTGTTGCTCAACACAAAAATAAAGCAATCTTGAGTCCACCAAAGGCATGTGAGGTACTAATGACCAAGGCATGTGAGGTACTAATGAAATACTATTATGTACACAACCAGAGCCTCAGTCTTTCCTGATCAGTCAAGTGAGGGCTTAGGGCAACTGTCCAGTATTTCCTGCCTCTGTAGTTCTTTCAATGAAAGCAGAGATGTCATTTTGCTTCAAGTAACTGAATAATTGACTCAAACCTCCACTCACTAGAACAGACTTAGGCAACAAACCATCTATTGAAGGTTCCTACTTCAAGGATGAAGGTCCTACTTTAAGTATGTAGGAATCAGATGTAGGAATCAGACCCTTTCCAAAAAAGTCCACATGTCTCTTCAGTGTTAGCATGTGGTACAATTAATTACAGTTATAGCAAAAACCTTTTATTTGTTCAGATAATTTCCCCAAAAATATTTTATCTAACCTCCTGAAAATCCATGCCATAATATTACTAAGCATCAATGTAAACATTTTCAAAAATACATCTTTAAATCAAAGGGTTTCATTAGGAAACATCATAATAATACATATGTACTCTTTATATATACTCTTTATATAAGTATGTCTTCTTAAGAATAAAACATGAAAACAAGAACAATTAAAAAGAAACCACGATGAAGGTAGACAAAACGTACTATATGTTACTACTGTTCTTTATTAAGAAATAGAGGCCAGTTATCTTTTCAGTATAGCAGCTCTTAAAGGTAGTATACTGTTCAAATCTTTTCTGTTTTTCAATCTGTGCCATGACTTTAAAAACTGATCCTTCATCATATCAAACCACTTCTGCTTTTCATGCACAGCTCTTGCTGTATTTGTTCCATCAAAAGGTTCTACACAGATACGTATTTCTCCATTCAATACCATCAGGCCTGGGAATGGCTTTGGCTTCACGAACTGAAATCATTTGACTATTCCAGTCAAATTCTGTAGCATAATACTTAAGAAAGCCCAGTAAGAGGTCCCCAAGGTTTGAGTCGTTCTTTGAGAGGTAAGGAGGAACATTACATGGTGCTTGATGTACAAGGTGCAACTGTATAGAAGGACTGAAGGACTGACAAGGTGCAACTGTATAGAAGGACTGAAAGATTCTGGGTAAATTTTTTGGATGGTGGAAGGATGGTTTCAGGTAAGGTTTGTAAATAGTGCAAAACCATCAGTACAAGACTATAGCTGCTTAAAGTACCATGACTGGCATCATTTATATCATGGTGACTGGCCCACTTCTTAATCACCAGTACTAACGGACGAACTCGATTTTCAAGGTATGCATAAGTTCTAAGAAGGAATGTGTTTCTTATTCCAACAATATTGTTTACATTCAAGTCAAACTCCACACAACTCACTTTATCCCTGAACTTCACAATTGGCACTTTTGCTCGAATCAACTGAGGTCTCTCAATGTAACTAGAAAGTCTAGTACTCTGTCGAACGGAGCTGCAGAACTCTGTCGAACGGAGCTGCAGAGAGAAATTCAACTGTTATTTCCACAAAGCAGACTTTTTCTAGTTGGGTCTTCTTCAAATGGATTTCGTACTCGGAGCAGTGAGGTGACTTATGTCTAGTTGTTAAAGAGGAACCAGTAAATCAGAAGACTGAAGCCACGGCATATACTCACCTTAGTCCACAAACACTTCTGTACTAGGCTTGTGTAAATTTTAAACTGCAGAGAAATGCCACTGTGTGAACTCTGTGTTTGTTCCTCTGCTGGCCCACTGAACATTAATGTTTGCAGAAAAAGCTGTTTACAGCTGCTTACTCTGCTCTTCTAAGCAAAGAACACTAGAAGACTAGTATTTGTACTAGGAAGGCATCATATTGAGACCCTAAGGAGAAGAGCCTCAGAGCTTCTTTTTTCCAGAAATCTGGTGTGCTTTTGAGAGCAGTTGCTGAGGAGGCAAAGAAGGGTAGCCCAAGATAATACTAAAAGATAAAGATAAAACTTACCATGAAGTTTTGTGTGAACCTGAAGTTTTGGTATGGGTTGGTTGTGTGAACCTGAAGTTTTGGTGTGGGTTGGGAATTCTTGAATTACAGGAATTGGCCAGATAAAGTCTTTTCGGTTTACTAGCATGGCTGACCACACATGTAAGTGACCTGATTCTAGGAATTTGCTCATAGAAACATAGAATTCCATCCCCAAGATTCAATCCATGCTATTGAAAAGTATTTTTGATCCCTGTTAAAATGTAAACATCTTTGGGCAGGGTAACTTTTTATGTGTTAACTGTTATCAGCTGTACTTTTCTGGACTTTTTCATCTAGAACAGGCTCAGCAAACTTTTCCTGCATAGGAGGAAAAGAAAAAAAACAGCCCTAGATACTAAACAAGTGTGGCAGTATTCAAGTGTGGCAGTATTCTAGGTTGATTCATGTCGATATATGGCAAAAACCACCACAATAGTGTAAAATAAATTAATTCTTTAAAAAAGTGTAGCAGTATTCCAATAAAACTTGACCATTAAAAAGAAAAGAACTGGCTAGCCAAATTCGGCCAATCTCTGACCTAGACAGAAGTTCTCTGAGCAAGAAGGCTAAGATCCCTCATCAGTGGAGGCAGGAGAAATGTGAGAGATTGCTCTACAGGGCAACTAAGTGGGTTAAAGATGACATCAGCCATTATGAGTTCTTCAAATATTCAAATAATTAGAATCAGCCATTATGAGTTCTTCAAATAATTAGAATCTAAAGGAAGATTCTATCTAGACAATGTGGATTGGCATACAAAAGGATACAAGAATGTACATTTTCTGGGGGAAAAAATGGTCCTTGTCTGGGGGAAAAAATGGTCCTTGTCTTTTATCAGATTTTCAGATTTTCAGAAACACTGATGATCTTTTATCAGATTTTCAGAAACACTGATGACACCATATAGGATAGAATCCCATAGCATAAAGGGGAATCTTGTCCTGAAAAACCTACCTTCCCCAGACCCACCTACATCTACCAGTGAAGTTTAGTGACCACTATTATGTCCACTCACATATATTTTCAGCAATCATCCTAGAGAAACATATGTTTCACTACCACCTCCTTTTGGTAGCTGTTTACTTACATTAATTGCAAAAACAAAAAAAGCAAATATTCATCACTAAAAGGTTGAGTCTAGGATTCTACCTATTCTTAACCTGATCCTGGCTAATGAAAATAAAATGATGTACTTACAGTTAATGAGCCATTTAATGCTCTACCAGACACTGTGCTTATCTTTCATTCTTTTATTTAGGGCATAAATCGATTCTATACGCAGAGATACAATCATCAGAATCAGCCTTACTCAAACTGAACAGAAGTAATGGAGTGCACTGGTAGGTTGAGGCTATGATTTGGGGGCATAAAAAGGCAATCTTTGGGTTCTGGTGCACTGGTAGGTTGAGGCTATGATTTGGGGGCATAAAAAGGGGCATAAAAAGGCAATCTTTGGGTTCTGGTTTTAGATCATGCAAAGAGCTTGGAAATTGTCACTCCTGTCCTTGAAACAATAAAACCTGGACCAAAAAAAAAGTCATTAACCTTTCTTGGACCCAGGTCTAGACAGACAGTAACATTCAGAGTGACATAGTCCTTGAATTTACCTACCTGGAACAAAAGCCACCGAAATCCACAAGCTTACAGGGACATTTAAATGATCATTTTGACAAATTTCTGAAGGCTAAATGCAAATACCTTGAAAATGAGAAACTCCTGGGGGCTCCTCACATGTATGCGGGATATCACTCCAGGAAGTCACCAGGTTCTCACAGTGAGGATATGAAAACGATCTCCTCACGGCCATAGCTGATAATTACTAATAAATCATTAATATAATTTTAAATGTTTTTTTTAATCTTGCTAAAATTGACTTTTAAAGTGATATGGTAGGAAAGGAGATGAAATGAAACCACATAAAATATTCAATGAAGACCAGGAAAAGCATAAAAAGAGATTAAAATAGAAATAGAAAATATAAACCTAATAGAAAACAGTTGCAAAGATAGTAGCTATAATCTAACTACACAAATCCTTAATTTACTTTTGAATGCTTTAAATATACCAGCTAACAATATGGTACGGAGTGGAGGGAAGCTCTGTAAATACTCTTGTAGCTTTTCTTTATACCTAAAACTACTCTAAAATTAAAGTTTATTATTTAATATTAATTTAAAAATGTAAACTTCATTCCAAAATTTATCTTCCCAGCCCCACTACCATAGAATTTGAAGTGCCACCATAAAGACCCATCACTTCTAATTCTTATTTTGTAAACGCATCAGGGTATCATATTAAGCCTTATGGTTATCTTGATCAACACTTGACTGGTCTTGACTGGTGTTTTTCTCTCACCAGTTTTTTAACTAAGGAGAGGACTGAAAGAACTAGGCTTTTCACTGAGAAGGGAAGGTTACAATGGAGCTGGCATGGCCAGGAAGGCAGAGAGGAGTTGGATGCCCCAGCAGGGGTTACCAATCCTGAGGGCCCAGGACCTGTGTTTGTGAAACCTATGGAATCAACAAGGTAAGCAGGCATATTGAAGTAGTTCAAACCTGCATGTGAAGAGGAGGACCTTCTGGCTCCTGAGGAGGACCTTCTGGCTCCTGAGGAGGACCTTCTGGCTCCTGCTGACTTTTACCTCAAGGGCCTTAGCTTGGTATAACAGTGCTTCTTCTAGTGGCACTCTCTCAAAGCAGTTCACAACACCTCAAATTAAAAGCCGACCCTTGCTGGTGATTTATTACTTTAGAACTCCACAAACTCCACACAAAAGGATAAGAAATGGTTAAAGGAGTGGCTAATTATGTGGTTTTGGGGAAGACTCTTGAAAGTCACTTGGACTGCAAGGAGATCCAACCAGTCCATCCTAAAGGAGACCAGTCCTGTGTGTTCATTAGAAGGACTGATGCTGAGGCTGAAACTCTAACACTCTGGCCACCTCATGCAAAGAGCTGACTCATTTGAAAAAACCCTGATGCTAGGAAAGACTGAGGGCAGGAGGGCAGGAGGAGAAGGGGACAACAGAGGATGAGGCAGGAGGAGAACGGGACAACAGAGGATGAGATGGTTGGATGGCATCACCTACTCGAGGACATGGGTTTGGGTGAATTCTGGGAGTTGGTGATGGACAGGGAGGCCTAGCGTGCTGTGGTTCATGGGGTCGCAGTGCTGTGGTTCATGGGGTCGCAGAGTTGGACACGACTGAGCAACTGAACTGAACTGAATTATGGAGAGGAATACAAACTCAGTGGTTTTGCCTCCCAGACATGTTTCAGCTGGTGTCTGGGTTCAGCTTAGCAGAGGTGAAATCTCACGTAGCCAAACTCAACATGCCTGTGAAAATATCCAGGGGATGAATGTGAGAAAATCAAATTTTTATCAAGCAAACACTATTTGCTCCTTGGATTTGCTATCACTTCAGGAATGTTTTAAATTCATCTCTCCTAGATCTTCAATGTGCTATATGATCCACTAACATAAGCTCTCTGCCTCCTCCTCTAGTTTATCTGTCAACAAGTTATATGTAATTCTGTAAATAAATTAAAAACAGTAGGAAAACCTCTTCTTTAATGGTTTGCCACCAGGAGTCCTTCTCCACCAGGAGTCCTTCTCCTTAAACTAAGAATTCTTCTGCCTATGTCAATTATCCTTCCTTTATGCATCTGCAGGCCTTGGTTTTCTGAAGCAGAGCATGTCTGTTGTTCCATGGGTTTTTCACAGAGTAATGGTTTACAGGCTGAGCTGGACAAAGAGAAACAGCTTGCTCCAACAGTTTCCAGATCTATATCCAGATCTATATCATCATCAGAATCACAAGGAAAGCTAGTTAATATACAGAATCCTTCAAGGTAAGGCATAAGGATGAGAATGCTAAAAGCATTTTAATTCTAGCTTTAATTAAATAAAGACACGTCCCACCTCCACCCAGTGATTCCAATGATTAACCAGCTTTGAAAACACATTTACTTTGCAACCCCATGGACTGTAGCCCTCCAGGCTTCTCTGTCCATGGGATTTCCCAGGCAAGAATACTGGATTGGGTTGACATTTCTTCCTCCAAGGGATCTTCCTGACCCATGGATCAAACCCAAGTCTCCTGCATTGGCAGTCAGATTCTTTACCAATGAGACACCAGGGAAGACCCATTTTGGAAACAGGGAAGACCCATTTTGGAAACACTGGTCTAATCCAAATTCCAACCAAAGGTTAGTAGTCAGGACAACAGAGCCATATCGAGCAACTACATTTGGTTGGAATACTTCTGAGGAACACAGTACCATGTTGATAGAGAAGATCGAGGTAAAAAATGGTTTATTAAATCCTATTCATTTATGCTTATAGTCTGCAATCAATATAAGGAATGTATTACCTTTGCTTCTGTTCAAGCAAATCAACCTTCCTAGTTCTTAATTCAGTCTTACCTCAGCCACTAGAAACCATTCGAGAAACATCCCATTTCTTCACCTTAATCTACCATACTGCATGGCGTCAGTACCAGAATTTAAACACTGATTCATAATTTACCAACTATAAACAGCAACATTCACAGGGAAGCTTCCAGAATTTTCTAGACAGCAACATTCACAGGGAAGCTTCCAGAATTTTCTAGAGTGCATAGAGTGCATGACTCTCTAAATTTGGTTGGACAAATACCCAAGAGGCCAAATCACCAGGCAAAGTATTCTGGTGGTTGAGCTATAGCAATCCTTTCATTCTCAACCAAAAGAGCTCAGCAGATTCCTCTACCCTATACAATTGTCTCCAAATGTACCTTCCAAGTATAGACCTTAGAACATTTTCTGAGATATACTATAATAGTAACACTGAACTTGGAAATCAGGAGATATCCAGTAAGTTGATCTTAGATAAATCATTTTTTCTCTCTGAACCTTAGTTTTCATATCTATAAAATAATGGAACTAAACTGAACAAGCTTTTGGAATTATAACTCTAATTTTTCATTGAACTCAGTAGGACCATTTGTAGTATGAGTTCTGGACTTCTCAGGGCTCTAATTATATGTGAGGAATCTGAGAATTTGCTTAGTATTAAATTCAGCCCCAAAGGACTACAGCTTTCATCCCAGCCAGTGCTGGGCCAGTGAGCTAGGCCAGTGAGCTACCCAATCACAAGTCAAGGGAACCAGAGAAAACAGTCTGTTACAATGCAGCTCTTAGTCTCAGAGGACCTGTCAGGAAACCCTTGACTTTCAGGATAACTGAGTTCCATGAATGCCAAAGAAAATGGTATAAAGGTTGTTATCCCAATTCTAAATCCCCAAAGTAAGATAAAATCCTGAGTCTTTCCTTGTCCTGAGTCTTTCCATCTGGACAAGGAGATGGACAAGGTTTGTTCAACCTTAGCACCTGGCAGAGCCACATACCTTTTGTATAGCCCCTTACAGGGTGGTGCTACTGGCAAAGAGCCCGCCTGCCAATTCAGCAGTCATAAAGAAACACAGGTTCAATCCTTGGGTCAGGAAGATCCCCTGGAATAGGAAATACCAACCTACTAAAGTATTCTTGCCTAGAAAATCCCACGGACAGAGGAGGCTGGCAGGCTACAGTCCATGAGGTTGCAAAGAGTCGGACATGACTAAAGCAACTTAGCATTAAACTCCAAAGACCAAATTAACATGGTCAGTGGTTAGTAGGCATATCCTAGCTGTCTGGAAAGACATCTTTTTCTCTCCTTCATATTTGGGTCCTTATTCTACTTGGTCTCAATTGTATGATTGCTTTGCTATCTGGATCTTTGCTGCCAGTTTCCCATCTGCCTTCTGACTGGGATCATCATTTCTGTTGAAAAAAATCCTCTTTCTGGCCAAACCACAAGCACGAATTTGTTTGGTTTCGGGTTGTAATTTTTCCTTTTTTTTTTTTTCCTTTCTTTCTTCCTTTTTTCTCTGGTGTGGGTTGGCAGGAGGAAGCGAAGGTATTATTTTGGTCCCCAAAGCATAGCTCAAGTTTCACACTATAAAAGCTAACCAGTCTCATAAAACATCATGACAACATATTCGCCTCTGCTACTGAAAGCCCATAAATAACAGGGAAGCCCATTTCCCCCCAAAGCATACAAGTATCCTTTTATAATAGTGTTTTTAGAGGTTAGGACCCACACCCAAATATATCACACCTCTGAATGACATGGTTAGGTTGGAGAGCCATGCTTTGATGGGTGGTGACAGAAACTACCTTCATAGCACACTGTCCTTTATTTGAAAAAAGGAATTTCCCATCACCAAATGAGGCTACATTTCCAGGAAGCCAGGAAGCCATAAAGTTGCTGACTACCTGCAATGTCAGCACAAACTCACCATATCTGTATTACCAAAATGGATGGACTATTTTTCTCTCACTTCTGTTTGAGTCACCATTGCCATAGTTACAAACACCAAACCCTCTGGTACTTAAGGTTCTATTGGTTGTAATGTACATGTAAAAATCTAATGGAATCGGGGTTGGGGGGGGGGTGTGGAGAGAGAGAGAAGGGTCAGGTACAGACCTTCTCATACACTAGATCCCTTATGCATTCTAAGGACCCAGAGTACCCAGAGTACAGGTCATAATCTGAAATAGGAAATGGATACCTTGTGGAAGATGCCTCAGTTCTCAGACTAAGATGTGAATTAACCAACATAACCACTTATCCAACTCCTTGTACACAGAGCCCTCCAATCTTCTCTCCTGGGATCATTTAGTCCCATGCTTCGGCTGCAATGCTTTTCCAACCTCTGGAGTCAATCAGTACTCTAGTCAGAGAGAATGTAAGAAACTCAATCGGTATGCAGTCGGTATGCCTGGCTGCAGATCTTCCTCCAACATAAAACTTTTCGTTTATTCTTTACAATCATCAAGTTCTGTCTTATTTTTTGCTCCAATAACTGGCCCCCTTTTTACCCTTTTTATATATGAATGTGTGCTTAATGTATTGGAGTTGGCCAAAACTAGCCTCTGGGAATTGGTGAAGCTCCAGGAGTTGGTGATGGACAGGGAAGCCTGGGGTGCTGCAGTCCATGGGGTCACAAAGAGTCATCTTACCCTATGACTGAGTGACCATGGGGTCACAAAGAGTCATCTTACCCTATGACTGAGTGACTGAACTGAAAGCCAACCTGGAATAATCTGAATGAACTTTTTGGCCCACCTAATATTTGAGGAACAGCAAGCTGGTTGTTGTGGCCAAAATGGTGTGAACTAAGGGAGAGCAGCAAAAGGATGAAATAAGGACTAGAGGCCCAATTCCAGTCCGGACTTTGGATTTTGCTAAAATGAGATGGGAAGTCACAACTTTTGAGCTGAGAAGTGATAGGAGGAGACATATTTTAACACCACCATTCTGGATTTAACACCACCATTCTGGATATAATACGGAAAGTAGATTGAGCAGGGCATGAGGGAGCCAGGAGGCCAGTAAGATGATTATTGGTCTAGTCCAGGTGAGAGGGAACAGTGGCTCAGACCAAGGAGAAAGCTTCAGGAAGGTTGTCAGAGGTCATCATCTCTGCTGGTTAGCACACCAGAATCCCTGAGCCTGCCTTTGCCGGCGTTACTGCTGCATAGTGAAGACCCCATCCTCCATTGCTGCTCTCTCCCAGCCCAGCCAATTAGCTGGATCATTAGCTGAGGCTGGATTAGCTGAGGCCATGTGACTCAGGCCATTTCTAGACACTTCAGGATTGGCACCTGTTCTGTGCCTGGAGACTGATAGTGTCTGTATATGCTTTTTCAGCCAGGAATTTACAAGTGAACTTGCCCTCATAACCAAAGACACTACCCCATGAGACATTAGATTGGCCCACAGAAACTCAAGACTCTACCCTCACTCCCAGCAGCACAGCTGAGTGTCCTTGCCTTCAACAGCAGCACAGCTGAGTGTCCTTGCCTTCAACAGCTTTGACTAAAGAAGCTATACTGCTGTAATACTGTTTTGAGTGCTGGTTATGCCACAAAACATTGTGCAGATTTCTCTACATGGATTATTTCATTGAAACCTTTCAACAAACCTATGAGACAGCTTCTCTCATTCCTTTCAACAAACCTATGAGACAGCTTCTCTCATTACTCACTTGTGATTCTTAGTTTTTATATTTGGGGGGGGTTAATTTTATTTTTTTTAATTTTTATTTTTACTTTATTTTACTTTACAATACTGTATCGCTTTTGCCATACACTGACATGAATCCGCCATGAGTGTACATGAGTTCCCAAACATGAACCCCTCCCACCTCATATCATCTCTCTGGATCATCCTCATGCTTAGTATTTATGTGTTAACCTGACTAGGTTACAGTACCCAGTTACAGTACCCAGTTAGTCAATCAAGTACCCAGTTAGTCAATCAGATGCTAATCTAGGTGTTACTGTAAAGGTGTTTTCTAGATGTGGTTAACATAAACAGTTTAAGGATTTAAGGAGGTCTGTGCCTTATCCAACCAGTTGGAAGGCCTTAAAAGCAAAACTGAGCTTTTCCAGAGAAGAAAAAATTCTGCCCTTTAAAGCAAAACTGAGCTTTTCCAGAGAAGAAAAAATTCTGCCCCAAAAACTGCAGCATCAACTCCTGCCTGAGTTTCTAGCCTGCCAGCCTGTTCTACAGATTTCCGGCGTGCCAGCCCCCACAATCAAGTAGAACCGATTCCTTGAAATATATATATCCTACCGGTTCTGTTTCTCTGGAGAACACTGACTGATAGACCATTTTGACAGATGAATAATGAGATTTAAGTAGTTAAGTTGTTCAAGGTCACAACAGCTACTAAGTGCAAAGGAGCAGATGCAAGGAAACTGACTCCAAACCACATATCCCATCTCCTGCTTCCTCTAAAATGTCTTAAATCCTTTTTTTTTTTATTGAGGCTAAGAAATCTCACAAGGGTCTGTGTACTTATTATAATATTAATAGCTTATTATTAGATGCTTGTTATACTTGTTATACTTATTATTGCTATCATTTACCAAGTCATTGCTTAATGTCAAGCATTGTGATAAGCATTTTCTATGCATTATCTTATGAGATCCTGATAACTATACAAGGTAGTTAATATTATCGTAATTTTATAGATGGTAAATGTGAAGATCAGAGATTTTATAAACTTGAGATTTTATAAACTTGTCCAAAGTCACACAGCTAGTAAAAGGCAGAGTTGCAATTCAGTATCATGGCTCTGGCCTGACTTTTGAACTAGTGTGAGTAGAACCAGTAAGATTGCCCAGTCCTAGATTCTTAGGAGCCATCGTTAACCCACTGAATCAGTCTGCTGGCTTAGGGGTCCTTGGCTCATGACCCACTTCAAGAATCAATTAAACTTCTAGAACAGTCTCTAAAGGTACGGGATCTATCATTTATACACTGCATTACTAGATTACATCCCTAGGTAGGCACAATTTATGAGGTCAATAGATCTTATAAAAGAGGCATTAAGGAATAGATGTCAGAATACTTAGGTTCAGGTCTCTGACCTTGAGTATGGTGGTTTAGTCGCTAAGTTGTGTCTGACTCTTGTAACCCCATGGACTGTGGCCTGCCAGGCTCCTTTGTCCATGGAATTCTCCAGGCAAGAATACTGGAGTGGGTTGCCATTTCCTTCTCCAGGGGATCTTCCTGACCCAGGAATCGAACCCAGGAATCGAACCCAGGTATCCTGCATTGCAGGCAGACCTCTTTACCAACTGAGCTATGAGGGAAGTGAGCTTGAGTATATCAGCTAACTTTTCTGAACCTTAGTTCATTCATTTGTAAAATGAAAATAATTGTTATGGAGTTGTTTTGAGAATTAGAAAGGTAACATGAGGAAAACATTAGGCTGGAATAATAGGCTCACCAAATGTGAGCTATATACAATTGTAGAACCATCAGACCTGGCTGTTGGGACCTGAAGATGAGCTGAGCACCTAAGCAGGCCCCTGGGATTTCTGACTGGGCTCCAAACTGGAACAAACACAGCCAGGTCTGTATAATTCACTGAGTAGACCTTATGCTCAGTAAGCAGTATCTTAAAACCAAATAGGCTCAAATCAGAGTTAGAGAAAAGAAAAATGTGTTCTGACCAACATTCCTATACCTTTAGCATTGTGTAGGTATTAGCATTGTGTAGGAAGAGATACCATTTCACCATTAGTTCAATTAGCTCTCATTTTGTGAGCTCCTACTTTGTGTCAGAGCCTGTGCTAGGCATTGGGGTATAGGAAGAATAAGGTATCATCTTGTTCTCAATCAGTTCCAAGTCTAATGGGTTCATGGGAGTGGAAGAGTGAAAACAGACAAGAGTATTTTACGTAGCCAATGCAGCCAATGCTTATGTGACACTTTATGCCAGGTACTCTTTTAAAGTCTTATATCAACATAGTGAGGTAGCTGTAATTATTATTCCTATTTAACAGATGAGGCAACTGAGACATAGCAACATACAGTACTCATCCAAGATTACATTGCTAATGAATGACAGAGCCAGGCTTGGAATAGACCTCAGTATACTACTGTACTCAAAACTTCCTTGTTACTTATCAGGATACCTCCTGGAGATGACTGGAAGAGCCTTGCAAGGCTCCAGAAACTCTAGAGGACTGGTGAATGTTAATATCCTCTAAAAAGTGGCAAATTCCCTAATAACAAAACAGAGAATAACCAGAACATCAAACAATGAATTTTACTGTACCTACACATAGAACAGCAAAAATATGAGAGGTTCTCTTTATTAGTTATATTTTACTATATAATTTCCCCCAAACTCAGGAGCTTAAAATAAACACTTAATTGTCTCTCAGTTTCTGTAGGTCAGGAGTTTGTGCCTAGCTTAGCTAGATGCCTCTGGTTTGAGGTATTTTATGAGGTCACAAACTGTCAGCCAGGGTTGCAACCTCATCTGAAGGCTCAAAGGAGGGGAGGATTTACTTCAGAGCTCACTCATATGGTTGCTTCCAGGACTCAGTTCCTCACAATCTCAAGGGCTCAAGTCACAGGGCTCAAGGGTTCAGGTCAGAGAGCTTAAGTCTTCACTGGATGTCTACCTCAGTTCCATCCTGGGCCTCTCCTATAGGGAAACTCACAACATTGCAGTGGTCTTCCTTCAGGGTAAGTAAACAAAGAAAAAAGAGAGGAAGCTCCCAAGACAGAATTAATTACCATTTTTTTATAACCCAGTCTAGGAAGTGGCATCCCTTTACCTCTGGCATGTCCTGTTTGTTAGAAGGCAGTAAATAATTTCAGCTTATACTAAGAGGGAGAAGATTACACAGAAGTGAGTATCAAGAGTTGGGGAATGGGGAGGGGGCATCTTAGAAGCTATCTAGCACAGTCTTTAATATCATCCAAAGGCAGGAAACTTGGCATCAGCTCTCCCAACAGATCATTCATCTGGCGTGTTGTCTTCAAGTACTAGAGTATCCTGCACCATTTCAGAAGAAATCCTTGTCCTGTAATCATACAGCCTATATTAAGATTTTACTTGCACTTCTACGGTTTTCATTAGTTTCATTTGTACCCTTACTTCTAGTCTTTGCCAGATAGGGTTTTTTTGACTGTTCCTTCCTTGACTTGTCACCATGTCTGTTTCATTCTTCAAAAGACACCTCTTGACTCAGCTCCAGGGAAACTTCCCTAATGAATCTTGCCTGGCATGAATCTTGCCTGGCATAAGGGGATTTTCTTGCCTGAGACCGAAGTCAGTTCCTTTAAGATATGAATATAGGCAAATAGCAGCAGGTTATGTGTGGAATTTTGACTAGACAAGGTTGATGACACTTTTTCCCTGCCTATCATAGAAGCAGGTATACCCACAAGCTTTTACACATTTATCATATGTAATTAACACTTATGGGAGGCACAAAGATGAAGAAGCTATACAGTCAACAAAAACAAAACCAGGAGCTGACTGTGGCTCAAATCATGAAGAAAGTAGGGAAAACCACTCAAACCTTATGATTATACAGTGGAAGTGAGAAATAGATTTAAGGGACTAGATCTGATAGAGTGCCTGATGAACTATGGACAGAGGTTCATGACATTGTACAGGAGACAGGGATCAAGACCATCCCCATGGAAAAGAAATGCAAAAAAGCAAAACAGCTATCTAGGGAGGCCTTACAAATAGCTGTGAAAAGAAGAGAAGTGAAAAGCAAAGGAGATAAGGAAAGATACAAGCATCTGAATGCAGAGTTCCAAAGAATAGCAAGGAGAGATAAGAAAGCCTTCCTCAATGATCAGTGCAAGGAAATAGAGGAAAACAACAGAATGGGAAAGACCAAGGGAACATTTCATGCAAAGATGGGCTCAATAAAGGACAGAAATGGTATGGACCTAATAGAAGCAGAAGATATTAAGAAGAGGCGGCAAGAAGAGGCGGCAAGAATATACAGAAGAACTGTACAGAAATCACTCACCTAGAGCCAGACATCCTGGAATGTGAAGTCAAGTGGGCCTTAGAAAGCATCACTATGAACAAAGCTAGTGGAGGTGATGGAATTCCAACTGAGCTATTCCAAATCCTGAAAGATGATGCTGTGAAAGTGCTGCACTCAATGTGCCAGCAAATTTGGAAAACTCAGCAGTGGCCACAGGACTGGAAAAGGTCAGTTTTCATTCCAATCCCAATGAAAGGCAATGCCAAAGAATGCTCAAACTACCACACAATTGCACTCATCCCACACACTAATTAAAGTCATCCCACACACTAGTTAAAGTAATGCTCAAAATTCTCCAAGCCAGGCTTCAGCAATACATGAACCATGAAATTCCAGTAATGCTCAAAATTCTCCAAGCCAGGCTTCAGCAATACGTGAACCATGAAATTCCAGATGTTCAAGCTGGTTTTAGAAAAGGCAGAGGAACCAGAGATCAAATTGCCAACATCTGCTGGATCATCGAAAAAGCAAGAGAGTTCCAGAAAAACATCTACATCTCTTTCTGCTTTATTGACTATGCCAAAACCCTGACTGTGTGGATCACAATAAACTGTGGAACCAAAACCTTTGACTGTGTGGATCACAATAAACTGTGGAAAATTCTGAGAGAGAGGGGAATACCAGACCACCTAAGCTGCCTCTTGAGAAATCTGTATGCCTCTTGAGAAATCTGTATGCAGGTCAGTATGCAGGTCAGGAAGCAACAGTTACAACTGGAAATGGAACAACAGACTGGTTCCAAAGAAGAAAAGGAGTACGTCAAGGCTGTATATTGTCACCCTGCTTATTAACCTATATGCAGAGTACATCATGAGAAATGCTGGTCTGGAAGAAGCACAAGCTGGAATCAAGATTTCTGGGAGAAATATCAATAACCTCAGATATGCAGATGACACCACCCTTATGGGAGAAATATCAATAACCTCAGATATGCAGATGACACCACCCTTATGGCAGAAAGTGAAGAGGAACTAAAAAGACTCTTGATGAAAGTGAAAAAGGAGAGTGAAAAAGCTGGTTTAAAGCTCAACATTCAGAAAACGAAGATCATGGCATCTAGTCCCATCACTTCATGGGAAATAGATGGGGAAACAGTGGAAACAGTGTCAGACTTCATTTTGGGGGGCTCCAAAATCACTGCAGATGGTGACTGCAGCCATGAAATTAAGACGCTTACTCCTTGGAAGAAAAGTTATGACCAACCTAGATAGCATATTCAAAAGCAGAGACTACTTTGCCAACAAAGGTCCATCTAATCAAGGCTATGGTTTTTCCCGTGGTCGTTGTTGGTCCATCTAATCAAGGCTATGGTTTTTCCCGTGGTCGTTGTTGGTCCATCTAATCAAGGCTATGGTTTTTCCCGTGGTCGTGTATGGATGTGAGAGTTGGACTGTGAAGAAAGCTGAGCACTGAAGAATTGATGCTTTTGAACTGTGGTGTTGGAGAAGACTTTTGAGACTCCCTTGGACTGCAGGGAGATCCAAACCAGTCCATTCTGAAGGAGATCCATTCTGAAGGAGATCAACCCTGGGATTTCTTTGGAATGAATGATGCTAATGCTGAAGCTCCAGTACTTTGGCCACCTCATAAGAGTTGACTCATTGGAAAAGACTGATTCTGGGAGGGATTGGGGGCAGGAGGAGAAGAGGACGACTGAGGATGAGATGGCTGGATGGCATCACGGACTCGATGGACATGAGTCTGAGTGAACTCCCGGAGATGGTGATGGACAGGGAGGCCTGGTGTGCTGCAATTCATGGGGCCGCAAAGAGTCGGACACGACTGAGTGACTGAACTGAACTGAGCCTTTAGGCACATACTTCTTGTTGAAACCTCCTCACCCAAGCCTGTTCTAATCTAGGTTTTATATCAAACTTTAAAATATTGCTTTCAAGTCGCTATGTGGTGTGCTTAGTTGCCCAGTCATGACCAACTCTTTGTGACCCCATGTGTAGCCCATCAGGCTCCTCTGTCCATGGGGATTTTTCAGGCAAGAACACTAGAGTGGGTTGCCATGCCCTCCTTCAGGGGATCTTCCTGACCCAGGGATTGCACTCACATCTCCCGCATTGCAGGCAGGTTCTTTGCCATCTGAGCCACCAGGGAAGCTGTCAAGTCCCTATATCTACCATCAAATTTACCTGTTTCCTGTCCAGTGCCCTCAGCACACTCTATCTGATAAAACAATACATACTGAATTATTGATTATTGGGAATACCTTGATGAATTACCCTATATAGAAGGATTCCTACTTTAGTTACTGAAGACAACAATAATGCCAGAGCACAAAGTAAATAATTATAGTACAATTTCTGGCACTCTCGCAGAACAGTAAAGTTATTATTTTGGATATAATGAAATATACAAAAGGCAAGGGAACCAGAGATCAAATTGCCAACAGCCACTGGATCATGGAAAAAGCAAGAGAGTTACAGAAAAAAAACATCTACTTCTGCTTCATTGACTACAAGAAAGCCTTTGACAGTGTGGATCACAACAAACTGTGGAATATTCTTAAGGAGATGAGAATACCAGACCACCTTACCTGTCTCCTGAGAAATCTGTATGCAAGTCAAGAAGCAGCAGTTAGAACCAGACATGGAACAACAGATTGGTTCTAAATTGGGAAAGGAGTATATCAAGGCTGTATATTGTCACCATGCTTATTTAACTTATACGCAGGGTACATCATGCAAAATGCCAGACTGGATGAACAAGCTGGAATTAAGAGTGTCAAGAGAAACATTAATAACCTCAGATATGTAGATGACACCACCCTTATGGCAGAAAGTGAAGAAGAATGAAAGAGCTTCTTGATGAAGGTGAAGAGGAAAGTGCAAAATGTGGCTTAAAACTCAACATTCAAAAAACTAAGATCATGGCATCTGGTCCCATCACTTCATGGCAAATACATGGGGGAAAAGTGGAAGCTAAGAGAATTTATTTTCTTGGTCTCCAGAATCACTGCAGATGGTGAGTGTAGCCATGAAATTAAAAGACACTCCTTGGAAGAAAAGCTACAACAAACCTAGACAGCGTATTATAAAGCAGAGACATCACTTTGCCAACAAACGTCCATATAGTCAAAGCTATGGCTTTCCCAGTAGTCATGTATGGATGTGAGAACTGGACCACAAAGAAGGCTGCGTGCCAGAGAATTGATGCTTTCAAAGTCCCTTGAACAGCCAAGAGATTAAACCAGTCAATTCTAAAGAAAATCAACCCTGAATATTCATTAGAAGGACTGACACTGAAGCTCCAATACTTTGGCCACCTCATGTGAAGAGCTGACTCACTGGAAAAGACCCTGTTGCTACAAAAGGTGGAGGGCAGGAGGAGAAGGTGACAGAGAGAGATGGTTGGATGGCATCACTGACTCAATGGACATGAGTTTGAGCAAACTCCAGAAGATAGTGGAGGACAGGGAATTTTGGCATGTTGCAGTTCATGGGCTTGCAAAGAGTCAGACACAAGTGAACAACAATAATGAAATAATAGTATCCTTCAAGTTATATTATCGGTGCCTTCCTGCTCTACTTTATGGAAAGGGCAAGTCCTTCTAGAATGTTTATAAGCTAGAAAGAAATTCCTTAAAAAGACATCTATCTCAATGTGATGAAGCTGTTTTTAACCTCCATACCTCTAAATATTTGGACATATTCTTAGGAAATCAGGAGTTTCTCTGAAAGTCTTAATTTGTTTGAAAAATAAATGGACAATAGTATACTGCATGGAAATGTGTACAACTTTACCAATTTTCCAGGCCAACATCTTCTGACTGCTTCCCCTTTTAAACCTCTGAAAGTATAATTACCAGCTATCTAGTTCCTATTGAACATAAGATTATCCAAAAGAAACATCTCCATTGTAGAGAAAAATCAAGCACCACTTTGATTTATTTTTTTAAGCACCACTTTTATATAGCATTGTTTCCAAGGTACAGTGTATTCCAAGTTATGAAAATTTCTTGATAAATGAACTTGTGGAAGTCAACTCATTTGCAAGTTAGGAGCTGCTTATGTTATATATGTGGCATTTTCCTCAGTTTTTAAACACTATGCTAGAGAAGATCCTGTGGTTCTTGGCTAATCAGAAGAAATCAAAATGTTTTCTATGGTGATATTTTCTTCATCTCACCAACACACAGTGAGAGGCAGAGACCACCAGCTCCCAGACTGGATATAAGGATACTTGGGCCATTACAAAAATACTTTGGTAAGTTAAGGCATATTGAACTGTCTCAATTTCTCTTGCCTCCCACACGTACATGTATACAGTTTCCAAGAGAATCCATAAATAAAATCTACCTGAAAACTTTAAACAAATGGCATTAATATCATTGGAAGAAACAAACCAAAGTCCTGATCAAAAAAGTGTAGTCAGAGATCACTCATAGGAGGGGTCTTAATGGAAAATTGATCCCCATTTCCTTTCCTTTATGTCTGGAAGACAGAGACTGATCTCCTTAATAGGACTTACATGGCCCTTCGCAGTCAGGCCCCAGTGTAGCTTTCTGGGATTTTCTCTGTGTCTTGCTACACATAAACTTTCCATACCAGCCAAGTGTCCCCTTCATAGTCCCTGAACATCAGTTCCTATGTACTTTTCTTGCATCATCTCCCCTGCCTGCCTGTCTGAAACAACTTGTCTTTAATGACAGGAGGAAGTCAGGTATATTGAAAGGAAAGTGACTTCTGGAATGTGACAGGTCAAAGGTTCAAATCCTGGCTGTGCTCTTTAACAGCCATGTGCCTTTAGGCAAAGTATCTTCATTTCTCTAAATCTCTGCTCCCTAACCTGAAAAGTGAGGATGATGAGATAATGCATGAAAGGCACCTAGCCCATAGTAGGGCTCCAATAAATAGGATATGTCATCATCATGATTATCCTTTTTCATTTTTTAAGTCAAAGTTCAACCACCAGCCAAGCTCACAGGGTTATCTCCTTTCTGAGCTCTAAGATCTTACTGCATCTGTATCACCTATCTAGTATTTTAATAGTTTTATCGTGGGTGCAGATATCTTATCTATTCAAGTACACTGAAAGCTCTTTTAGGGCTGGTATTGTGTCACCCTTCTCTCTTCTCCCAGATAATCCTTTATACAGAGGAAAAGTGCCACCAAAAACAGACTTCCCTGTAGCTCATATGGTAAAGAATCTGCCTGCAATATAGGAGACCCAGGTTCAATACCTGGGTCAAGAAGATCCCCTGGAGAAGGGAATGGCAACCAACTCCAATATTCTTGCCTGGAGAATCCCATGGACACCGGAGCCTGGTAGGCTACAGTCCATGGGGTTGCAAAGAGTCAGACACAACTGAGCAGCTAACACTAGTACTGCTACTGCTAAGTTGCTTCAGTCATGTCCGAATCTGTGCGACCGCATAGACAGCAGCCCACCAGGCTCCCCCGTCCCTGGGATTCTCCAGGCAAGAACACTGAAGTGGGTTGCCATTTCCTTCTCCAATGCAGGAAAGTGAAAAGTGAAAGTGAAGTCGCTCAGTCGTGTCCGACTCGAGACCCCATGGACTGCAGCCTACCAGGCTCCTTCATCCATGGGATTTTCCAGGCAAGACTACTGGAGTGGGGTGCCATCACCTTCTCCATACCCCAAATATTTGTTGCTTGTCTTATAGATGCAGAGTCAGTAAGCATAATTGGAAGAATGATGGCCTAGGGTTTGAAAGATAATAAAAACAACACCACTTGTAGGTAACATTTCTCTGAACACTTATAGTTACTAAAAATAATATACAGCAAGTATTTTCTATATGGTAAACAATCTTCCAGGCACTTGACAAATGTTTTTTCAGTCTTACAACAACACTGTGATACAGGTATTATTAGCTCCATTTTACAGATGAGGAAACTGAGTCTCCCAGAAGTTAAGGAACTTTGGAGGAATTACATAGCTTATAAATGGAAGGTGCACAATCTAGATTATTTGACTCTGGATTCTAAGTTCTAAACCAATAGGCATATTGCCTTACTAAAGGGCAGATGCTATTCTAAGCACTTTACAAGTTATCAAAGGTAACCAGATGGTACGTTGTTAATGTGAAAAAATATACCTAATAGGAAGATTTTCAGCATTCATGGTTGAAAACATGGAGTTCTAGTACCCCAGACCATTCCCACACTCATCCACTGCTGTAACTCTTGATCATTCTTGGATTGAGGAGACAGTCTATGTGAGAAAAGAGGGGAGGGTGATCAAGGAGCAGCAGACAGATGGGCAGATGGCTGGAGGAGTGGATGGCCATGTGGGAGAGTACCAGAGCTGGTGCCTGCTGTGTCCCAGGGAGGCTCAATGTCCATCAAGGAAAGAAAACGATTGGGAAACGCTTCACAGTACAACACATCACATGGAATAAGAGTCTATTCATCCAGTTGGAGCAAGAAAAAAGTAACAGTGCCCACTTCCTGTGTGGGTGTTCTTGGCCTTTTCCAGCAAGGTGTGCGTTTAAAAAAGGATTAGTACAATAGGGCACGAACAGTCCTATTGAAAACAGCCGCCTGCATAAACTTGGCAGATTCATACTGTGGAACAGTTCCGTCTGACATTTAAAATGTGGCAAAACTACTTAAATTCAATTTAAAAATAAGTTTTCTATAGCCCCTTATTTTCTTCTTATAAACATGAGTTCAATGAACATGGCATCATGAGCTTTACAGGATGCCCCTCAGAATGAATGCTTGTCAGAGACAAGAATACACAGCACTAAGGAATGACAAGCTGACTAGGCAGCAATGATTCCCAGGCTCATGCCTGAGAAGACTCTCTGGAGAAAGAACTCTGGTGGGTGGAATTTGGACTGTGGTTTGGACTGGGATGCAGCTCCAAACCACTGCAGCCAAGTTTACAAAAGGAACATGAACAAATGTCTTAAGCTACGAACGGTAAAGAGGAAAGGGAACAGAGGAAGACTTTTTCTGTAATGTCATGGAGGGACCAATGACTTGGACCTGCATCCTGATTTCCTTGCAGTAGTTGAATTTGGTTAGAAAAAGGGGACTCAAACTCTGGTGGAATAGGTCATATAGCAGAGCTACTAGATTGTTTTTGTTCCACAGTGTAAAGATGAAGTGCTTCTTGAGGAACTCAATAGAAATAGATTCAGTAAATCTGAAGAGAAGCCTAGAAATTTGCAATGCGACGAAAGCCTTATTCTGATACAGATATTGTGAGTACCCCACTATGAGAAAAACTTTCTTATGATGGTGACTTTCCCTCATCTTGTTCTCCCCCTTGGCTGACTTCCTTTGCTCTTTCTGAAATACTGTGTTCATAGGCTGATAAAATCTAGAGTTGGAATAAACCTTAAAGATCACGGAAATGCCTTTCACACTACATGTAGGCATCCCCACCACAGCTTGTCTCACAGGTAGGTCTCCAGCCTCTGCACCTGATCACATTGTTGAATGGCTCTCACTTTAAAAAACAAAAAAGCTCACCTTGTACTCTCATAATGTGAAAGCCCATAAAGTGAAAGTCGCTCAGTCATGTCCAACCCTTTGCAACCCCATGGACTATACAGTTCATGGAATTCTCCAGGCCAGAATACTGGAGTGAGTAGCCTTTCCCTTCTCCAGGGAATCTTCCCAACCCAGGGATGGAACCCAGGTCTCCCACACTGCAGGCAGATTCTTTACCTGCTGAGCCACAGGGAAAGCCAAAAGTCTCCACAAAAGTCCAAATTTCATTCAACATGAGAATCATCCAGGGATAGTGAAAAGATCACTAGATCTTAAGTTAGAATTTTAGCTCCTGACCTCTACTTTCTAGTTGGGTGATATTAAGCAAATCTTACTTTATCTATCTGCAGCTCAGTTGCCTTTTCTGTAGAAAGTGCTAATGTGAAATTCGGTGCAGTGTTAATAGTTAAGACTATGCACTGGAGCCCAGACTGAGGGGAATTAAAACTTGGCTCAACTAGTTGCTAGATGTGTGATGTTGGACATGTTACCCCTCTATGTCATTTGCAAGGTATACCTGGTAATAAGAAAACAAACTTATGTAGCGAAATGTAAATAAGTTTATATGTGCAAAGAGGTTCACATACAGTAAGCACAGTGTAACTGTTAGCTATTACTACTTTCTATTAAATTGGGATAAAATTCTTGCAATAACTATCTCATTGGACTGGTATAAAATTAAAAATCATGTGAAATAATATATGATAAAGAGCTTAATAAACCATAAATGCCATATAAATGTTACCAGATTTAGTTGGAATCTGTTCTGAAAGTAACTTCAGACTACAACAGGGTAACTCTAATATCTATTCAATATAACTATCTGAAGATGCGTCATCTTGAACTCCCAGGCATTGTAGCTTCAGTGTTTTCAACAGTTCCTTATATCACATAGCTTTATGGCCTCTTTATCACCTTGGTCAAATTTTATGGATCCACTAAATTTCATTATTTTTTTTTATTCATCAAGTATTTTGTCAACACCTACTATATTCTAAGTACTATGCTGGAGTTATACCACTGACTGAAACATAGTTCCTACCCTCAAAAAATATTGTCCAGTGGTCAAAATGCTTCTTAAAGTAAAACATCAAAATGAAATGTTACCAAGGGACTCACTGGGCCAACAAACCACTCCTATTGTGTGTAGTACATATTTATCAATGTAGACTAAGGCTCTATTAGCCTGGCTGATCAGTGTTGATTCATATTGAGCATATAGTCAAATAACCCTCTAGGATTTACACGTCCTGTTGGACCACATCTTCAGCACTCTACATATATATGGTTGATTGTAAACCCAAGAGTTAAGACTTGAAATTTGTACATATTAAATGAGCTATTATTTTCACCCCATCCCTTTATTTAAAACTATAAAAATGTTAATAGTTACATAGTTAATAGGCATGCCATCTATACAGTCAGTCATTTCATTGATAAAAATGAACAGAATACCATTAGAAATTTCCCTTCAGATTGACATAAGTTCACTAGCATGCTTGCATTAGAGTAATTCAACCATGTATTGAAACTGCTAATACTATTTCCATACAACTCACATTCCAGGCACCCAAATAATAATAGCTAATACTTATTAATCAATTACTAGATACTGCTCTAATGTCCTTAGACACTGTTCCAAAAGTTTTACATGTATAAACACGCCCTACCCTCTCAACAATGCTATTGAATAAGTACAGGGGCACTCCGCAGAAAGAGAGAGGCAGTGGAACTTCCCTCAGCAAAGCCGACGGGTCCCGAGGAGAGGTGAGCCTGCTGTCCACCAACCCAGCCCCTTGGCGAGTGAGAGACAATCAGACGCAACAGGGTTTCCATCTGAGCAGTTCTACTTTATTGCTGCAAACTCCTGGTTTATATAGGCAAGCAAGGGGGTTTTGAGAGGGACTTTCTATAGTTGCACCAATCACGTTAAAGGTCAAATTGTAATATGCCATAGTTGCACCAATCACGTTAAAGGTCAAATCTTAATATGCCATAGTTGCACCAATCACGTTAAAGGTCAAATTGTAGTATGCCATAGTTGCACCAATCACATTAAAGGTCAAATCTTAATATGCCATAGTTGCACCAATCACGTTAAAGGTCAAGTCATCATGTGCTTCCTTCTAACAGTAGTCTATGGTGATCACACACTGTCCACGTGCACGGAAATCAAGAGAGCCAATCAAAAACTTTAACATAGACCACGCCCCTATCTCTTCCGCCAGACGCCATCTTAGTTTCCCACCGCAAAAGCTAGCCCTTTTTTAAGGTTTCCCACGTAGGGCCCCACAAATAAGTGCTACTTCTATTTTGATTTTATAGATCAGAAAACTGGAGAACTGAGAGATAATGTCAAATGCCTGAGAACCCACATCTAATAAATGGTAGAGCTATGATTTTAAATCTGAAGTCTAGTGCTAGAGCCCACATACCATCACTGTGATATTCCTGTTCTTACTGTTCAACAAATGAAATGGGATTAACTAAGCATAACTTAACCCTCAGTTAAGGCATGCTGAGAGCCCCCATGATCACCACGGCCTTTTCTCAACATTTGCAATTGATTTCTTTATGAATCTATTAGAGATTTCCACTAAGGATTGATGTCAACATCACAGGATTAAAATTTCTAGAATCGGAGGTCCTCCTTTTAAAACAAATCAGATTACCATTACTTTTGTAATTGCATTTGGTCAGAGACCCCTCTCATTGGATTAGTATGGTGTCTCTCTGACCTATGACTACATAGCTTGCTTGCAAATCCTAATTAAAAGTCAACTTCCAGAATTTCATTAAATATTTAATGAGTGTCCTTGGCAGAAAAGCAGAAAGCCTAACTAAAATCTCAAAAATGGCTCTTTAAACCCATTCAGTGAGAAAGAAAATGAAGCAGAAGACAAGAAAGTTTATATTCCAAGCAGACACTGGTAATTATCACATTGGACCACGCATCTGTCTAGCCACCTTCTGTTCACAAGATGAAATTAAAACTGTTGGTGTGCTGGCTTGCTATTCCTGTTAGTTACAGTCCCCTCTTATGTGTCTCCAGGTAGGGATGCTCTGCATTGCTGTTTCATTTCACTGACATTTTGAGAGAGTAGAATGACCCTTCTGTTTTTATTTCTTTGTCCCTAATAGGGTCTGTTATTGGAGAAGGAAAGGGCAACCCACTCCAGTGTTCTTGCCTGGAGAATCCCAGGGACGGTGGAGCCTGGTGGGCTGCTGTCTATGGGGTCGCACAGAGTCAGACACGACTAATGCGACTTAGCAGCAGCAGCAGCAATAGGGTCTGTTACCAGATCACCCCCAGAAAAAGCTATTTATTGCTGTCTCTTTTATTGTTTTTCTTTTTATCTCTTTGCCAACTTTCTGTGGAGAAACTTTGAGCACTTGATGGGGTGAGGGGTGGAAAGTTGGGAAGGAAGGAAATAAATTGCTGGCTTTTATTTGTGGATATGCACTGTGTCGGCTTTTTGGCAAAAATTGTTCAAGTTCCTATCAATTTTATGGGAAAATATTAACTCCCAAAACTGAAAGAGTAAATCCTCAAAAAATTTTAGGTCTTCATTTTTCAACATGTGTACTATAGAACATGAAAATCAGAGTTGATTTTCTAAAGTGTGTTTGGGAGGAGGAAGTTGAACTCTCAAACTAGTTTGGGGAAATTTTTATAACGTTTTTTACATAAGTGACTATTATTTACGATTTCAATCAATTTAAGTAATTTCCAACATTTACAATTTCCATCATTATTCACACTCACAATTTGGCAACTGTTTATTGAGCTTCACTGTTTATTCAGGTACTCTTGCAGGATCTGCATATAGAATGATGAATAAGCAGATATGGTCCCTGCCCTCATGAAGCTAACATTTCAGCTGGGGAGACAGAAAATATTCAACTCAATGAATAAATAAATGAGATCACCTTGCTGCTGTTGTTGTTTAATCACTAAGTAGGGTCCCACTCTCTTGCAACCCCATGGACTGTAATCCACCAGGCTCCTCTCTCCATGGGATTTTTCAACCAAGAATACTGAAGTGGGTTGCCATTCCCTTCTCCAGGGGAGCTTCCTGACTCAGGGACCAAATCTGCTTCTCCTGCATTGGAAGGCCGATTCTTTAATAATAAATATTTTTAATAAGACATTGGGGTGAGGTTGAACATAGCAAGAAGATGTATTGGAACTACCGTAGACAGAACCACGAGGGAAGGACTCTCCAAGGAGGTGATATTTGATCTGAAATTTATGGCTCTTCCATTGGGATAAGAGGGGAAGAGTTAGCAACAGAGAAGAGTGAATACTGGAAATTCCCTGAGACTAGAAAATGTTTGGGCTTCCCTGCTTGTTCAGTGGGCTTCCCTCATAGCTCAGTCGGTAAAAAAAAAAAAAAAAAAAAATCTGCCTGCAATGCAGGAGACCCGGGTTCAATTCCTCAGTTGGGAAGATCCCCTGAAGAAGAAAATGGCAACCCCACTCCAGTATTCTTGCCTGGAGAATCCCATGGACAGAGGAGCCTGGCAGGCTACAGTTCATGGTGACTCAGTGTTAGCCTGGTGAGCTACAGTCCATGGGGTTGCAAAAGAGTCAGACATGACTTAGCAACTTAACAACAAGAAGAAAGTTTGATGTGCTCAAGAAACAGCAAAGAAGCTGATGTGGCTGTAGCAGAGTGTTAAGGGCAAGAAGGGTACCAGATGATGCTCAAAGGAAGGTAGGGCCAGCTCATGTACAGCTTTGTGAACTATGGTAGGGATTAAATGATTTTGAGCAAGAAAGTGGCTTAACTCAGTTTACATCAAGACTTTGAGAAGTCCCACCTTAAAGAAATCTGCTTAGAATTTTTAATCCAATAGTTCCCAAGCACATTTGATCACTGAAGACTTTATCCCTATAGAACACATTTAACATCTTGCATAATACTACCCCATAGCATACCAGTTTAGGAAACACTTGAGATAAATCTGTGAGTAAAATAGCTATTTTGCAGTAATTGAATGTTTGAGGATGTACTGAGAATAGAGACATACGGATGAATACAGACAGACAGATGATGTGAAATAGACATTTTTGCTCTAGTTTTATGCAGGATACTGAGTAGATCATAGAGTTGGGATGAAGGAAGTTAGAGTTCTTTTATTCTTACAAAATATCCATATTTTCTTTTCTCAAACAATGAAACTACTTGTTATCAGGAAGACTTCTATTTTACCTGTCTTCTCACAGAGGATTTTGCTCATAGAGGATTCTGAAGGAAAAGCAGTTGGACCTAGAGCAATGTTTGTGTGGTTTGCTTTAAAAAACAAATCAGTAATGCCCATCATTTCCTACAATATGCATCTTTCAGGATAGGAGAGGAGAAATGGAGAAGTAAGAAGAGACAGCTGAGTAGTAGGTAAGAGAAAGGGGATATTCAAGTTGAATGTGTGGAGCTCACAACATGATGGATGTCAGGGTCTTTGCACAAGCAATGTCATTTCTTCCTTGTCATTTGAAGGATGGTTACAAGATGAAGGAATAATGGGAAAGTGATGGGAGACAGTCTAGTAGAGTGGTTAAAAGCATGCTCTTTGAAGTCAGGCTTGGTTTCCACACCCAGCTCTACCAGTTACTAGCTATGTTGCTTTGGACAAGTTATTTAACCTCTCTAAGACTTGGGTTCATCATCTATAAAATGAAGATGATAATGGTATCCAGTTCATAAGAATGTTGAAGGTATTCAATTAGATTATATATGTAAAGAGCTGAGTGTAGTGCCTAGTATAGTACATATGAAAAAATGTTTCTGTTGTCAAACTTATTAGTGTCTGGGCCTTTGGGAGAGAGGACAATGGGGAAATGCAGTTCAATATTATCTGATGGAAGTTTCTGTAATAATGGCAATATCTGTGATCTGAACTATAATAGCTTAGCCACTGGCCACATGGGAACATTGAGCACTTGAAATTTTTCTAGTACAAGTGAGGAACTAAAATATTAGTCCCATTTAAGTTGATTAAAATTTAAATTTAAGTAGCTATGTGTATCTATTGGCTACCATAATAGACAGTGCAGCTCTAGGTGCTCAGAATTTTGAGAAAGAGATACTATTTGAAATGCCTCTGTATTTGGAAGGGGAAGGCACAAAGAGAAAAAAAAATAGGGTAGATTGTAAAGGGGAGACAAAGCAAAGGACTAAAGCTTCCAAAAGAATTAAGATGAGAATATAAGAAATGCCATTCTTGGTTCTATCACCCAGTCAAATAGGAATTTTCTAAGATGTTAACTATGACACCCCCTAACAAAGCTGAGAACTAGACCCACCAAATCTATACCTTTCACCATGGATCTAAACATCAAATCTTTTTCTCAGCCCTTCTTGACCCTTTTTCTATTTTCAGCCTGCCTCATTTCTTAAGGTAATAGGTTCCATATGTTTACCACCTGCTGGATAAAGTGGTATTTGTACTTTATTGCTTTCAAGCTACCTCCTCTAGCTCCAAGTAATAGTACTTGTCTTGATGAGTTCCAAGTGCTTTAAAGATATCCCCAAATAACCCAACAACCAGTGAGCATGTCACTTCTTCTCCTGAGACTCTTGGCTCATATAACTGCATTTGGTCCTCAGGGTCAGATGGGGCACTCTGCAGTGTCCTGGGGAGAAGGCAATGGCACCCCACTCCAATACTCTTGCCTGGAAAATCCCATGGATGGAGGAGCCTGGTAGGCTGCAGTCCATGGGGTCACTGAGTCAGACATGACTGAGCGACTTCCCTTTCACTTTCACTTTCATGCATTGGAGAAGGAAATGGCAACCCACTCCAGTGTTCTTGCCTGGAAAATCCCAGGGACGGGGGAGCCTGGTGGGCTGCCATCTATGGGGTCGCACAGAGTCGGACACGACTGACACGACTTAGCAGCAGCAGCAGCAGCAGCAGTGTCCTGGTATGTCCTAACCTGCCTTAGCACTTAAAACTCCTCTGATGATGGTTTTCTATTGGGTAAAATCTTTGCTTTTAGAAACCCATTAAAATGCAAGTATTTCATACTTGAATCCAAAACAACCACTTAAGACCTTTGACTTATGTCTTTTCCGCATCAAATTCTAAGACCTGGACCTATGTGAGTTGGGATTTGGAAAGAGCATATGAGGAAAGGCCCTGACCATGGAGGGTCTGCTGCCTTGCATGGGGTACTACAGAAGAATAAATGCAAAAGTACAGGACACAAGAGACAATAGAGGAAGAACATCAAATAACACCAATTTTCCAGTAGTCATGTGCAGATGGGAGAGCTGACCATAAAGAAGGCTGAGAGCCAAAGAATTGATGCTTTGGAACTGTGGTGTTGGAGAAGACTCTTGAGAGTCCCTTGGATAGCAAGGAGATCAAACCAGTCAGTCCTAAAGGAAATCAACCCTGAATATTCATGGAAAGGACTGATGCTGAAGCTCCAATACTTTTGCCACCTGATGTGACAAGACGACTCATTGGAGAAACCCTGATGCTGGTAAAGAATGAAGGCAGGAGAAGGGGACAACAGAGGATGAGATGGTTAGATAGCATCACCGACTCAATGGACATGAGTTTGAGCCAACTTCGGGAGATAGTGAAGGACAGGGAAGCCTGGTGTGCTGCAGTTCATGGGGTCGCAGAGAGTCGGACATGACTTAGCAACTGAACAACAACAATAACATGTAAGTTTTGACCCCTTCCACAGTGAGGCTCTCTTTCTTACTTCATTGTATCAAAACAGTGAACCAAGTTACAGGGTTCAGAAGCCACCAGATGAAGTTGTTCCAACTCCCTCCACAAAAAAACTGATTGAAATGATTCACTTGTTATCAATAGTAAAAACTAATGTTTCTTTGAGCTGATCATCTTCCTGAGAATTTTATTTGGCCTTTGAGTACTTTCCAGAAAATCTTCTTAATGGGGATATTTTAATTGACTCCAGGAAGCCCTCAGTTTGGCCTTTTTTGACTCCATTCTCCCTAAATCTGTCAGTAAAATAATAATACGTAGTTTTGCCTCAGATCTACATCTGGTTAATGATACTGGTCCAGTACAAACTGAATTCAAAGATAATCAGTATCAAGTAATGACATTGTTTATGGGACACTAAGTTTTCTATTAAATTTAACAAATAATTAAGTATCTACTATGTAGGGCTATGAGGAACACAAGCATAAATTTTTAAAGAAATTGGGAGGAGGGAGGGCAGTTCAGGATGGGGAACACGTGTATACCTGTGGTGGATTCATGTTGATGTATGGCAAAACCAGTACAATATTGTAAAGTAATTAACCTCCAATGAAAATAAATAAATTTTTTTTAAAAAAAGGAAAAAAAAGGAAATTCCTGTCTTCAAGAAGCATATGAGATGGAATATTATCTTCCTCTTCTCTAGGTCATTCAATATTTATCACATTTTAATTTTGTATCTACTATGCCAAAAGCTTTGCTAGGAATTGGGCAGTTAATAGGGAACTAGACAGACATTCCCTGTCCTCAGGGAGCTTTGTATTCAGCAGACATTTGTGATTTATTTTGACTTGAGACTCAGCTCATCTTAGTGTACCTAATATGAAAGACCATTTACTTGAGCATTTGTCTTGTGTCTCCTTTAGGAAAGGCATGAAATGTAGAGATGGTATTTATAATAATAACAGGGTTGGAGAGTTTTTTGAATGAAGAAAAGGAGAGATCAAATATGAACTCTCAGAAGCTTAACCTGGCATCCTGTATGTTGGATCTCCTGCTAGGAGATGAGAAAGTCAGGAGGCAGGGAGAAATGTTGTTTCTGTTAAGTCCAAACAAAAAGCAATGAGGTCAGTTATTAGGAGAGTGTCAATGGGCATATAAAGGTAAATGGCTTGGTAAATGACTAGTTTTAGGTTGGAGAAATTGAACAGCATGGCAAAGCTGGGGTACAAAAAGGAATTAATTATATTTTGCACATTAGTTAGAGATTAAAGATTTGTAAACAAAATGTGTTTAAAATTCTGGGGGTTCTCTGGAGAGTTCATCATTTCAGAAAGGACTCAGCAACATTAAAAAAAATCAGGAGTTCATTTAATCCTTATCATCTATGGACATCAGTTCAGTCACTCAGTCATGTCTGACTCTTTGCAACCCCATGAATCGTAGCACGCCAGGCCTCCCTGTCCATCACCAACTCCCAGAGTTCACTCAGACTCATGTCCATTGAATCAGTGATGCCATCCAGCCATCTCATCCTCTGTCGTCCTCTTCTCCTCCTGCCCCCAATCCCTCCCAGCATCAAAGTCTTTTCCAATGAGTCAACTCTTCGCAAACTATGTTCAATTCAACACATGCTTATTGAGCACCATCCACTATGTCCTAAGTACCCTTCAAGACACTTGGAATAAAATAGTAAAGGAACATAGAATTGGATCCTGCCACTAAAATCTTATAGTCTTTTGATGTAAATAATAATAAAATACTCATTAATTCAATATATACTTAATGAGTGTGTACTCTATAACAGATTCTAAGTGCTGAAAATACAATGAGAAAAACAAATAAAAATCTCTACCCTGATGGAGCTTACATTTCAGTAGAGGAGACTGACTCCTCCAAAGTAAACAAATATTTCAGATAATGATAATTGCTATTAAAAATAGAACAGGATATAGTGGCAGAGGTGATGAGGTTTACTTTAGGTGGGGTGGCAGGAGAAGGGCTCTTTGGTTGTAGGTTGGTTGTTAAGTGGCTCAGTCATGTCCCACTCTTGTGACTCCATGGACTATAGCCTGCCAGGCTCCTCTGTCTATGGAATTCTCCAGGCAAGAATCCTGGAGTGGGTTGCCATTTCCTTTTCCAGGGGATTTCTTGACCCAGGGATTGAACCCATGTCTCCTGCACTGACAGGTGGATTCTTCACCACTGTGCCACCAGGGAAGCCCAAGGGCTCTTTGAGGAGGGAGCAGATTGTGCAAAATATCCAGGGGAAGAGAATTCCATGTAGAAGAAAGAGCATTCCAAGGTTCTCAGAAGGAAAATAGTGTGGCAGTTTCAAGGGTCAGGAACAAAGCCAGTGTGGCTGTAGCAGAATGAGCAAAAGGAAGAGAGGTAAGAAGGGGTAGGCTTATGGAAGGTTCTATATATAGGTCATGGTAAGGAAGTTGGTTTCACCCTGAGTGTATCAAGAGCTTTAAGAAGAAAGCAACATGATTTAGTTTACATTTTTAAAAGGATCACTCTGGCTGCTGTGCTGAGAATAAACTTCAGAGCAGCAGGAGTAGAAGCAGGGAGACCTGTTAGGAGCCTATAAATACACATGTATATCTGTAAGTCTTTTGTCTTTTATGGTAAAACAATGTTTCTCCCCTATGAAAAAACATTTCTCCTTATAAAATATTTCCCCATCACTCATCACTTTTTATTCCATTGCAGAGAAATAAAACAAATTCTTCAATGTAAATGGTAGGAGATTATATTAAATTTTGGCTATTTAGGAAATTTATTTGTTCATTAAGCAAATATGTACTGATTGGCTAATAAGTGCCATGCACTCTGCTACACCCTGGAGACACAAATCTGAACAAAACAGCAATAATAACTTCCCTCATGGAGTTTTTTTATCTTGTGTGACATCAACTCATATCTATGAGCTGATTATATACAGACATTCAAATTGGGAAAGGAGTACAACAAGGCTGTATATTGTAACTCTGTTTATTTAAATTATATGCAGAGTAAATCATGCAAAATGCCAGGTTGGATGAAGCACAAGATGGAATCAAGATTGCCAGGAGAAATATCAGTAACCTCAGATACGCAGATGACACCACCTTTATGGCAGAAAGTGAAGAGGAACTAAAGAGCCTCTTGATGAAAGTGAAAGAGGAGAGTGATAAAGCTGCCTTAAAGCTCAACATTCAAAAAACTAAGATCATGACATCTAGTCCCATCACTTCATGGCAAATAGATGGGGAAATAATGGAAACAGTGAGAGGTTTTATTTTCTTGGGCTCCAAAATCACTGCATATGGTGACTGAAGCCATGAAATTAAGATTCTTGTTCCTTGGAAGAAAAGTTATGTCCAACCTAGACAGCATATTAAAAGCAGAACATTATTTTGCCAACAAAGGTCTGTCTAGTCAAAGCTATGATTTTTCCAGTAGTCATGTATGGATGTGAGAGTTGGACTATAAAGAAAGCTGAGTGCCGAAGAATTGATGCTTTTGAACTGTGGTGTTGGAGAAGACTCCTGAGAGTCCCTTGGACTGCAAGGAGATCCAACCAGTCCATCCTAAAGGAAATCAGTCCTGACTCTTCATTGGAAGGACTGATGCTGAAGCTGAAGCTCCAATACTTTGACCCCACGATGCAAAGAGCTTACTCATTGGAAAAGATCCTGGTGCTGGGAAAGATTGAGGGCAGGAGGAGAAGGGGATGACAGAGGATGAGATGGTTGGATGGCATCACCGACCCGATGAACATGAGTTTGAGCAAGCTACAGGGGATGGTGATGGACAGGGAAGCCTGGAGTTCTGCAGTCAATGAGGTCACAAAGAATCAGACACGACTGAGCAACTGAAACTGAACTGATGTGGTCATATGCATTGCCGTTTAAGTGTAGGACACATGTGAAAGGGGAAAACCTGTTTAGGAAAGACCTTAACTCAGATTTTTCAATCTATCATTAGACATGGATTGTCAAGTTTTAATCATAACTGCACTTCCAATAGCAGGGAAACAATGAAGTATAACTTTGTTGTTTACTCATTAAGCCATGTCCATCTTTTTGTGACCCCATGAGCTGCAGCACACCAGACTTCCCTGTCCTTCACTATCTCCCAGAGTTTGCTCAAACTCATGTCCTTTAAATCAGTAATGCCATCCAACCATCTCATCCTTTGTCGTCCCCTTCTCCTCCTGCCCTCAAATCTTTCTCAGCATCAGGGTCTTTTCCAATGAGTTGACTCTTCTCATCAGGTGACCAAATATTGGAGAGGGTTTATTTCCTTTAGGATTGACTGGTTTGATCTCCTTGCTGTCCAAGAGACTCTCAAGAGTCCTCTCTAGCTCCACAGTTTGAAAGTATCAATTCTTTGACACTCAGCCTTCTTTATGTTCCAACTCTCATATTCATACATGACTACTGGAAAGTATAACTGACTATGTTAAAATAAGGAAGTAGCCCCCCCCCAAAGAAACTACAACAATGCCATAGAGAGCCTCCTCAGTACACAGCACACAACTGGAGTTTCTGTAGGAAAACACTAATCAAGTGAGGAGTCTGTCCTAAAGAAGCTACAGGGTCATGTCATCAAAGAGGCCTTTCCTGATCGTCCCTACCATTCCAAGTCCTGGTAAGACAACCTCCTCTAGCATCCATCCACCTGCTGTTTATGACTCCATGACTCTAGAGTCTGTGGCCATTGTTTTTTAACTTATCTTTCTTCCCTGAGTTTTTCTTTTAACTCATCTTTCTTCCCTGACTAGACAATGAATCCCATAAAACCAGTGGCATTAGTCACCCTGCTCACTGAGGTGTGTCCACATTTTAATTACAAATGGCACATGATAGGTGCTCAATAAATGATGAATAAACAATACAAGGTGAAAAATACTAAGTGCCATGAGTGATGTGTAGATAAGTTGCTATGAACATTCACTGGATGGAGTGGGCACTTCTAATCAAGGTAAGTTAGAGAATGGTTGGTAGAGGATTATTTTTGTGCTGGTCTATGAAGATCAAACAAGATTGGTTGTGGGTATGAGGGAAGACATCCCATGTGAATAGTGCAAACAAAGGCATGGAAATGGAAAATTTCCATTTAAAAATTGTTAAACTAAAAAGAGAATAGCATGGTTAAACACAGAGAACATGAGAGGAAGTGGTGGGAGGTAATATTGGAAAGGTAGCTTAAGGACTGAAGTGTAAAGGGCCTTGATTGTCAGACTCAGGGATTTGATCATCTGACATCTAGTCCAATCCACTACAACATTCAAGATTTGAAATCAGAAGATCTGGATTCTGGGTCTAGTTTTGCCATTTGTCAGCTATGTAACTTAAGGAAAACTATTAGAAACTCTGGTGGTCTAGGACTTCCCTGGTAGTTCAGTGGTTAAGACTCCAAGTTCCCACTTCAGGAGGTGCAGATTTGATACTTGATTGGGAAACTAAGGTCCTACATGTCACACAACATGGTCCAAAACAAACGACCCTGATAATCTGAGCCTGTGAATCATTGACATAATAGTCAGAAATGGGAAATACAGCAAGGAAAAGGAGGAAGGCAGTTCACTTTTATATCTGTGAAATTTGAGGGTACCATATGATATGCAAGTAGAGATGTTCAGTGAACAGTAGAGATATTTGGGGGATTTAAAACCAGTAGAGGGAGGTTAGAAATATTGATTTAGTAGACATAAAAACAGAACTGACAGTTGAACTCATGATTTTTAAATAAAGAGAAATAGTAATCAAAGTCAACACCTGAAAAAGGATTTTGTTAAAAAATGCTTTTGATCAATTTAGATTCAGTTCAAGAAATAAATTTGAAGAGCAAAGAAATCTCAGACTATCTCTTTACTATTAGCCTTCTGCTGCTGAATACTCTTGTAGCCATGGAGATAATAGTTCCCTAAACCAACTCCAGACATATGTGACCTTTTAGGCCACTCAAACCTCTATTTCCTCTCACCATAGAAGCCGAACATCTCTAATCAGAAGTTACCAGATTACATAAAAATTTGTTTTTCTCACTGTCATCTGAAGCTCATCTATGCTTTTTGAATTCCATTATAAATTAGTTTCATCTAAAAAAAAAAAAACTTCTTTAAGATACTCTCAGAAAGTAGCAATGTTCTCCCTGTAATTCCAATCATACCAGGGAGTTCATCTTATCAGAAATAGCTGAATAATGTTGGGACTCTCAAACTCCTTCCTTAACTCTATTCTGTAAACTCTCAGGAAGATCATGGCATATAAGTTTAAAGTATAACCTTCAGTTCATCTAGTCTATCCCTGCTCCTGAGGGTGGGCAGGTAGATGCTAAGAAATACTTTCCAGACACCACATGAACTTCAGGCTTATGTAAGTGGGATCCTGATTCCTTATTGAACAATTGCCAACCTTTTTTTCACTTAGGTACTGAATTTTGTCTCAGTACTTTCAGCTACAGCCTGAAGACCTGCTTCAACCCTGAAAGATGCCTCAAACTAGAGCCTTGTCTCCTGACTATAGGTGTCATTAACTCCTGTACTATTGCCAAGTTCCACCAAAGAGATCATCATTATGCTGACCACCAACGGAGCCAAATTTCATTGCATGAGATAACTTTGGATTTTGGGTCCCCTCCCAGAGTGCAGGTCTACAGATGGGTACTTCATCTTAGGCCTTGACATCGCCACATCCCAAGCTTCTTCTCTTTCCCCACTAGTCTGAGCTGCTGAAGTACCATGCACACCTAGCAACTGAGCCACTAGAAATCTGTCAACAAATGTGTAGATGATTCAGTGAAAATCCATTCCCCACTATTGGAAGAACAATGTATGTGCCACCTGTATTTTCCATAGTTTATGAGGCTAAGCCAAAATGCATCTTAATTGAATAATCACTGCTGCTGCTGCTAAGTCACTTCAGTCGTGTCCAATTCTGTGTGACCCCATAGATGGCAGCCCACCAGGCTCCCCCGTCCCTGCGATTCTCCAGGCAAGAACACTGGAGTGGGTTGCCATTTCCTTCTCCAATGCATGAAAGTGAAAAGGGAAAGGGAAGTCGCTCAGTCATGTCCAACTCTTCACGACCCCATGGACTGTAGCCTACCAGGCTCCTCCATCCATGGGATTCTCCAGGCAAGAGTACTGGAGTGGGATGTCATTGCCTCCTCCCAAATAATCACTGGTGATCAGCAATATGTTATACTTCATACAGGAACCTACAATGAGGACTTCATCCCTCACAAATACACACAAGAACGTGGAAATGAGGGCAATAAAAGTTGTCTTCAGAATTCATAAGAAAACACATAATAAATTAGAAGAATAATCAGCAAAATCATTTTCAAGAAACTGAATTTTTATAGGCCAGTAGAGTTAGACCTTGGAGAAGGAAATGGAGACCCACTCCAGTGTTCTTGCCTGGAGAATCCCAGGGATGGGGGAGCCTGGTGGGCTGCCATCTATGGGGTCGCACAGAGCCGGACACGACTGAAGCGACTTAGCAGCAGAGTTAGACCTTAACCTGATTAAGTTTATTAATATAGCTACAGGCATGATTTGTCTGTAAGAAGTGGAGCTGATCAGACAGAAAGGGAAATATGATAATCGATGAACAAATATTGACCTTTGACACTGCCCATCCAAACACTGTCCAGGGGACAAAATACCTTAGCCAAAGAATTTTGCATTCTAATTGCATTAGCAAGACTCTCCATCTCTATTATCATAATGAATATAGAAAGTTGAAACAAGTGTATTATTCCCATTGCAAGACTTACCTTTACTTGAGATACTTTAGTCTATCTTAGTTGTATGTGATTAAATACGTATTTCATGTAACTCACGTTGACCTGATTCAAAGCTCATCAGGTTTCATGTTTAGGTGCCTTGCTAAAGGTCCCACAATTGTGATTTGACTTTCCATATTCATCTGCCTAGAAGGAGAAAATATGTTGGCCATAAAGACTTCATAGAGTCCAGTTCCTGTGAAATTTCTCATTGTGATTTAATACATTGGTACTCTGATTATGATTTTACTTCCCATGTAAATTGTCCTGAAGGCAGAGAATTTCTGGTCATACCAAAACAAGTATGTTGATCTATAACACTCATTTTGTTCATCATTCATTAATATATTGACATCCTAGTATTATCATTACTCTTATGAGAATGTCAGTATGGATTTGCCTCTGAGTGATGGATCCACTCTAAATAAAAATAACCCCTAAGTTGGTGTTTAGTTGAAAATGTGTTTTATTCACACTATTTGTATCAAGTAGTATTAGAATTAACTGCAAATAACAAAAAATATAAGCAAAATAGAAGCGTATTCCTCTCTCAATGTAGGAAATTAAGGGCCAGTATGGAAGACTCTTGAGAGTCCCTTGGACTGCAAGCAGATCCAACCAGTCCATTCTGAAAGAGATCAACCCTGGGATTTCTTTGGAAGGAATAATGCTAAAGCTGAAACTCCAGTACTTTGGCCACCTCATGCGAAGAGTTGACTCATTGGAAAAGACTGATGCTGGGAGGGATTGGGGGCAGGAGGAGAAGGGGACGACAGAGGATGAGATGGCTGGATGGCATCATGGACTCGATGGACGTGAATCTGAGTGAACTCCGGGAGTTGGTGATGGACAGGGAGGCCTGGCGTGCTGCGATTCATGGGGTCGCAAAGAGTCGGACACGACTGAGCGACTGAACTGAACTGAACTGATGGTGGCTCCAGGATTGTCAAGAACTCAGATAACAAATCTACCTTATTGTTCCACAATTCTCAACTTTAGGCTTCCACCTCATGTTTCAAAATGCCTATGGCAGCTCTACCATCACAGAGGACTTGACAGCCTTATCTCTGTCCTTATTCCTCCTGGCTGGAATCTGGGTATGTTGGTAGGATTTCTCACATGGAACATCTCCTAGCAAATGCCAGCCCTTTTGTATGATTGGTTTTCACTGGTACGTTTCTGGACTATGCAAAGGGTTTAAATTCAAATTCCAAGGCCACCTAGGGCAAGCCCATGATTACAAATTCTCAGAAAAGACATTTTCCTCTGCCTGCCAAAACATTTTTTCTTTGCCTGAGACAACATCCCTTGCCATCTTCTCCTAAGGAGAAAAATTTTCCTAGTACAGACTTTCACTGCACATAAAACACTTTAAGAGACCTAGTCTTACGTGGAGGTCTCAATCTCAGTTCTGACACTGTGCATGGGTATTAAAACACAGACCTTGGTTGCCAATATCCAAATTTCCAACATCCCCAGGGAGATCAGTGCTAACTCTTGAGTATCACTCTAGTTTATAGTTTCCTCTTTGTGTTTAACCCCTGGAAATATCTTTCTGTCTTTAAGACTCAACTATGCCTTAAGAACTATGCTTGTTCTATTTGCCAAAATGTAAACTCCACAAGGTCAGGAATGTGGGTCTGTTTGTTTTACTTCTGCAGCACTTAGAACACTGCCTGGAACACAGGAAAGGTGTTCGATAATATTTGAGTGAGTGAGTAAGTTATTTTGAGCCAGCATATCCAGCATTGCATCTAGGAGTGGGGTGAGAGTTTCCAGATTATCTAATATATGGTATTTCTAGAATGAAGGTCAGATCCATGCCCTTTCCACTGTACTATGCTATCATTCATGTTTACAGTTACAGTGAGATTTTCAGTGTGTTTCCAATGCCGCATATGGCAACTCTAGACAGAGGGAACTAATCCTCTTCAGAGTCATCTTAACCACCACATTCAACTAAGAAACTGGATTCTCCAATTGCATAGGTATAGTGCAACCAGACTGTACCTCTAGGTAAATTCTAGTTCAGCACCTGCTGAGAAGTAAGAGCTTGCCAGAAGCTTCCTCAGAAAGTTCTCAATATACACTCTCTGTCATCAACAAAGCTCCATATTACCCGTGAGAAATAATAGATGCATCTACTGAACACTCGCTATGTGCCAGGTACTCCTGCGTATGCTTTACATTTACTCATTTACAGATGTAGTTGTAGAAACTGCCCAAAGAGGGTAAATAACTTGCCAGAGGCTGCAGAGGTAATGGCAAGAGCCGGGGTTTTTCTAGTCATATTGGCTCCAAAGTACATGAGCTGAGCAATTATTTTATGCTGTCCCACATTTACTTGCATGAACTAGTCTCATGCCCCAGCCCATTCTAACAGGAATTTTAATACTCAGTGGTAAAATAAAATTATAGAGCCCAATTACAGGCCAATTCTTTTTCATGAAGCCAGAAGTTACAGTTTGTAGTATGATCTGTCATCTGCATTGTCACAATAGGTTTTCTCAGAACAACTGTGAAGGTGCAAACGATGGCTAAAGTACACTTTTTTTTTTTTTGCTGTCCAGCATACAGAATCACTCAGATTTGTATTGAATGAAGAAAAGGAAAAGTACCATATTAGCTCTTCAAAATTGGGAGGGAGGATGCAGTGTGAATACATACATAGTATCTAACACTCAAATGCCTCACTCAAAAAACAAGAAAATCTCTTTTTTTACTACAGGACTCTTTTTGGGTGCTGCAGACAGGAAAAATGATTTAGTCTGATACCCATCAATGCATATATTAGACTGGCTTCAACTAGCAGCTGCAGAGGAAGATTTAGAGAACAGTTAGTTTTAAGTTGGAAAATCGCTAAAATATCCAGGCAACGTATCAACCTTGCTCTGAGTTTACTAAACTCAATAAATGGAACTGTTTAAGAACATTAAGAATGATGCATGAATAATGCAAATCGATTCAACTTTATTACTTTTTCCGTACTGTTTTCTTAATGGCTCAACTTTCAGCTGCACATTCATACTACTATCTGTGGGTGCATTTCAGCAATTAATTCTATAGTAATTACAGATATTAAGGATTCGGCACACTGAGGAAATATCTCAGTGAGAGACAGCCTACATGAAACACAATTAGAAGATACTATATATAAACACTGATCACATTTTTCAGAAGAAACAATCAGTGAAATAAGACAGATATAGGCTGTAGAGAAAAGAAAAATGCTAATATCAAGAAAATCTTGCTATGTTCGTACTGTTTTTACTATATGGATTTTATTATATAGGTTTATTGTAGTTAATATACACAAAACCCCTGGGATATAGTTCAGTTCAGTTCAGTTCAATCGCTCAGTCATAGCCTTGACTAGATGGATATAGTTACTATTGCTATCCCCATTTTATAGGTGAGGAAACTGAGATACAGAATGGTAAAGTGACTTTCCTAAGGTCATAGAATTAATAAGTGCTAAAACTGATACTTGAACCCAACTCATACACTAGAGTATGCTCTTAGCCACTCTCCTATACTGCCTCACACAGCAAAAGATGTAAACATTAAAACATAATTCAGCAAACTTTTATTAAGTGCTTGCTATGTGTCTCCCACTATGATAAGCACCGAGACTGTAAGAAGCAGCATAGAATTAAGAACGTGTGCAAATGGTTTGCAAATATCTAGGAGATTAGAAAGGCTCCAAGATGTCTCAATAGAAGTTTCTAAAAAGGTCATAGAAAAATGGGAAAATGACATTTATTATATGGTCAGCCCTCCTTAGGCTCTGCTCCAGCAGCAAGATGTCATCTTAAAGTCTGTCAACATGGCATGCAATGAGTGCAGCCAAAAAAAAAAAGAAGAATATCTGGACAGATTCTAAAATCCTTAAGATTCCCTTAGGGGTTCTCACGTTTGAGGAGCATTTCAGACCATATATTCAAGAAATGGTCATTTACATTTTATTTTCATCAATGTTGTTCCCCTTTGGAATCACTCAGTCCATAAGTATGTATGAGCATCTACTAATGTACCAGATGTTATGAGAAGTATAGTAATGTATAAGTCACAGCGCTGGACTCCCCTGGTGGTCCACTGGTTGAGAGTCTGCCTGCCAATGGAGGGGACATGGGTTCAATCCCTGGTCTGGGAACCCCCCACATGCTGCGAGGCAACTAAGCCCATGCGCCATAACTACTGAGCCTGTGCTCCGCAACCAAAGAAGGCATCCTAATGAGAAGCCTGCACCCCACAACTAGAGACTAGCCCCCCTCGTGGCAACTAGAGAAAGCACTCCTGCAGCAACCAAGACCGAGTGCAGCCAAAAATAAAATGAAATCATCTTAAAAAAAAAAAAAGACACAATGCTCATCAACAAAAAAATCTACACTCTAGTGAACAGACAATGAACTCACATGAAACAATTACTAGAAAAGACATTCATGATAAAACGCTTACTTATTCAGTACAAACAAATGCTTAACAGAGTCAGGAAAGGGAAAGAAACTGAGTTGATTTGTTCAGAAAACACTTCATGGAGACTAAGACCCAAGTGAGGCTTTGAAGGATTAAGGACTTGACGTAATGGGAGGAGGACAGGAGCAAGGCCACCCTTAGTCTGAAGGAACAGTCTGACACAGGCTCTGTGTAGTAGCAGCATGATACAGGGACCTGAACAGAAACCAGAGCCATGCCAGACGAGGGCCCCAGCTCAACCAATGTGATCTAAGAAGTAAATGTGTTAACTAACGGTATTAATTAAACTAGAGAGCACAGTAGCCAAAAACCAGACATGGAGGCAAATGTTGCGAACCAGAGAGTGCCAACATCTACCAGGACCCAGGCTATGTATTAATAGTCTGTGGCCAGACTGACCTACGTTTGAGTTCTACTTTGCCACATACTCTCTAGGTCAGCTTATATAACTCTTCTGAGACCATTTTCTCATCTGTAAAGTGGGGATTAAAAAAAAAAACCCACTATATGGTATGTTACTGGGGAATTAAGACCATATTTATAAAAGAGTTTTAAAACTGTAAAGTTCTATATGAGTGTTAGTTATCATTAGTTAATATTATATGTATACCTGCTGTTATATGTAGACAGAACCAAGTCTTGGATTTTTTTGGTCAGGGAAGTTGACAATGATTCTCAAGGTGAGATGTGGGCAACTGTCCATGGGAGTGAATTAGAACTTCTGGGGGCTTGTTTGTTTGTTCATTTGCTCCTTCTCCTTTAGAATCTAATAACTTTCTTTCTTCCATAAACATCCACATGATGATCGCTATAACAGGGAAACACTTTACTGATAAGCTGATAAGAGCCTGTCATATTCTGGTATGTTGTCACAGTAGAAAGGTTAAAATCCCATTAATCTAGGGACTTACTTCAGTATTTTGAGTATGAGGTGATAAATGGCAGCAGTAGCAAAGGAAAGAAACACATTTGAAAGATATTGTGAGAGAAGATGAAAAAAAATGTGGGAGACCTAGATTTAATTCCTGGGTTGGGAAGATCCCCTGGAGAAGTGAATGGCACTCCACTCCAGTATTCTTGCCTGGAAAATCCCATGGACAGAGGCTATATAGTCCATGGGGTTGCAAAGAGTTGGACACAACTGAGCCACTAACATTTTGAGTACTAAATACATGATATTTACTCTTGAGGAAAATTATCAAGAAGCAGAATTTAAACCTAGTTCTGATTGACTCCAAAGAAAGAGAAGAAAAAAGAAGGAACAATGGTCTATGGAGTTTTTTAAACTGAAAGACTGAAGAGAACAGAAAGTGAGAAGTTTAGATTTACTCTGTGATTCACTCTGTGATGCACAAACCATGTTTTTGCCCTTTCAGCCTCCATCAATAGTGCTTAGGGTTGATTGCTTAGTAGCAAATTTAACTCTGTCCTAAGTCAGGCATGGGCTTCCCTGTTGGCTCAGATGGTAAAGAATCTGCCTGCAATGCAGGAGACCTGGATTCAATCCCTGGGTCATGAAGATTCCCTGGAGAAAGGAATGGTTACCCACTCCAGTATTCTTGCCTGGAAAATTCCATGGACAGAGGAGCCTGGCAGGCTACAGTCTATGGGGTCGCAGAGTCAGACACGACTTGGTGACTGAACAACAATGATACAGTCAGGCATATCCTTTTTACCTGAAAGTGCACATTTTGGGGATAATTTGATAGGGCAAAAAATGCCACCTCAAATCCTTGAGAATCTACCATATAGGCAACCAAAAGAATTATTAATACAAAAGTAATGCAAAATGTCTGAAAACTCGGTTTATAATGCATGTGATTTTTGCAGAACATTCTTTGATTTTGTTTGGCTTGATAGTCCTGAGTCGAGTTTGGATAAAGATATGAAGGGCATCTTATGGTTCTGGTTGGAATTTAATTGATGAGTGTTCATTTTTATTTTATGTTGTTGTTTTACTTTCTGCCCTAGGTTCATAAAACTGGGAAAGAAAGGTAAAACAGAATTAAGATTCAAATGTTTCAATAGGATACAAGTATCCCAAATCAAAAGAGTTAAACTCAAGGAGATTATGTACATTTGACCCATGAACAATATGGGTTTAAACTGTATGGGTCCACTTATACATAGATTTTTCTCAATAAGTACTATAGTATCACACAATCTACGGTTAGCTGAATCCATGGATGCAGAACTGTGGATATGGAAGAAACACAGGTGTAGAGGAACCATGTGTGGGAAGGCCATTTGCAGTTCTATGCAGATTTATGGCTGCTCAGAGGGTCAGTGCCTTTAACTTGCTCATTGTTCAAGGGTCAACTATATATTTTAAAAATCAAGTGAACAAAGGCAAACTGAGAGGAGACTTTCCGGAGACTCATATACAAAGAGAATGGAAGTCTATGTTGACCACAAGTCAATATAGCCCAAATTATGAGCCCAAGTCAATGAGCCCAAATTATGGCCTGATTGGTTAAAAGCCTAAAGAAATTTTGGGTTGTTTACTAAAAACTGTTGTGCACCTATCATGTATTAGGCACTATATCCTGGGTGTGGGCAATAAGGAGGTACATCATCAGGAAAGAATTTTAAAACCATAACACTGACTTGAGTAGTTCTTTTTTTATTATTAAAATGAGCTAGCAATTCTAGTAATTCAGAATTATTTAATTCTATACAATTTAGATATTTCTCTTTCTGCATGTATTACTGCTACAAATCTTCCTCCTGCCTCCAACCTGGGTACACTTCAGGAATCCAGATTGGTGTGACTGTAAAATTAATGCTTCTTTCATTGAGCCATGTCTTTCAAACCTTTTTGACCACAGGCCTCAGTAAGAAATATTGGGTTGGCCAAAATGTTCATCTGAGTTTTTCCATAAGATCCAAACAAGCTTTTTGGCCAACCCAATATATTTTACATATGACCCAGTACAAACACACACACACACACGTATACACAACACATATATGATAGGTATTGTAGATATCCATACATATACACATAGAGAGAGATTATGATCCCATAACTGATATAAAAATTTCATAAAATAATACCATTACTGTGGGCAACACACTCTAATATTTTCTACTCTATTTCACTGAAAAAAGAAAGAAAAGTGAAAGAAAAATTGCATCTTTTCCTACTAAATTTATTTCACAACTCATTATGTGACCCACAGTTGGAAAAATAGGGCACTACAATGTAGTATACCATTCTTTCTTTTAGATCGGAGAAGGCAATGGCACCCCACTCCAGTATTCTTGCCTGGAAAATCCCATGGATGGAGGAGCATACAGGTGGACAAAAAGCAGGATGGCAGAGAGACATCAGCTTGGGTTTAATCATTGACCATAGGAATTCTCAAAGTAGAAAACTGCCGAACTGAATATGCACACCCTGCCTGTGAATTGTTTCTTGTCTATATTATGCTTTATAGCATATGCTTCATTAGCTTTTACTTACCTAACCCCAAAACCTTGGGGGGGAAAGTGTTTTTTTTGTTTTAGTTTTGTTTTTTACAGCCTACCTACAGTATTCAAGTCATATTCTGATACAATTCAGGTCTGTGGTGACATGGTTAGCTTTTGAGGAAGAAGCAAAAATCTTAATTTGCTTTTCTTTGAGGAAAAAAAAAATCTTTGAAATTTATTCAGGGCAGGAGCCAGGCAATGGGGAAAGAATTTATACTGTAATCCTCAAAGGAGTAGAGCATGAATTGAATTAATGTTTCTTCAGGATATGGGATTCTCTTCTTATGAATAAAATCTTCTGAGATCAGGTAGGAAGTTGTAACCATTTTTCTCTTTTATTACTTTTTCTGATACGTTGCTTTGAATATTTGGTTTTATACTGGCAGCAAGGGATGACCAACAAACCAGCCTGACTGTGTAATACCATTTTTCTGAGCTGATTCTATTCTGCAGGGTCTTTTCTAGTGTGGACAGCTGAATGAAACAGATCTAGCTAGCTTCAAGAAACTAACAAGTTTAGTGTGATCCAGTTCTTTCATTTAATTCATCACAGAATAGTTTAGTAATAGTTGTTACTAAATAGTTTTGTAATAGCAATTTAGTTCAATCATGTAATAGTTTCCCTTGACCATCTTAGAGGTTCATAGACCCCTTTTTATGTCCATGGTCCCTAATTAAGTAGAGCTGAAAAATGTAGCCCATTCTAAGTACGTTTCTTTATGAAACTATGAAATATGATTGGTTAATTCAGTCAAAATAATCAAATAATTCAAAATGAATCAAAATGAAAAATGGACTAAACTTAACCAGGGTTGGATAAAACGGGTGTAAACGGACAAACCACTGTTACTGCTTTGCTTGATTTGCAGTCATGTCAGAAAGACTGCCTCTTTGATCCCACTGGTAAAGTTTCCTTAATTCTCTTAACTAGCTTATATAGCTCCTACCTAGGATAGATTAATTCAAATTACTTCTTTGGATGGTTTTCAACTCAGGGAAGTTTGAGCTAGTTAATAAGAACTAAGGTGAATAGTGTTTGATTAAAATGACTAACTTACCTGAGGGCTTCCCAGATGGCTCAGTGGTAAAGAATCTGCCTGCCAATTCAGGAGACACAGGTGATGAGGGTTTGATCTCTGGGTCCGGAAGATCCCCTGGAAGAGGAAATTACAACCCACTCCAGTATTCTTGCCTGGAAAATCCCATGGACAGAGGAGCCTGGCGGGCTACAGTCCACGAGGTAGGAAAAAAAAATAGACATGACTGAACACACACGCAGCACATGCAACAGCTTGCCTGAACTACTTGATTTTTGCACTACAATCAGTTAGCAATTTGACCAAATCAGTATTTGTCTAAATTGATTAGTCCATTCAGCCTGAAGTTGAAATAATGATGGCAGGGAGGAAAACCTGAAAACAAATTTTTTACTTAATTCTTCTAATTATACACAATCATTTTTAACAAAAGAGTTAACTATCTGTATTAGACAGGATTCTCAAGAGAAACAAAACCAAACAGAAACTATGAACCAATAGGATTCTCAAGAGAAACAAAACAAATATTTAAAAATTTATACACACACTCATGCAGTTATGGAGGCTGAGAAATCCTAAGATCTGCAGTCAATAAGCTGGAGATCTAGGAGAGCCATTGTGTAGTTCTAGTCTGAGTCCAATGGCTTGAGAACCAGGACAGCCAGTGACAAAAGTTCCAGTGTAAAAGTTGGCAGGCTCAAGACTGAAGAAAGGCCAATGTTTCAGTGTGAGTTTAAAGGCTGGAAAAGACCAATGTCCCATATCAAGCAGTCAGCCTAGAGGCCCTCTTACCCAGCCTTTTTGTTGTATTCAGATCTGTAATTGATTGGATGAGGCTAACCCACATCAGAGGAGAAGGCAATGGCACCCTACTCCAGTACTCTTGCCTGGAGAATCCCATGGACGGTGGAGGCTACAGTCCATGGGGTCGCTAGAGTCGGACACGACTGAGCGACTTCACTTTCACTTTTCACGTTCATGCACTGGAGAAGGAAATGGCAACCCACTCGTGTTCTTGCCTGGAAAATCCCATGGACAGGGAAGCCTGGTGGGCTGCCATCTGTGGGGTCGCACAGAGTCAGACACAACTGAAGTGACTTAGCAGCAGCAGCAGCAGCAGCATCCCACATCAGGGAGGGTAATCTGCTTTACTTGGCCTACCTATTCAAATGTTAATCACATCCTCACAGAGAACCCAGAATAATGTTTGGCCAAATGTCTGGGTATTCCATGGCCTAGTCAAGTTGACACATAAATTAACCATCACTCTCCCTGATTGTTTCTGTGCTGGTTGATTTTTAAGAGAAGCCCATGATACTATTTCCTTAAAGGTTTTCTTTACACAATATGAGTTGGCTTCAGTTATAGCTGGAGTCAATGGCAGTCTACATGCTTGTATATATGGAATGTCAGGATGCCCCTCAAACTAAAGATAACTCCCAACTCTAACCTAAGAGGATTCCTGAAACTTCACTATTAGAGTTATTCCTTTGGGATAAAGCACAGTGGGTCACATGCACTAAAATGCAAATAGCCATGAAAGGCAAACACAGTAACTCCTTGTCAGTATGGACATAGATTAATTTGTGTTGTTTTCAATTGATTTAAAAGAGGTCCCTTTGTAAATGGGAAATGCAAAAGGAAAATCTGAAGACAGAATATCTAGGTTCTGAGAACAGCAACAGTGTGCATGTGTGTGGGAGCGGTTGGTCCTGAAGCACCTTAGGGGCCACTGGGGGCACTCAACAATGGGGAAGAGATACACAAAACATGGAAGGAACACCCAAAGGACAAGTGGGAAGGCATCAAAGACCTGTCCTATTTTATCATTTTTTTTCTGAACCTGTTTTGATTGTATGCTAGATGGATCAAAAATGGCCAAGCCATCCAGTCAATATTTCCCGTGGTTCATTACCATGGTCTGGTGAAAGGAAAAGGCGGAGAAACAGTTTGGGGCTGCAATGGAATCAATCTGGGCACTCACATGTAAATCATCTCTTCTTTCCTAGACCCAATTTGCAACTTCCAGCAACCCTGTCACCTCATCCATCTTCCCTCCACTGTCACACATTTCCCTTAGGCTCAGTTGTGCTTGTGAGGCCTTTATGTAAACATCTGACTTTGTGTCTAAGAACCAAGAGATTCCTTATGGTTAACACAGACAGAGTCCTAGTTTTGGAAAGCTTATTCACGATGGGAGGGGCACACAGTGAAATTGTCCAAAGCTGCTAAACCCATGGAACATTAGGGAAGCAGGAGGAGGCTGTTCCACCGGATCTATTTCATATTCTCTTAATTAATCACTGTCCAAACTCCAGCATTGTACAAGACCTAGCAAATCTTACTCAGAAGACCTACCACCAGTAAATATTAATTTTTCTTTCTGTCTTTCTACTGGCCAGTTTAGAATGTTTTGCAGGTGGTCAGATGATATTAATTATCTGCAACAAAGCGGAGGATGTTCCCAAATGAACCTAAAGGTAGAACATAGCCTAATATATTATGCAGAATGAATTCCTAGCAAGCACTAATGGTCTTTATAACTGCAGTATCAGAAGCTGTGTAGGTAAATGCAGCAATTAGTTTGTGCTCAGTGGGAGGAACCCCAGCATGCAGAGTGGAAAGTATTTGTATCCTTTTCATTCAAAAATGATTGAGAAGAAGAGCAAAAATTAGGACAGTGAATGGGCAGAGTGACCACAATAAGCCATTCTGTGAATGCACTTCAAAATCATCTTGAGGATCACAGATAGACTGTAGAAAAATATTGTAATAGCACCTGTGGGTATCACCCTCGTGAAAAGCAAAAATTAATCAATAAGACCAAATGTATACATTGGCACAATGCTCTGGGCAAGACTCTCCCTTAGTTGAGTACAGAGTCAGTACCTGGTGAATGGTTAATTGGGAGAAGAGGAAACATCACCATTGTAGAAGCCACCTCCTATTCTCATCGTGCTTTTTTGCTAACAACAGCCCTGATATCCAGGAACAAATCTGACACTTAGGCTTCAGTCTTGTTAGAATCCAGCCTGGTGCTCATGACTCAGGACATGTTGTTCTCCTGTTGAGTATAAACAAGCTCACAGAATGCCACATAAGACAAGGTCACTCTGTGACCACAATAAAGAGAAAAAACTTCCTAATTTTCATCTAAAAACAACAAAAAAAAGAGCATTTCCCAAATCACAAAATACCTAATATCTTTCTCTCCTGGCTAATGTAAGTGACCATTGCTTCTCAGTTACAGCTTTACCCTCACTCTAGTCTTCCCTCTCTGTAAATAAGATTTATTGAGATATCCACTGGCAGTACTGTCCCCACTTCCTGACAGCACCCACCAAAGAGAATCCTTGCTTATCTGGACCCTGCTCCAAATCACCCAAACAAAGCCCAAACCCTAGAATATGTCCTTTGTAATGCTCTCTCACAGAGACACCCTTTGGTTCCCCATGGTTTGTTTTCCCCCTCATTGCAAGGAGTATTAAACCCAACTTATTCAATTAAAGGTGCATGTCAAGTGATCTTTGGGTGAACAACACGACACTACCTTTACAAAGAAGTGGGAGCTGGGTGGAGGGCAGAGGTTGGTAGGGTGGCTAGAGCAACAAACTCTGATCTCCCTATCCTTGGCTCTTGCCTCTTTGTAATTTCCAAATCAATAAGAATCTACACAAAATTGAAATTAATATCAAAACTGTAATAAATGCCTTGGTCATTCTCCCTTGGAAACTCCCAGCAGATAAGACCTTTTTGCAAAGTTTGCAGCCATTAGTTTTCAGGCTATATTAGTCAGTGTTCACTTTCCAGGGGACTTTGGCTACTTCAGCTCTTGTACTCATGTCAGTTACTCAGTATATACAGCAAGTCTATCACACTAAGTATCATTTTACATAGTGGTTTCAAAGTTATCCTTTGGTGAAAAGTGAAACTGTCAGTCACTCAGTCAGGTCTGACCCTGTGACCCCATGGACTGTAGCCCACCAGACTCCTCTGTCCATAGCATTCTTCAGGCAAGAGTACTGAAGTGGGTTGCCATTCCCTTCTCCAGGGGATCTTCCAAACCCAGGGATCAAACCCAGGTCTCCTGCATTACAGGTGGATGCTTTACTGTCTGAGCCACCAGGGAAACAGCTATCTTCTGTTAAGATATGCCAAAGAGACATTCCTTGGGTTGTTTTCTGCAAATCATCCCATTTTTACTGAGCTACCATTACTAACAAAGCACAATTTTAGGTACTGGGAACACGATGATAAATAATACAGAATCTGTGTCATCATAAAGTTTACATTCTAGAGGGAGAGACTGAAAATAGACAAGTAAATAAGTAATTCAAGAACCACCTCCTCATTTTTCTTGACAACCCAGCCCAATTCAACTATTCTTCCTCCAGACTTCTATATTAATGACTGTGTCACAAAGTTTTGTGTTTGATTATCCATTATCTTAGAACTGTTAAAGAAACAAGGTATGTTTTTAAAAAAATAATAATAAGAGAAGTTTCCATGATGCATAGCTATTAATTTTCAGCATCATGTGGAAGAAGTATACTTGTGATGAGTGATGTCAAGGAAAAGAAGTTGGTGGCTACTCCAGTAAAGCAGATTTGAGCTCAACATAAGCAACTACCTTCTAAAAGTCAGCTGTCTGAATACCGAGTAGATGACCTCCAGAATTTATTAGATGCCTACTGCTATGAGTATTCAAACAGATATCAAGCAACCTCTTGACTGATATGATTTAGGAATATTCAAATATCAGAATGTAGGTTGAGTTAAAAGCTTTTTGAGGTCCCTTAAGTTTCTCAAAATCAATGATTTGTGCATTGTTCTCTATGAATACAAGGCACCACTTCCCTCCATTACACTGAAGCTAATTGTGAACAAGAATCTCACCTTTCTTATTATTATTTTATTCCCCAGATCCCTACTGTGTATAACACAGTTCTAGGTCTACGAAACGAGCATTAGTAATTACTTCCTCACTTTATTATTCCCACTATAAGAAGGCCACTGCTAACTGGACCACGACCCTCTGGGATTTCCAGCAGTAGTGAGCAAGATCTGAGTTCAAAATACAATGCTGAATACATTGAGCCACACTCCTTTATCTATTTTTCTTTTAAGATCATATTCTTAAGGACTAAGGGTTCCAAGATAATAGGCCATGTAGACTAACCACCATATCCACACAAGTTGCCAAACTCTCCAAGCATTCCTACCTTATCTACAAACCATAAGCTTGAACCTGGCAGTGGACAGTCTTTTTGTTCTTTTCTATACCGCATTTTCACCATCCTATATTCATATTTTGTCATTTCTCCTCCTTATTCCACCAGAATAAATAAAGAGGCCAGCATAGTACTTAGATTGATATTAACCCAAAGTGGCAGAGGACAACAGTTGCACTAGGCTAGGTCCTTCTCTGGGCTGAGCAAGCAGGCAAGTATATCTACCTAGCTGATTGATGAGGTGCTCATTAATTAGCATCTTAAGGCTAACGCTGGGAAAAACCATGGCCTGTGAACAAAGCTTGTGATTCATGACTCCCTCCTTTTAATTTTATTGCTATTATCTCACAGGAGACCACTGTAGTAAGCTCGTTAAGCACTGAAAAGCCATTTGAGGAGGTAGATTTAAGAGTCAGTTATGAACGGAAACCTAAAACTTGCTTGAGAAACAAATTATGATTAACTGAATGCAAACCTGAAGCCAAACACAAGTCAGAACACAATTAAATGCAGCTGTGTTCCTTTCCTTCTGTCTCAGAGCACCAGCTACAATCACTCTGCTTCCCTCTTATTTATTGACCCGTAATAAAACCTTGTTGGATGGGCATAATGGGAATTTGCAGAGTTGAGGGACTGTATGGTGTCTTGGAATCCGGATGATAATCATCTTTATTTATCTATGACCCTGAAGTCAAACCTACCCTAAGATAACCACCAAAGAGACTATTAGCTTCTGTCCTGCCTTGAAATCTCAATAGCAACCTTCTGACACTTGATCAGTCCTCAAAATGATCCTCTTGCACTGTGCTTTATCTAGCCTTATATTTTATCAGGGTTGATATTGTCTGGGCATTCAATCCTTGAGTTGAATGAGCCAAGGAGAGATTTTTTTTTCCTGTTTCCAGTTTGACTTGTTGAGAGTGACTCAAGCAATTCAATTGAAGTTGGGTGGCTTAGAATATTTTGCTAAGCATTACTTTATTGAATAACAAAGGCTGTGTCTACATAAACAAATCAGGCTGACCAAGTTCAGAATGCTGACTGGTTGATTTCAGCTAACTGAAGGCAGTGAGTAGAAAGTAGCAGAGATCATTTTAATAAATGCTGAATGTCCAATTTGACTGAATCATTGAACCTAGCTAATGTATGATTAGGTGATTTACAAGCAAAGCTAATGTCTGCATTATTACTTGATTTTCAATTAAAAGATGCAGAAAGGAGTAAACTGAGGTGATCTTAATATAGCATTAACCACAATATTGGGCACACTAAAGGCATTCAGTAAATAATTCTTGACTGGTTACTCTGTCAGCATACCTTTTTAAAACAAAAGCCTAACCCCTGACAGTTGGTCCAAACCCCACCCTAACTGCTTCTGGGGAGTGGGAGGCTTGTTCATATTTCTCCTCTGTCCATGAGGTTCTCCAGGCAAGAATACTGGAATAGGTAGCCATTCCTCTCTCCAGGGGAACTTCCCAACCCTGGGATCAAACCAGGTCTCCCTCATTGCAGGTGGGTTCTTTACCATCTGATCCACCAGGGAAGCCCTCTAAGGATAGAACCAAGGTAAAATGGGTTTTTGTCAGCATCAGGGTAGAGGACAATGCTTGTTTTTCTAGAAACATTTCATTATATCTGCCTGGGTAGCATTTTGTAATGTCTGTACTTTTTTTGTTAGCCTATTAGACTTCATGAAGAAACAAATGAAAAGATCAAGAATTTTCTTTAGAGAAAAAAAACTACAGAACATAATAATAATGTTTCACTTCAGCAGTGTCATAATTTACCAGGTCTTTAATGTAACTTTCACAGAACGAAGAAAGGTCAGACTTCTATCCCTAAATCACCTTCATGATAATGGCAGTTTTTGTTCTTCCCAGCCATTGTAGGATCAGTCCTAGCCATCCAGAACGCAATGTTTTTATTATTTAGTACTTGGGTATGATTTAAATTGACTTCTCTGGTGGCTCAATGGTAAAAAATCCACCTGCCAAGCAGGAGACCTGGGTTCGATCCCTGGGTGGAGACGATCTCCTAGAGAAGGAAACAGCAACCCACTTCAGCATTCTTGCCTGGAAAATCCCGTGGACACGGGAGCCTGGCGGGTGACAGTCCATGGGGTAACAATGACTTGGACACAACTTAGTGACTAAATAGCAACAACAAGGATTTAAATGTCTTTTCCCCTAACTCTAATGCTGTTTTCCAAATATTTCCCCAAACTTCAGATAACATAATTATGGAAAAAAAGAAATTTGGACTGCATTTCTTTCATTTTATCTCTCATTGCTTCTTATATGAAAATAAGGTAAAAGTAGTATTCTGTCTGTACTTGCAGGAGCTGTGGTGAATGAATCTTAGATCCACTAAAAACAGAAAGTCCTAAAAAATAATCCCACCATACTGACCTCTGCATACAGAACACATTTAAACAAAAGTAAAAATTGGGAGTCAGAAATATACAAAAATTGTGTAAAAGTATAAAAGCTTCTATAAATAAACTATTTTTAGGATGTCACATATATATACTATCCACTCCAGGGAAGGCATCAGTTTAAGCCACTTGTCTTTATCACATCTCAAGACGCCCCAATGAAGAAGCTGAGTGGATGACTTCACATGTCAGTAGTTCTCAAACTTATGGATAAATATTACCCAGTAGGTATGTTAAACTGCATATTCCCAGGACTTGCCCTCAAATATTCTGAATCAGCTAGAGTCTGTTAAATATGGCCCGTTTTAAATATGGCCCTCCAAGTGAGTTCAGCACAGTTGGTCAGTAGACCACCCTTGAGAAATACCAGCAAACATACTGTATGTAATTAAAATATTCTAAAAAGGTCACTGACCTTTCACTGAGCCTAGAAATGTTGTCATTTGAAACTGAAAATGTCAGATCAGATCATCTTGGTTTAGCATAGCAGACATTTTGGCAAAGTATGTAAGATTCTTTGCATGTGACAGCAGATCTGGGGAAAGGAGCGTTGGATGCCTGGAAGGAAAATGCTATAAATCTCTTAATTTGTTGCTTAGACCCTGTCCTGTTCTTTCCAATGCACTGCATGATCCCTGAAGGCATGGTCACATCTAAGAAAAAGTTTTCAAAGGCAATGCTTCATAGTGCGTTCTCTAGATAGAATGAGAATGTGTCAGAATTACAGAGGTTCTCAGGGATGGTGGGGTCCAACCTAATTCTTTGATCTCTGTCCCTATTCTCCACTGGGCTGCTCTTTGGGCATCTATCCCCTTTGTCCAAGAATTTGGTCCTTTTTGTCTCACTTTGATAATTTCACTTCTTGATCACTGCCTTGATAACCTTGTTGGCTCTAGCTACTTTCCAGCCCTGGCTTGCAATAGCATGATTTAGCTGCTGTCCAAGAACTTGCTTGATCACTGACCTACCAAATTTACCAGCTACCGATCTTACACCACTCTGCCTAATCCTCCAGTTGCTCTGGCATCACATTATACTCGATTTTTTTCTTTAATTAACACCTTGTAGAAACTCCATAGGGTTGAATTTCCCTCTATGGGTAATTGAGATAAAGTAAGAGGTCTTGGTCCTCATGGAGAATAGGGTTCCAGGAGCACTTGTTCCTGGTTCCAGAAGGCTATTCTTTCATCCCTGATTTTTTGAGCCTACCTATGGCCCTGGGTCAGGGAGATACCCTGGAGAAGGAAATGGCAACCCACTCCAGTAGTCTTGCCTGGGAAATCCTATGGACAGAGGAGCCTGGCAGGCTACAATCAATGGGGTTGCAAAAGATTCAGACATGACTTAGTGACTAAACAACAATTGCTCCTGATAGATGGTTTCATGACATCCCATTGGTCAGACCCTTAGGCTGCTGCCCCAACACTTTGGACCATAGCTTTAAAATCACCTCTGCAAAGGATTCCTACCTCCTCTGTTGTTGTTGTTACATCTGACTGTTTCTGCTACCTTTTTAAAGCTCCACATTTCCCTTCGATGCTATTTGAATGCTCCTAAGATTTAAAATGGTCAATCACTCCCTACTCCTTGAAATACTTTCTTGCCTTGGCATCTATCAGGTTTTTTGGTGGGTTTTTTTGTTTGTTTGTTTGTTGGGGTTTTTTTTTGGTAAAAATGAAGTTTCCCCAAGTGAAAGAGAGGTAGGAATGAGGGTCCCTGAACCATGTTCCCTGAACTTCACACTTGCCTTCCCTTTCCCATAATGGCCTTCTGGTGTGCTGAGTCACTCAGTCATGTCCAACTCTTTGCAACCCCATGGACTGTAGCCTGAAAGGCCCCTCTCTCCATGGAATTTTCCAAGCAAGAATACTGGAGTGGATTGCCATTGCCTCCCTAGTGGATCTTCCTGACCCAGGAACTGAACCCACGTTGGCCCCATCTCCTGCATTGCAGACAAATTCTTTACCACTGAACCCCATGGAAGCCTGGTGGTAAATCAGTATAATTCCTGAGGTCTCTAGAAGTTTGCAAAGTACAAAAGATGAGAAAACTATTCTAAGAACAATTCTAGATTCTAGGTGTTGGTGAAACATATAAAGTATTTGCATTTTAGATCACTCAGGGATAAATTTAGTTCTGTCACAATAATCAGATGACTATCACTAATCAGGCATGCATGTGTTTTATACACACAAATCTGTGCATCAAGTTAGGAAGCTTATGTTTCCACTGGGAGAAGTGAATAATAATAATAATAGGACCTAACATTTATAGGGTAAAGGCTATGGGTCAGGTACCATAGTGAGTGCTTTACCTTCTATGCATAAATTATTGTTCACAGCCACCATGTAAGATAACCAACTACTCCCATTTTACATCTGATGAAATGGGCTGGAGAAGTTAAGCAGTTTGCCCCTCTATGTGACAGATTTGCACACAAGCCTCACTGACCCTAAAGCCTTTTCTGTTTCCAACAGCACTGAAATATGGGCTCAATAGAATGTCTAAAAGCATTTCAAGCATTTCCTTGAAATTCTGTATTCATCAATAGAAACAATACAGCAGTAAAGCAAGGAGATTTGAAAATAAAAGTGGAGCCAAGTAGCATTGGGGAAACACACTCATAACAAGTTGGGTGTTTCAAAGCAAAGGAATCCAATGTGCCGCAAATCTTTTCAATATTGAACCACTCAAATGCTTTCTCTAATCAGCAGCAGTGCAGACATTTAGGGTTTCACTTTTGATATGAATGTGAAAACTCTGGGTCTGGTATCTCAACACAGCTGTTCCAAGGCCCCTAGGGAAGGGCACCGAGAAAGACGGCAGTGTGGGCATAGTGGAGATTTTGCCAGATGGTTCCTCTCCACATTAGACTCTCCTCAGCATATTTTATTTATTTAACCCTATCCTGTCTGGTCCCTCACAGAAAACAGTTTTCCTCTAAAGGCATATTTTCCCCAGATCTTTTGTGCAACTTGACATTTTAATAGGCACCATAGTGTATTCTAATTTCATAAATAATAAGTCAGGTTTTTTACACTCTCAGTCATTTAACAGCTTTCCCAGTAGGATATTTCTTTCATGCGGTCTACCTCTTATTTATTTATGTAATTTTTCAACCTGAGATCTAAGCTCTCAGGATCTCTCTCTCTCTGTCTGCCTCCTTCCCACCCCACTCCTGTTTGTTCTACATGTTCCTAGCTTCTGTGGAATCTTCTGCTTTCCAACCTTCCAAGGACTTGCTTTTTTTCTCCTTTCTAGCTTGTTTGCCTTATCTGGAAGGTTCCACTTACTTTAATATTCCCTCTCTGTAGGAAGGTATGCTTTAATTGCCTGTATGAATCTGACTCCTAGTCAGGTCTACACTTTGCTTCAATACTTAAATGTTTCCATTTCAGAGCATTCTGCTAATCCCTCCCCCCAGCTCCATTCTTAACCATAAATCTGAGCCCTACCCTGGAGTACTGTGTGTCTTTGTGCTAATCCTATACTCTTGTGATTTTCAAACCACAAGTCTTGCAGGGTCTAATGAGTTAATCCAAGACAACCATAGAATCTGGGGGAGATTAGGGTACATGACTCTGGGATGCACACCAATGAGAGCTGTAACCAGCAAAGCTTCATTTTTATATTTTTAAAATATTGTTTCATAGAAAATTTCATTTGAAACAAATAATCTACTAAAACATCTGATATATATATGTATATATATGCAGATATGCAGATGATACCACCTTTATGGCAGAAAGTGAAGAGGAACTAAAAAGCCTATTGATAAAAATGAAAGAGGAGAGTAAAAAAGTTGGCTTAAAGCTCAACATTCAGAAACTAAGATCATGGCATCTGGTCCATCACGTCATGGGAAAAAGATGGGGAAACAGTGGAAACAGTGGAAACAGTGTCAGACTTTATTTTGGGAGGCTCCAAAATCACTGCAGATGGTGACTACAGCCATGAAATTAAAAGACGCTTACTCCTTGGAAGAAAAGTTATGACCAACCTAGATAGCATATTAAAAAGCAAAGACATTATTTTGCCAACAAAGGTCCGTCTAGTCAAGGCTACGGTTTTTCCAGTAGTCATGTATGGATGTGAGAGTTAGACTGTGAAGAAAGTTGAGTGCTGAAGAATTGATGCTTTTGAACTGTGGTGTTGGAGAAGACTCCTAAGAGTCCCTTGGACTGCAAAGAGATCCAACCAGTCCATGCTAAAGGAGACCAGTCCTGGGTGTTCTTTGGAAGGACTGATGCTAACGCTGAAACTCCAATACTTTGGCCACCTGATGCAAAGAGTTGACTCATTGGAAAAGACTCTGATGCTGGGAGGGATTGGGGGCAGGAGGAAAAGGGGAGGACAGAAGATGAGATGGCTGGATGGCATCACCAACTCGATAGACGTGAATTTGAGTAAACTCCAGGAGTTGGTGATGGACAAGGAGGCCTGGCGTGCTGCAATTCATGGGGTCACAAAGAGTCGGACACGATTGAGTGACTGAACTGAACTGATACATATATATACCTTTACCATTAGCCTATACTTAGTAACTCTTCCATTAATTTATGACTCAATCTACAAGTCTGGGGCTGACAGGTAACAAGCTACACATTAGTCTGTAAACAAGATAGAATATTAGTTCAAAACAGAAGATGGATTTGAGCTCCACACTGTCAACATGTGATACTGTTCAATTTCAGTTCAGGTCAAAGAAAGAAACATAAGTATAGGTTTGAGAATTCTAATAAATGTTGTATCATCGGGCAGAGGGTAAGCTTCAGATACCTCTACAGGAAATAATATGAATGCAATAATAACATTAAAGATTTATTTCTATAACCAGCTAAGGCACTAAAGTTTGAAATATTATAGAAAGGGAGTGTGAGCAGCAATAGCATCCTTGCCACACTGCAACTTAAATCCCCTTTAACAAGAATAGCTTCTTCTTGAAGCCTGAGAAAAAGGAAGATGTTGACATGGATGCCAATGTAGTCACTGTGGCTTCTTAATTTATTTCCTAGAAAGCAAAGTCAGGAGGACACAGCTTCAGGGAAGAAAACATATATGGCATTTGGCTACATGAGTCTGAGATACCTGGATATGACTCTCAATATCTTCCTGTGAATATTCCAGGGGCTTCAGCCCTGAGTCTATGCCTCAACCACTAATGCTGAAGAATGTAAAGTTGAACAGTTCTATGAGGACCTAAAAGACCTCCTAGAACTAATACCCCCAAATGATGTCCTTTTCATTATAAGGAACTGGAATGCAAAAGTAGAAAGTCAAGAGATACCAGGAATAACAGGCAAGCTAGCCTTGAAGTACAAAATGAGGCAAGGCAAAGACTAACAGAGTTTTGCCAAGAGAATGCACTGGTCATAGCAAACACCCTCTTCCAACAACACAAGAGAAGACTACACACGAACATCACCAGATGGTCAATACTGATATCAGATTGATTGTACTCTTTGTAGCCAAAGATGGAGAAGCTCTAGACAGTTAGCAATAACAAGACAGGGAGCTGACTGTGTCTCAGATCATGAACACCTTATTGCAAAATTCAGACTTAATTGAAGAAAGTAGTGAAAACTACTAGGCCATTCAGGTATAACCTAAATCAAATCCCTTCTGATTATACAGTAGAAGTGAGAAAACATTCAAGGGATTAGATCTGCTAGACAAAGTGCCTAAAGAACTATAGACAAAGGTTCATGGCATTGTACAGGAGGCAGTGATCAAGACCATCCCCAAGACAAAGAAAAAAGGCAAAATGGTTGTCTGAGGAGGCCTTACAAATAACTGAGAAAAGAAGAGAAGCAAAAGGCAAAGGAGAAAAAGAAAGATATACCCATCTGAATGCAGAGTTCCAAATAATAGTAAGGAGAAATAAAAAAGTCTTTCTCAGTGATCAATGCAAAGAAATAGAGGAAAACAATAGAATGGGAAAGCCTAGAGATCTCTTCAAAACAGAGATACCAAGGGAACATTTAATGCAAAGATGGGCACAATAAAGGACAAAAATGGTATGGACCTAACAGAAGCAGAAGATGTTAAGGAGAGGTGGCAAGAATACACAGAACTATACAAAAAAGATCTTCATGACCTAGATAATCATGATGATGTGATCACTCACCTAGAGCCAGACATCCTGGAACGCAAAGTCAACTGGGCCTTAGGAAGCATCACTATGAACAAAGCGAGTGGAAGTGATGGAATTCCAGTTGAGCTATTTCAAGTCCTAAAAGATGACACTGTGAAAGTGCTGCACTCAATATGCCAGCAAATATTCAAAACTCAGCAGTGGCCACAGGACTGGAAAAGATCCGTTTTTATTCCAATCCCAAAGAAAGGCAATGCCATAGAATATTCAAACTACTGTACAATTGCACTCATCTCACATGCTAGCAAAGTAATGCTCAAAATTCTCCAAGTGAGGCTTCAACAGTATGTGAACTGAGAACTAGGCAGAGGAACCAAAGATCATAATTCCAACATCCATTGGATCATTGAAAAGGCAAGAGAGTGTTTCAGAAAAAACATCTACTTCTGCTTTATTGACTACGCCAAAGCCTTTAACTGTGTAGATCACAACAAACTATGAAAAATTCTTCAAGAGATGGGAATACCAGACCACCTTACCTGCCTCCTGAGAAATCTGTATGCAGGTCAAGAAGCAACAGTTAGAACCAGACATGGAACAGCAAACTGGTTCCAAATTGGGAAAGGAGTATGTCAAGGCTATATATTGTCAACCTGCTTATTTAATTTCTATGCAGAGTACATCATGAGAAATGTTGGGCTGGATGAAGCACAACCTGGAATCAAGATTGCTGGGAGAACTATCAATAACCTCAGATATACAGATGACACCACTCTTATGGCAGACAGCAAAGAGGAACTAAAGGCCTCTTGAAAGTGAAAGAGGAGAGTGAAAAGCTGCCTTAAAACTCAACATTCAGAAAACTAAAATCAAGGCATCCAGTACCATCACTTCATGGCAAATAGATGGGGAAATAATGGAAACAGTGACAGACTTTATTTTCTTGGGCTCCAAAATCACTGAAGATGGTGACTGCAGCCATAAAATTAAAAGACAATTGCTCCTTGGAAGAAAAGTTATGACCAACCTAGACAGCATATTAAAAAGTAGAGACATTACTTTGCTGACAAAGGTCTGTCTAGTTAAGCTATGGTTTTTCCAGTAGTCATGGATGAATGTGAGAGTTGTGCCAAAAATAAAGCAGAAGACCAAAGAATTGATGCTTTTGGACTGTGGAGCTGGTGAAGACTCTTGAGAGTCCCTTGGACTGCAAGGAGATCCAACCAGTCAATCCTAAAGGAAATCAACCCTGAATATTCATTAGTAGGACTGATGCTAAAGCTGAAGCTCCAATACTTTGGCCCCCTGATGTGAAGAACTGACTCACTGGAAAAGACCCTGATGCTGGGAAAGACTGAGGGCAGGAGGAGAAGAGGACAAAAGAGGATGAGATGGTTGAATGGCATCACCGACTCGATGGACATGTATTTAAGCAAGCTCCAGGAGTTGGCGATGGACAGGGAGGCCTGCCATGCTGCAGTCTGTGGGGTCACAAAGACTCAGACATGACTGAGCGACTAAACTAAACTGAATCCTGAGTATCTAAAGTTGATGCCATCAAGGAGAGGATCCACTGAATACACAGGTGTGGTGTTGCTACAGGTGTTAGTGAATTTGATTCTCCTCCAAGAGAAACCAATGGAAATGAAGGAATTTGTCTAACTGCATAAAGCATAGCTTCTTTCAATCTAATACGTAGGAGCCATTTTATTTAACCTCACATTCAAACACTTTTATCTATGCAGTACACATAGTAGTTGATTTGCCTGTACCTTCCCAAAGCCCTTCTCAGAGTCTGTTGTCATAGCTCCTGGTGAGGATGACCCTTCTTCCAAGCACCATCACTGCTTATACCTAGGATGGAAAATTGATCACAAACTGGGTTCAAGATCCAGCTCTGCCTTATTACTCTATGACATTAAATAAGCTGCTTAAGCTTATTTAACCTCATCCCTAAGAACTTCATTTGCCTCATCTACAAGATGATGATGATAAATACATCACATCATTAGAGTAGAATTTAAATGAAATAATGTGGGGGAAATGCTATACAAATATCAGTTATAATTAATTTATTGATCTTTTTCTAGAGAGAAAAAATTCATTTCATCACTTTGAGGAAACTGATTTGGCTAATATTTTTATTGAAGTGGAACATATATGTCTCTGGTTTTTGCTAAACTGAACTGAATGGGATACATCTACAAATATAAAATATCTTCAATGGTTATAACTATGTGCCTTTCAAACTCAAATGCCCCCAGGACCTTGGTAAAGGACACTGATGTGTGAATTGGGTCAACAAGAATATAATCATGCAACAATACCCTTTGGTATTGGGCCCTCTACCAAACTATAGAGTGTTAAAATTCTGAATATATGTCTCTGAATATGCACACACATTCTCTGTCTCTCTCATCCCCATATCCGGGCTATCAGTTCAGTCAGTATCAGTTCAGTCACTCAGTTGTGTCCAACTCTTTGCAACCCCATGAACTGCAGCATGCCAGGCCTCCCTGTCCATCACCAACTCCCAGAGTCCACCCAAACCCATGTCCATTGAGTCAGTGATGCCATCCAACCATCTCATCCTCTGCCATCCCCTTCTCCTCCTACCTTCAATCTTTCTCAGCATCAGGATCTTTTCAAATGAGTCAGCTCTTCGCATAAGGTGGCCAAAGTATTGGAATTTCATCTTCAACATCAGTCCTTCCAATGAACACCCAGGACTGATCTCCTTTAGGATGGACTGGTTGGATCTCCTTGCAGTCCAAGGGACTCACAAGAGTCTTCTCCAACACCACAGTTCAAAAGCATCAATTCTTTGGTGCTCAGCTTTCTTTATAGTCCAACTCTCACATCCATACGTGACTACTGGAAAAACCATAGCTTTGACTAGATGGACCTTTGTTGACAAAGTAATGTCTCTGCCTTTTAATATGCTGTTTAAGTTGGTCATAACTTTCCTTCCAAGGAGTAAGTGTCTTTTAATTTCATGGCTGCAATCACCATCTGCAGTGATTTGGAACCCCCCAAAAAGTAAAGTCAGCCATTGTTTCCATTGTTTCCCCATCTATTTGCCATGAAGTGATGGGACTAGATGCCATGATCTTAGTTTTCTGAATGTTGAGCTTTAAGCCAACTTTTTCACTCTCCTCTTTCACTTTCATCAAGAAGGCTCTTTAGTTCCTCTTCACTTTCTGCCATAAGGGTGGTGTCATTTGCATATCTGAGGTTATTGATATTTCTCCCAGCAATCTTGATTCCACCTTGTGCTTCCTGCAGCCCAGCGTTTCTCATGATGAGTTACACCATTTTCAATCTCTGCTAAGGAGGCTGAGTGGAAATGAGTTTAACTGTTCTACCTTTTCACCTTTATCTTTGCATCCTCAAGACACACTCTTGCCTGAAGCCATAAGAATTAAATGGTACTGTAAATACATAATATTCTCTCAGGAAACTTTTCTTAGTTTACCTTCTACCTCATTGGCAGCTTGCTCTTGGTATCTTTTGCTGGCCTCACCTCCTCTTCCCAACTTCCAGATGAGGTGTCTCATGGCTCAGTTCTGAAGCTCCAATACTTTGGCCACCTAATGGAAGAGCAAACTCATTGCCCAGATACTGGGAAAGACTGAAGGCAGGAGAAGGGGAAAACAGAGGATGAGATGGTTAGATGGTATCACATGAGTTAGGCAAGTTCCAGGAGTTCGTGAAGGACAGGAAAGCCTGGTGTGCTGCAGTCCATAGGGTCACAAAGAGTCGGACAGGACTTAACAACTGAACAACAACAACCTAACTGCTCTCCCTGCTTTAGACGTGATCTCATATAGTCCATTCTCCCAAAAGCAGATGAATGAGTCTTTTAAATTCAGACACATACAAGGGCCCATGAGAATGCACATGATCTGATCCTTCCTCAACTTCTCTGACTTCATTTCCTATGGTTATATCCACTGACCATTCTGTATCAGCCACAATGAACTGTGTAGTAAGTAGTCTTATTTTAATGACCCCCCAATGATCCTTGGGATGGGAAGATCCCCTGGAGGAGGAAATGGCAACCCACTCCAATATAATTCTTGCCTGGGAAATCCCATGGACAGAGGAGCCTGGCAGGCTACAGTCCATGGGGTTACAAAGAGTTGGACATAACTGAGCATGCATGCCTTTCTTTGGGATTGGAATGAAAACAGACCTTTTCTGGTCCTGTGGCCACTGCTGAGTTTTCCAAATTTGCTGGCATATTGAGTGCAGCACATTCACAGCATCATCTTTCAGGATTTGAAATAGCTCAACTGGAATGCCATCAACTCCACTAGCTTTGTTCGTAGTGATGCTTTCTAAGGCCCAGTTGACTTTGCGTTCCAGGATGTCTGGCTCTAGGTGAGTGATCATACCATCGTGATTATCCGGATCATGAAGGTCTTTTTTGTACAGTTCTTCTGTGTATTCTTGCCACCTCTTCTTAATATCTTCTGCTTCTGTTAGGTCCAGACCATTTCTGTCCTTTATCGAGCCCATCTTTGCATGAAATGTTCCCTTGGTATCTCTAATTTTCTTGAAGAGATCTCTAGTCTTTCCCATTCTGTTCTTTTCCTCTATTTCTTTGCATTGATCACTAAAGAAGGCTTTCTTATCTCTTCTTGCTATTCTTTGAGACTCTGCATTCAGATACTTATATCTTTCCTTTTCTCCTTTGCTTTTCACTTCTCTTCTTTTCACAGCTATTTGTAAGGCCTCCCCAGACAGCCATTTTGCTTTTTTGCATTTCTTTTCCATGTTATGACCAACCTAGATAGCATATTCAAAAGCAGAGACGTTATTTTGCCGACTAAGGTCCATCTAGTCAAGGCTATGGTTTTTCCTATGGTCATGTATGGATGTGAGAGTTGGACTGTGAAGAAGGCTGAGTGCCAAAGAACTGATGCTTTTGAACCATGGTGTTGGAGAAGACTCTTGAGAGTCCCTTGGACTGCAAGGAGATCCAACCAGTCCATTCTGAAGGAGATCAACCCTGGGATTTCTTTGGAAGGAATGATGCTAAAGCTGAAACTCCAGTACTTTTGCCACCTCATGCGAAGAGTTGACTCATTGGAAAAGACTTTGATGCTGGGAGGGATTGGGGGCAGGAGGAGAAGGGGATGACAGAGGATAAGATGGCTGGATGGCATCACTGACTCAATAGATGTGAATCTGAGTGAACTCCGGGAGCTGGTGATGGACAGGGAGGCCTGGCGTGCTGCAATTCATGGGGTCGCAAAGAGTCAGACACGACTGAGTGACTGAACTGAACTGAACTGAGCATGCATGCAATGATCCATGTCTCCTGGTGTTCACCGCCTTGTGCAATCTTCTACCCTTCAGGTAAACTGGACTTAGTGATTCACCTCTAGAAACAGGATATTATAAAAGTAATGGCAAGTGACTTTAGGGATTGGGTTATAAAAACTGGATCCCATATTCACCCTATCTTGCTCCCTCCATCGCTAAATCAGAGAGAAGACAACTGCCACATGGTGAGCTTCCTTATAGAGAAGGCCATGTGTTAAGAGACTAAGGTGGGCCTCTGACCAATAGCCAACAAAGAACTGAGGACATCAATCCAACACACTGCAAGAACTGAATCATTCCAGAAGCCATGTGTGTAAGCTAGGAAGTGGATCCTCCCCAAGTCAAGCCTTGAGGTAAATTCATCCTAGATGACACCTTGATTGCAGCCTTGCAAGCCAGAGATACACAGTTAAGTCACATCTAGATTTTTTTAAACCTGTGCTTACTGTGATATAATGAATAACTTCTGTCTTAAGTCACTAGGTATTGGGGTAGCATTACACAACAATATGTAACCAATCCAGCCTCACTGAACATACCAGGAACATTCTTACTTTAGGGCTTTTGTAGTACTCTTCTTTCTGCCTGGAATACTCATTCCATAGTTGCATGGTTCTCTCCCTCCAACTTTGCTCAAATGTTACCTTCACAGAGTACTTTTCCCTCAGCACCATTTATAAAAACAGTACACAATACCCAGTGTTTCTGATACCCTCATACTTGTTTTTACTTTTCTATCTCTTACTCCCACATGATGAATTATATATTTATTAATTTATTGTCTGTCTTCCTCTATTAGAATATCAGTTCTATAGCAAGCTATGATATTATCCATTTTGTTGATGCTATATCCTTATTACCTAGAACTATTCCCTGGTGACTCAGAGGTTAAAGTGTCTGCCTCTAATGCAGGAGACCTGGGTTTGATCCCTGGGTCGGGAAGATCCCCTGGAGAAGGAAATGGCAACCCACTCCAGTATTCTTGCCTGGAGAATCCCATGGATGGAGGAGCCTGGTGGGCTACAGTCAATGGAGTCGCAGAGTCAGACATGACTGAGCGACTTAACTAACATTATTGCTTATACCTGGGGACACTACAAATATCTGTTGAATGAATACAATGAGTTGCCAGCTGTAAAATGCAGAGCCATAAAAGGTTAAAAAAAGTAGTATTCAGGGATGATGCTTGAATTGAGAGCCAAGAAGATATGTCAACTGAAGCATCAGTATCAGAGACTTGGGAAGAGGAATTCAAAGAGGCAGAAATCCAGAAACACCAGGACAAAACAATAGAATTCCATCAAGAGAGTAAAAAGGTAGAACCTGAACCATTACATTAGAACGAAGCAGTAGAGGAAGACAAAATGATCATACTAGAACAAATTTCGAACTGAAAGCTGACAGAATTTTGATGATAAATAAAATATTGCAATGTGAGACAGAAAGACATATATGATTGCAAATCTTGTGACTTGAGCAACTAATGAATAGTTGTGCTGCCTTTTACAGAGTTAAGCAGCACTGTGGAAGGAGTTTTGTGAGATGTGAGGCATTAGAAAATCAACAGTTCTTGCTGGAATATGTTAAGTTTGAGGTAATTATTCATTCATGATTTTATTTAAAGTGTAGTTGACATAATATTAGTTTCATGTGCATAACATAGTAATTTGGTATTTTTATAGATTATATACTATATAAAGCTATTATAAAATATTGGCTATCTTCCCTGTGCTGTACATTACATCCTTGTAGCTTACTTATTTCATACCTAGTAGTTTGTACTTCTTAATCCCTTTCACCTGTTTTGCCTCTCTTCCACCTCTCTCCTCTCGGGCAACCACCACTTTCCTCTCTGTATCTGCAGGTATCTTTCTCTTTAGGTATATTCATACCATTTTTTGTTTTTAAAATTCCACATAGATGTAAAAACATACAGTATTTGTTCTTCTCTGCTTGACTTCCTTCACTAAGCATAATACCAGACAGTTCCATCTATGCTGTTACAAAGGGCAAAATTTCATTCTTTTTATGGCTGAATAATATTCCATTGTACATGCATGCCATATTTTCTTTATCCATTCATCTATTGGTGGAGACTAAGTTTGTTTGGTCATGTATGGATGTGAGAGTTGGACTGTGAAGAAAGCTAAGCGCTGAAGAATTGATGCTTTTGAACAGTGCTGTTGGAGAAGACTCTTGACAGTCCCTTGGACTGCAAGGAGATCCAACCAGTCCATTTTGAAGGAGATCAACCCTGGGATTTCTTTGGAGGGAATGATGCTGAAGCTGAAACTCCGGTACTTTGGCCACCTCTTGCGAAGAGTTGACTCATTGGAAAAGACTCTGATGCTGGGAGGGATTGGGGGCAGGAGGAGAAGGGGACGACAGAGGATGAGATGGCTGGATGGCATCACGGACTCGATGGATGTGAGTCTGAGTGAACTCCGGGAGTTGGTGATGGACAGGGAGGCCTGGCGTGCTGCGATTCATGGGGTCGCAAAGAGTCAGACACGACTGAGCGACTGAAATGAACTAAACTGAACTGAACTGAAGTTTGTTTCCCGGAGAAGGCAATGGCAAGACACTCCAGTACTCTTGTCTAGAAAATCCCATGGACGGAGGAGCCAGGTAGGCTGCAGTCCATGGGGTCACTACCAGTCGGACACAACTGAGCAACTTCACTTTCACTTTTCACTTTCACCCATTGGAGAAGGAAATGGCAGCCCACTCCAGTGTTCTTGCCTGGAGAATCCCAGGGACAAGGGAGCCTGGTGGGCTGCCGTCTGTGGGGTTGCACAGAGTCGGACATGACTAAAGTGACTTAGCAGCAGCAGCAAGTTTTTTCCCATATCTTGGCTATTGTAAATAATATTGCATGAACATTGGGGTTCATGCATCTCTTCAAATTAGTGTTTTCATTTACTTAAGGCATTTTTTAGATATCCAAACATTATAAGTTGTAAACACTGTATGTTGTAAACTCCAAACATTGGAATTGTAGGTTATGGTATAAATCTATGTAGTATCCATCACACTGGATGAATTCCCCTAAGTTCTATGCATAGATAAAGAAGAGAATAGAGGGTTTAGCCCTGCAAATAATCTAGTCATTAGAGTTTAGAAAAACAAGGAGGATTCAACAAGAAATCCTAGGAAGGCTGAAAATCAAGAGAGTGTGGCATGCCAAGAACCAAGTAAAAAATGTTATTTCAAAAGGAAAGAAGTGTATGTGGCCATATTAATGCTACACTCAGATCTACCTTGTAGGGGGATGGTTAGCCAGCAACCCCAGCTTTCATCTTTATGTATCTCCCATGCTACTTGTGTGAGGCCATGCTTCCTTTGAACACTTGCTAACCAATGACTGAACACAGCATGGGGTTCTACTGTAGGATGTGGGACTCTTCAAATGTACAATTGTGGCTCAATGACTCTTCTGAGCCTCTTCCGACTTTATACATTTTTCCTTCTCTCTTTTCACAGGTATCTGACCTTCACCACAGAAGCTTTCCCTACCTTCTCCTGCTCTCTCCCTTTTATCATTCATAAGTATTGCCCTCAATAATTCCCTTGTACCTTAATAACATTTTGACATCTGCTCCTCTGGGGACCCAAATTGATGCAGAAGAATTAACTGTATCAATGACATTGAGAGGCAAGTTAAGATGAGGAAATATATTTGACCACTATCTTTAAAAAGATAATGGTCATTCATGATGTTAATAAAAGCCATCTTAGTAAAAGAACGGGAATGAGAGTCTGATTGACTGAAGTTTGATTTAAAAAAAAAAACAGGAGATAGAGAGTGTGAGTGCAAATGTCTGTTTTTAGGATTTTTATTATAAAAGAAAGGAGAAAATGGGGTGGAAAGCTAGAGAGAGATGTAAGGTCAATGAAAGAATTTTTAAGATGAAGAAAATTACATGCTTGTAGTTGATGATAATGATCCTTGAGAGGGATAAATTTGATTTTGCAAGATAAAGGGAAGATAACTGCTGGAGTGAAATAGTTGAGAAGAGAGACTGAGAGGGGATGAGATCCAGTACATATGGAAAGCAGTAGCCTTAGATGAGACCAGGGACAGTTTACCTATTGTAAAAGGACATCAGAGATGGGTTGGTATTTCAGGTAAGAAGATGAAATAACTTCACTCTGATTGCTTTTATTTTCTCAGTGAAATAAGATTAGCAGCTCAGGTTGAGTAGTAAAGGAGCTATGGATGGTTTCTAAAGGGAACTAGTGAAAATACTTTCTGGGAAAATGGGAGCACAAATTTCCCTGAGAAGTATGTTAGGGAAATGAGATTTATAGATTTCAATTTAAAGTTAATTCAGCCAGAACTGTGATTTTTAGTGTGTGTGTGGCAAATCTCAGTTTTGCAAAATACTGAACTACTTTGTTTCTCTCTCACCTTCTTTTCTCATTTGTGCTTAGTCTAGTTTCACTTGATTATGTGGTGGTGCACGCAGAGGCCTTGCACCAGGCACTTCAGATCAGAGTTCCTAGTGCAAAATGGCTGTGCTCACCGCTTCAGCTTGGTGGACCATGTGCAAAAGCACTGTGCATGACACTTCAAGATGGCAATGACATACAGTGTGCAGAAATGCTGTGCCCAGCACTTTGATCTGGGATGCCGTGAGCAGCATAGCTATTCCTGGCCCACAAGAACTCTGTCCCCTTCCCCCACTCCCCTGCTGACAAGAACCTTATAATGCAGCTCCAACAATGGCCTCTCGGGGAAAGAAATATACCCTAGAGTTCAAGCTCCCACCTTTCCATTCTTTGATCAAAGAGAAGATACCCACCTCAGACAGCTGTGACACTCCCTAATGGACCAGGTAGATCAGGAAGTAACATGGCTAAGTTTTTCTGGCCTGATGGCATGCATGCATGCTAAGTAACTTCAGTCATGTCCAACTCTTTTTGACCCCATGAACTAGCCTACCAGGCTCCTCTGTCCATGGGATTCTCCAGGCAAGAATACTGGAGTGGTTTGTCATGCCCTTCTCCAGGGGATCTTCCCAACCCAGGGATAGAACCCACCTCTCTTACATCTCCTGCATTGGCAGGTGGGTTCTTTACCACTAGCATCACCTGGGAAGCCCTTGGCAGTCCCGTCTAAACTCCTATATGCCTGAGAAGGGAGTAATTATCTCAAGTACTGGCATTGAAAATTCAAGGGGGACCCCTGTTAAACCAGAATCCATGCCATTTGCATGCTTCCTATTTTGGTCTTTTAAAGAATCTATTAACAATTTGGTGCTTGTTCTAAATTTCCTGAACCGAAAATCTTATCTGGGTTGTATTTTGTGGCATCTGCATTGCAACAAATGACTCCAATCCCACCACCCTTGGCAGTTTGAAAGAAATCCAAAACAAAACATGTAGGTTATGGGAAACCAAATGCCCACCATACTGAAGGACAGCCAATTACTGTGCATTTTGTAGAACTGGAACTTTTCAGGTATCATCCCCTGGCCCCCAAATATTTAATCTTCATATGTGATACAGGCTGGCCCCAATACCTGCTGAGAGATGGGGAAAGTTGGCCCACCATTGGGTCTCAGAATTACAACACCATTTCTACAACTGGACCTGCTGTGCCAGAGACAAAAGAAATGGGATAAAATTCCCTATGTCCAGTTTTTATGACCTTATAGCAGAATAAAGGTCTTCAGAAGAAATATGGGCTCTCCCTCACTGAGGTCATATCAGTTCGTGATTGTTCCTTTGATGGCCTTCTTGATCTCCTCCCGAACCCTCTTCCTATTGCTCCTTCCCTACCCTCTTCATTCATGTTCTGATCTGGGTCACAGGCCCAAAGGGCTCCCTCTATACCAGCCCCCTCCCCCAGAACTCAGTCTAGCAACTATGCTAAATGGGACTAATCACTAACCAGGGTTCAACAACCCACGAAGAAAAGTGTTCCCTTTAAGCCAGGTCCTCAGTAGAGGAGGGCTTATCCAGGTACATATCCCATTTACCACTTCTGATGTGTATACATGGAAAAGTCATAGTAAGGGGTTGAGGAAAGAAAGATTCAGAATAGTTCCTAAATCTGACCTGGGGAATCTTTCAGACCCATGACCCCACTGGCTGACATCCAGAGGCCACACTGTTTTCAAAAGCCTAACAGGAATCCAGACAAAGAGAACAGAAACAAGGTAGTTCATGTTCATTTCAGACTGGGGAATCAAATAGTCCCAGATAACAAGCCCAACAGGAACCACTGAGAACATGGAGAAGACAGAGGCTGACCCATTATAAAGGTATGATCCTAAAAGGAATCAAGGCAGCAGGAAAGAAACCTGTCAATTGGAATAAAGATGAAAAACATTAATCAAGAGACAACTGAAAATCTCCTGGCATTCCTAGAAAACCTCAGGGAAGGCCTCCAAATCTATACTACCATTGACCTTCAGTCTTTGAAAGGGAATGAAATCCTGAGGTCATAATTTGTTTCTCAAAGTGCCCCTAACATTAGGCATAAACTTTAGAAATTGGAAATAGAACCACATACCCCTACTTCTTGGTTGGTTGAGGTTGCCTACTGGCCATTGCCCTCCAATGATAGCAGTGGGCACAGAAATCTGCACCAACTGCCTATGGAGACACTGAACTCTGGTGAATGACCCCTGGCCCCAACCAAGGGATAGCAAACCAAGGAAACTAGGATCTAGTCAGTGCACCATGTGTAAAATAAGAGGCATACTGGAAGAGAGAATGCCCTTGTTGCCCCTGAAAGGGGAACCAGAAATGACAGATACTGTTGACTACCCTCAAAGGCAGGTGGTCCAAATACATGAAGAATGATGGGGCCAGAAAACTAAACTGACATTACAACTGACCCTTGAGGAGCCCCAGCTGACATTGGACATGAGGAGGAAAGCCTGCGGATTTCTTAGTAGACAGTCATGCCACTTAGTTCTGAACACCAGATCAGGCAAACTCAGTCTAAAGAGTAGCACAATTATGAGGGGATCAGAAAAGACCAAGAATGGGTATTCATAGAGTCATTAAAATGTAAATTAGATGAACACAAGCTTACCCATTCCTTCTTGTGTGTCCCCACATGCCCTGTACCCCTGCTAGGAAGAGAGATCTTACATTAACTGGGCACCACTCTCCACCTAATGGGAGACAAAGTGGAGACTGGTGTCCCTTTAGACAAAGGGCGTAAGATGTCAGTGTTAATGGAGGAGTTCAAACCTCCCTGGACAGAGCAAGTTGACCTTCCTGGAGTAAATCCTGAAGTCTGGGCCCAGAGATGGGTGGGACAAGCTGTAAGAGCCAATCCTGTGATAGTCCATCTAAAACACGCATGTACATGGCCCAATAGAACAGTACCCTCTCAGTCAGTAGACTGTTAAGCATTGCCCCTGTGATACAGGGCCTCACTGATCAGGTCCTTATTAAACCATGACACTCATTCCATAATACCTCCATTCTTCCCCAAAGAAATCCAGTGGGGAATACTGAGTGGGAACCCTCCTCCAGTATATAGATGACATTCTGATCACCAGCCACACTAAGGACGCCTCTGACAAAAATATTGTAACCACTCTGAACCACCTAGCCAATAATAAGGTATCCAAGACAGTCTCGAATACCACAAACTAAGATGACCTACCTAAAAGATGACCCACCTAGGCTTTATTCTCACAGACGGTCAGAGAAGCCTACCTCAGGAAAGAAGCCTTTTACAGGCTTGCCCCTCCTAAAACTAGAAGGCAACTTAGGGGTTTTCTGGGGGGGGTGGCCGGGTTTTGCCACATCTGGATCCCTAACTAGGGTCTAGTAGCCTGGCCTCTATGTGAAAAGTTGAAAGCAAAAATGATGACCTTTTTGAATGGAATTCAGAATGTTGAAGGGGTTTTTCAAGAGCTGAAAAAGCAAGACTTCAGGCTTCCTTCCTAGTCCTCCCAGTTTTAGCTAAACCCTCTGATCTTTATATTCAGGAGAAAAAGCAAATTGCCCTTGGGGTATTAGCTCAAAAACCATGACCCTTTACTCCAGTGATCACTTATTTCCTTGAACAATTAGATCAAACCTCTAAAGGGTGTCCTCTTTTCCTACAACCCTGCTACAGAAGGTTGAAAAGTTAACCTTTGGTCAGCCAATCACTATATGGCCTCCGTACCAGGTTCAGGCTATAGCAAGTTCTAAGGGAACAGAATAGCTATCACCTGGAGAGTTGACTGAAGTTCAAGCTATGCTTTTAGACAACCCAGAGGCTACCATACAAACCTCTCACAAGCTAAATCTTTCCACCCTGCTACCCACAGAAATGGGACCCCTGGAGCAGGATTATACAGAAATCATAGACACAATCTATTCCAGTCACCCCAAACTAGGAAGTGAGCTTCTTCCAAATCCTGAACAGGAGGAATGGTTCACAAAAAAGAACAGTTTTGTGAGAGAGAGGGAAAGGCTGGCAGGACACACAGTAACCTCCCAGACCCAAATTAGAGAAGCAAGAAGCCTTCTCCCAGGGACTTCTGCCCAAAAGGAGAAACTGAGAGCCCTCACCCAAGAATCAGAACCCAGGACAGGGAAGTTCTTAAATGTTTTCACAGATTTCCAGTATGCACATGCCCCATATGCACTACAGGGCTATTTGAATGGAAAGATGTACGGTTGCTGTGGAAAATACACAGGTGAAACATGGCTTAAGGATATTGAAGCTCTTAGAAGCAATATAACTTCCCAAAAGGGTGGTAGTCATTCACAACAGGGGTCAGCAAAAGGGGGGTAAAGAGGTAATAAAGGGAAACAAGGCACACACAACAGCCAGAAGGGCAGTGCTAGGACCAGTAACTTGGCAACTACCCCTCATAACTTGAAGGCCAGATCCATCCAATTATTACCATGTCTACACAAAGGAAAGATTAGACAAAGCCCCAAAATGGGGCTTTAATAGAGATCTAAGAGGTCATGAATAGCTAGTTAATGAACGTGGGCAATACTTCTTTCCCCAAACTGCAAGTGTCGTGCCCTCAGGGAAGATCATGGAACTCGCTACAGAAGGGAAGCCCTATATATAATTATTTAGCTTTATCAGTCAGACAGTTGAGACATGCTCCAGCTTCACAATGAGCAACTCCAACACCAGAACGTCAAGAGGCCCCCGGATAAGACCCATTTGAACCAGGCGGACATATCCAGGAGAAGACTGACAGACTGATTTCACTGTCACTCCCAGTGTATGTGTGAGTACCAGGCAATTTCAGCTATGACTTGGTGTGAGCAGGCACATTTTCTGGGTAGATAGAAACATTCTCTACTAGAACTGAAACATTAGCCACAGTGGCTGACATTAATAAAAGAAATAATCCCCAGGCTTGGGCTCCCAGGATCCCTACGAAGCAATAATTGCCCAGCATTTGTGTCTTAAGCAATAAAGGGAATAACAAGTGCCCTGGGCGTAAAACGGATCTTGCACTAAGCCTGGAGACCCCAATCATTAGGGACTGTAGAGAGATCCAATCAGACTTTGAAAAGGTCCTTAACTGTGTTAGAAAACTCAAAACTGAATTAAGCTGCTTCCTATTGTCCTGTTCTGCATGCATTTAGCCCTAAGGGTTAAATTAAAGTGCATGTGAACTCATGTACAGTAGACCCATTCCCCAAGCCCAAGAGAAAGGACACCTTAACCCCCTTGAAATGGAGAAACTAGGAGAAATCACGAATGCCAAGGCAGAAGATGGTAAACAGATGCAGCCTGCACTCACTGACCTGGTCCTAAACCCCTTTCAGCTTGGAGACCAGGTGCACATAAAAACCTGGAAACCCAGTGGATCACAAGGTCAGCACACTCCTTAAGGGAACAGACCCCTGCTGGGTGACTCTAACCACCCACTCTGCCCTGAAGTTGCAGGGATCACTCTGTGGGCACATCACTCTCGACTGAACAGGCCCCACAGAGCCCCATCTCCAGAGAGACAACCTGAGACAACAGCCCCATTGACTCTCATGTGACCCTCTTTCTGACCTAAAGCTTCTTTTCCAGAAAACAACAGAAGTGTGACCAGGGCTATTCAGGCGGCAGCAGTGAGCCTCAGCACTGCAGTACACTTTTGCTTATATACAGGGCAAACACCGAGATAACTTCATTTTTAAGAAAACTTGACATGTGGCCATCATTCTCTTGCTAATATTTGGGCCATGAACCTTACATTTTCTGGTGTCCTTTGTCTCCATAAGGTTCAGTCAGTCAGTTCAGTCGAGTCTGACTCTTTGCGACCCCATGGACTGCAGCACGCCAGGCTTCCCTGTCCATCACCAACTCCCAGAGCCTGCTCAAACAAATGGTAGTGGTTCCTCCAGGATATGGACAGTTAGGGCTAAGGCCTGGAGGGCACCAAACAGACCTCAAGGCAGCTGGAAGAGGGGCCGTTCCTCTACTCAGGGTTCTGACAGTACCTGAAATCAGGAAGAAGCAACTCCAGGAGAGGACCTGAGATCCCCAGCACCCCTCAAGAATGAGGAGCAGAACAAAAGACAGGAAGGATTTGTCACTGGCCAAGCCCGCTAACAATTCCTGAGAAATAACGATAGAATTTGGGGAATAACATAAAATCTGACCTTTTTTCCTTTTCTTCCTTTTCCTTTGTGCTGAGTCTAGTTTCACTCGCTCACAAGGGTGCCCTGAGCAGAGGACTCAGACCAGGCACTTCAGACCAGATTTCCTACCGCAGAATGCCTGCGCCCTACCTCAATTCAAGATGGCAGCAATGGCAGGCCAAATGCAGAGGCTGTGCACATGCTGTGATCTGCAGCCAAATACAGCACACGTGCACTGCCCCACAAAGACTCCACCTGCCTCTTCCCAAAAAAACCTATAGAGCAGACCCACCCACAGCCTGGAGGAGGGGAGTGTGTGCAAACTCTTACCTCTCCATTCTTTCTTTTAAATTTATTTTTAATTGGAGGATAATTGCTTTACAATGTTGTTTTGGTTTCTGCTATACAACAACATGAATCAGCCAAAAGTATACATATAGCCCTCCCTCTTGTGCCTCTCTCCCACCCCACCCCCATCCTACCCCTCTAGGTTGTCCCAGAGCACCGGGTTGAGCTATTTATGCTATACAGCAGACTTCTATTAGCTATCTGTTTTACAAATGGTAATGTACATGTATATGTTTCAATCCTACTCTCTCAGTTCCCACCCTCACCTTTCTGACTTACTCTGTATAACAGGAAATTTTTTTTAGTTGTTTTTTTTTTATGTGGATGATTTTTCAAAACAGGCTTCCCAGGTGGTCCAGTGGCAACTCACCCTAGTATTCTTGCCTGGAAAATCCCATGGACAGAGGAGTCTAGCGGACTACAGTCCATGGGGTCACAAAGAGTCAGACATGACTTCGTGACTGAGCATGCATTTTTAAAAAATCTTTCTTGGATTTGTTGCAATGTTGTCTCTGTTCTATGTTTTTGTTTCTTGGCCATTAGGCATGTGGGATCCTAGCTCCCCATCCAGGGATCAAATCCTCAACCCCTGCATTGGAAGGCGAAGTACTAACCACCGGACAGCCAGGGAAGTCCCTCCATTCTTCTATCAGCTAATAAATCTTTCCTTTGTTTCTGAAATGAATTCAGTCTTATTCTACTGGCTCAAATGACATTGGGCAGGAGGACCCTTGTTAGAGCCCAACTCAAAAGGGTTGGTAATAATAGTTCATCTGATGGCTGGGGATTCAATAGAAGGTAGGTTTTTGGAAAAGGAAGGAGGATAAACCTGAGGAATGGAGTAAATGAGAAAATAAAAATCAGCTACCACTGGCAAGGGTTCAGGACAAGTTATACCTTAAAGGAAAGCCAGGTTTCCTTTAGGACAAAAATAAAAAGGTTGTTCATATATGCAGAAGCAAACATTAGGGATATTGCTCACAGCAGACCATGAGATGCAAGTAATTCCTTAGGATGGCTGAGGGAATCAGGGAGGAGTGAGATATTGGGTCAGTTTAAGGGAATCTGGAAAATGTGGTATTCCCTGGGGTTTGGCTATCTGAGAGTAAATGAGCTAAATAAATACATAAGGTATGAAATGATTAGTCCTGGGATTGAGTCTTGTTTTAGTCCTTCTGGGTCCCTATGAGAGAATATCATGGGCTGGGTAGTGTAAAAAACATTAAGTTCTCATAGTTCTATAGGCTGGGAAGTCTAAGATCAAGGCAGTTGCAGTTGTGGCATCTGGTGAGGATCCATTTCCCAGTTCACAGATGGCCATCTTCTCACCCAGTGGTATTTACATAAAATAATGGCCTTAAACATAGTTTTTTTTTCTATTTTAACATGTATTCCCTAAAGAGGGACAGAGCTCCCCCTCTTTAAAATGGCCTTTAATTAATGTCTTATAACTGAGAGGTAAAATGGAGATAAGAATTCAAAGGACATGGTGCTACCCGCTGGCTACAGCCCTATCTCCATTTCATCAGACCTCAGCAATCTTTTGGGCTTCCTTGGTGGCTCAGTGGTAAAGAATTAGCCTGCAGTGCAGGAAACATAGCAGACATGGATTCAATCCCTGGGTTGTGAAGATCACCTGCAAGAGGATGTGGCAACCCACTCCAGTATTCTTGCCTGGAGAATCCCATGAACAGAGGAGCCTGACTACAGTCCATAGGGTAACAGAGTCAGACACACCTGAAGCCACTGAGCATGTATGCATGCAGCAACCTTCTAATTCTTATTGTTTAATAAAAGAGTTTGATACAATGAAGAACACAGGGCTAGCATATCTGAAATTTTTGCTATTCTAAGCAAAAATATATATACATATATGATCTTAGAGTTTAACAATTAGCTTAAGTAGTAAAAAAGCAAAGCTGTTTTAGACAAAATTCTGAGAAAACATGGAAATCCTCTTATTGGAATTGTTTTCAGAAACTAATAAGGAAAAACCCAGTTTGGGTTTTGCGTGTTGTTGAAAATATTTTTAAAATGTGCTTCCCACTTTCCTCACTGAAGAAATCAGGTTGGAAAACCACTGGAACATGCAAATAATGACTGGTTACCTAGCAGGGACTTGGGGCCATCAATCTATCAAAGCCTAGTATAAGGCTAAGAGAGTGAAAGAAAGGAATCACTTTTTTCTTGTTTCAGGGGTTACATACAGTACTTTATTTCATCAGATGTAGTTTACATAGTTTGTCTCATTGGATTCTCACTACAACCCTATGAATTAGGAGAAATTAACGGACTTAGTAGAGCTAGAGCCAGGATGCAATCCCAGGAATATTTCATATTGGCTAAATGTACACTCATTCCAGAACATTCTCCATGAAGTTCTCTCTTTTTACAAAATCATAAATGTAAGTTTTTCTTCCAATCACTTATCTCCTTTCCTGCAAAGCAAAAACACAGTGGGGAGGGAGGGGGCAGGCGGAAAGAAAGAGAATGAATACCTGCTAAATCGAAGGCCTTTGTTACTTGAATTCTGTTTAAACAAGATTATAGTGAAATTAAACTTTAAGGACCAAATGAAGCATAAACTCTAAATGAAAATAACAAAATGCATACCTACAGTTGAAGAATGTATTACACAGAACTTTTTCTTTAATGATAAACCTTTATTTAGAATCTAATATGTGCTGGGAACTATGCTAAGCACTTTGTATGTAGTACCTGTCAGGGTCTAAGTAGGAAACAGATGGCACACTCAAATGGGATAATTAAGAGTTTAATGAAGAGACTATTTACAAAAGGGTGATCAAGGTTAAAGGATGATGAAGTGCTTTGGGGATAGCAATAGCCACAAATCCTTTACCACCTTTGCTGAAGAGACATTGGGGAGAGGGCATTTTCTGGGATCCAAAAAAATCACAGAGCTATATCTGTAGCTCTAGGAGAGGACTATCTGACAGGAGCTGTGACTTTAGGTGGAAGAACACAGCAATGGGCAACTCATGACAAATCATCAGAGAAGAAACTGAGCAAATAAATACCCATACTCTCCTCCTGATCTCTGACTTCCTGTGGGCTGAACCAACCCAGAAGCTGGAAGGCAATGCAGCCCATTGATGAAGTCACTGCAAGCCAGCCTCTCAGGACAGAAAGCTAGGAAGAACAGGAATTTGGAGGGGAAATGGAAGACTATTCAGCACACTGTTTTGAATCTCTGCAACACTGGCACAAGGTAGGTCTATTATAATCCTCATTTAACAGATGAATAAATACTGAGGTTTGGTGAGATTAATTAGCCCAAGATCCCAGTGCCAGTAACTGGAGCCAAGACTCACCACAGTCTGTCTGAATCCAGACCTCTTAACCACCACCCGAATCAAACAACAGAATCACCCGTGGAGCACTGCAAAATTGCACAGCCCAAGGCCACATGAAGAAGATACTAAATCAAAATCTCCTGGGGAGCCCTGGAGTATTGCTTTTAAAGTTCCACAGATGACTCTTATGTACACCAGGGCTGAGAAAACACTAGCTTTTGTTATAATTTTCCTCAAAAGTGACTTTGAGTAAGTCATTTAACTTCTTTGAGTCTGTTATATCATCTGTAAACTATGGATAAAATACTAGCATTATAGATCTATTGTTATAGGTAAATAGGGGAATATGTATAAAACATTTAACATAATTTCTGAAACATCAACAGTGCACAATAAAATGCCTATTCCCTTTTTTACCCCATGTCTTTCCCCTTGCCTTTAAGCCGGCTTTCAGAATAACTGGCCCCAAACCCAAAGATACTACAGTTTTACATTTAACATTTGCAAGTGCTAAATCTTTCAAAATCTTGATCTCTGGACCCCTAGAAAGTATAGTATAACCCTCAGCCAGCACTAACTAATCACAAATCACTGTCTTTATATTAAACCCAGAATAATGAAAACACACAAAACACCTAATAAATAAACTAGAAATAAGTAAGAACATTAAAAACACCAGTGACTTTATGAATTATGTACAATTTTACAAAATAATATTGATGTTTTCTTTGCTCCATGGAAGTAACATCTTCAGCAATAAAACATGTCTTCAATCCCTCTTCCCTCCCTCAGTATCACCCTATTGTATAACTGTAACTATCTCTTTTATGCTGGTGTTAACAAATCTATAAATTCAATCTTGAAATTCCTTCTGAGTAGCAGGATCATATATTCAAATGTCTACTAGACATATCTATTTAGATGTTACACAAACACCTCCTACATATGTCCACTGAACTAAAAAAAAAAAATTGAAATCACAACCACAACTCCTCTACTCCCTTTTTTAATTAATGGTAACAAAACCCACCCAAGCTAGAAATCTGATAGTCATATCATCCATTCAAGTCATTACCCTGGTGGCTCAGCAGTAAAGAATCTGCCTGTAATACAGGAGACCTGGGTTTGATCCCTGAGTTGGGAAGATCCCCTGGAGGAGGGCAAGGCAACCCACTCTAGTACTCTTGCCTGGAGAATCCCATGAACTGAGGAGGCTGGCAGGCAACAGTCCATGAGGTCTCCAAGAGGCAGACAAGGCTGAAGCAACTGAGCACACGTGTACAATAATTCTATAATTTTATTTTCCTCCTCTATTTAATGAATATCTAGTTTTTCTCAATTTTTTGCTCATGTAATTCATACAATGGCACTCATTTCACATGCTAGCAAGGTAATGCTCAAACTCCTTCAAGCTAACCTCCAACAGTATGTGAACTGAGAACTTCGAGATGTACAAACTGGATTTAGAAAAGACATCCATTGGATAATAGAAAAAGCAAGGGAGTTCAAAAAAAAAACATCTACTTCTGCTTCATTGACTACACTAAAGCCTCTGACTGTGTGGATCACAATAAACTGTGGAAAATTATTAAACAGATGGGAATACCAAACCACCTTACCTGCTTCCTGAGAAACCTGTATGCAGGTCAAGAAGCAACAGTTAGAACTGAATATGGAACAACAGACTGGTTCCAAACTGGAAAAGGAGTATAAAGCTATAAAGGAGTCAAAGCTATATATTGTCATCCTGCTTATTTAACTTATATTCAGAGTACATCGTATGAAATGCTGGGCAGGATAAAGCACAAGCTGAAATCAAGATTACTGGGAGAAATATCAATAACCTCCGATATGCAGATGATACAACTTTAATGGCCAAAAGCAAAGAGGATCTAAAGAGCCTCTTGATGAGGGTGAAAGTGGAAGAGTGAAAAAGCTGGCTTAAAACTCAACATTCCAAAAACTAAGATCATGGTATCTGGTCCATCACTTCATGGCAAATAGATGGGGAAAAAGTGGAAGTAGTGACAGATTTTTTTCTTCGACTCCAAAATCACTGTAGATGGTGACTGCAGCCACAAAATTAAAAGATGCTTTCTCCTTGGAAGAAAAGCTATGGAAAACCTAGACAGTGTATTAAAAAACAGAGACATCACTTTGCCAACAAAGGTCTATACAGTCAAAGCTATGGTTTTTCCAGTAGTCATGTATGGATGTGAGAGTTGGACCATAAAGAAAACTGAATGCCAAAGAACTGATGCATTCAAACTGTGGTTCTGGAGAAGACTCTTGAGAGTCCCTTGGACAGCAAGGAGATCAAACCAGTCAATCCTAAATGAAATCAACTCTGAATATTCATTGGAAGGACTGATGCTGAAGCTGAAGCTCCAATACTTTGGCCACCTGATGCAAAGAGCTGACTCATTGAAAAAGATCCTGATGCTGGGAAAGATTGAGCTCAGGAGGAGAAGGGGACAACAAAGGACAAGATGGTTGGATGGCATCACCGACTCAATGAACGTAAGTTTGAGCAAACTGTGGGACATGGTGAAGGACAGGGAAGCCTGACATGGGGTCACAAAGAGTCAGGCATGACTGAGCGATAGAACAACAAAAATGATACTGTACTAGATATTCTTTTAAAATGTTTCTTTGCATTTTTAAAAGTTATAAAATCAAGATCTTTTTTTTTAATTTAGTTTTATGAATAAGCAAGATATTGACATGGCTCAAAATTCCTTCCCAGTCCATCCATCATCTACCTGAAACTACTTCACCCATATCCCAGATAACTACTCTTAGTACTTCTGTATCCTTCCAGAGGTTTTTTAAAATATATTTTAAAAGGAATGTGTATATTTATTATTACTTCTCCTTTTTATAGAAAATTTTAATGTTAAAATTAATATTTTAATCAAGTAATATATTATAAAATGTTTATAGGCTTCAAGCATGAGAAGCTGATTCTAGAGAATGGAAAATCTAGAGATGAGCAAAGAAAAATGAATAAAAGATAGATATGACTGGGTAGATTTCATTGGCTCTTGTTAAGTGAATTTAAATAGCTTCTATAATCCACATTGAAAGGCTTTACAGACCTTTTCAGGTGCAAACTAGTTAATGACCTTAACATTTGACAGGAAGATGTATGGATTTTTAAAATTAGATTAGTTGTCTACAATTTATGATTGAAAAACTTAAGAATGGTGTAGGAGCACCTAAATCATTCTACATTAAGTTAAATACTACTGCCATATGCACTGATTGGTAATATTTCTTAATTTTGCTCATTAAAATGTTTTGTGGGAAAATGGTAGCCCAGGGAGATGGAGAACTAAAGACAACCTTTAATTAATGCAGGAGTCACTTTGCTCATTAACTATGGAATATCCTATCTACAAAGGAAAGAGCAAACTGCAATAACTTTTAGGGAAAGTCATTTGGTAAATGTTTCAAATGACTTGAAAATGATATGCCTAACTTTTACCCTAGTAAACTCATCCCTGAAGATATAAACCAAAATGAAAAAAATTGTTAAAAATTATTATTTGATAAGGGCATGATCTGGAAACAAATGTCTATGAATGAGGTAATACATTTTGATACATCTCTAGAATGAATACTCTTCAGTCATTAAAAATACTATCTACAAAAATAAAGAACTCATCAAACAATTTTAGCACATCGATAAAAGCAGATACTTGAGAGAATTGTGTTCTCATGGCTGATTCATGAAAGATGCTGCCAAATGCATGTATGCCAATGTTAGCATTATGGGGAATTTTTATTTAAATCATTTAGAGTCAGAGGTTTCTCAAATTTTTATTAAAAAAGCATTATTTTACAATCATAATGGAGTTCTTTCTAAGTACAAATCACACACTCCTAGGAGGAAGTATTGCACAATAGTCAAAAAATAAAAGACTTCCACTTCTAGCTATCATGGCCTAGTTTGTAGCAGATCAATCTTTCATCTCAAAACAACTAGAAAACTTGCTTCTCTTCTACATTTGGCAATTTCAACCAACCACATGGTCCTTCATTGCCTTCTGTTCATTCTCTTGATTCTACTCAACTCAATTACTGCTCCTTCACTTTCTCCCTGGCTGTTTCCCTTTTCCAAGATTTGGATCATCTCTTTCTGTATTTTCTCTTTCTTGAAGAGTTTCCCCCAATCCCTTGGCTTAGTTATCATTTTTATAAAGATGAGTATCATGTTTATTTCTAAATCCAATCATTCCTCCAAGCTCTAAAACTATATATCTGCCTAATCTACTGGACAGCTCTACCTGGATTCTGCAGAAACCTCAAACTAAACAAATTAAATTCACTGTATCTTCCATCAAACTAATGATTTCTTATTTCCATTGAGAGTACTATGTCACCTAGACTTAAATCTTAATGTACTATGTCACCTAGACTTAAAAGCTCGATGACTGTGGATTGTTCATGACTTTTCTCTCCCAACATCCACTCAGTTGCCTCACCTTGTAAGTTTGCTATTTATGTATTTTTTAATAAATTTTCTTCCTTGGCATTCTCAATGTCATTGCCATAGTTTAGGTTCCAATCCTCTCTTGGTCAGATTGTTTCAGACTTGTAGTGAAACTGCCTCCAGAATCTTCTCCCTGGATCATCTAGAAAATGTCCACTTGTTTAATCTTACTATAACCTCATTCGAACTTTATATATCTCTCTACCAAGGACAAATTAAAATGTAAACTACTTTACTTGGCTTTTAAGTTCCCTATAGGGTAGCCTTGATTACCTTTTTGTCTTATTTTCATTAATCCCCAATATGAACTATAAGCTCTAATCAAAAATTCCTACTTAATATTTACCCCAATACCTTGTGCTTTGTTGTTTCTATTATTTTAATTACTGCATTTTCTCCTCCTAGGCTCTTCTTTCAACTTTGCCAACTGAACTATGGGGTCTAGATAAAATAGAATATTTTCCTGATTACCCCTTACTGAAGAAGTCAGGCTTTCTTCCCTGACACCTCATTTATATTGCTCACATGGCATCTATCTTGCACTGCACTATGTTATATGTGGCGCTAGTGGTAAAGAATCCTCCTCCCAATGCAAGAGACATAGGAGATGCAGGTTTGATCCCTGGGTTGGGAAGGTCCCTTGGATGAGGGCACAGCAACCCACTCCAGTATTTTTGCCTAGAGAATCCCATGGACAGAGGAGCCTGGCGGGCTATGGTCCATAGGGTCGTAAAGAGACACAACTGAAGTGACTTAGCACGTATGCATATCTGATATATTCACAATAAGGTATAAGTTCTTTGAACTTATAATGACCTCACCAGTGTCTAGAATAGGGTAGGACTTTAAGACATATGTGTTAAACGGATGAAGTAATTTACTAAAAGCCAATAAGGTAGTTTTAATCTAGAAAATTCCCCTAGACAAGATACAACTTTTATTGGGAAATTTGTCTAGCCAAATGAGCTACTTGTTCAATTTTTATCAGGACTTCCCTGGTGGCTCAGACGGTAAAGCATCTGTCTACAATGTGGGAGACCCAGGTTCGAGCCCTGGGTTGGGAAGATCTCCTGGAGAAGGAAATGGCAATCCACTCCAGTACTATTGCCTGGAAAATCCCATGGACAGAGGAGCCTGGTAGGCTACAGTCTATGGGGTCGTAAAGAATCAGACAAGACTGAGTGACTTCACTTTCACTAAATAAACCAATATATTCACAATAAGGTATAAGTTCTTTGAACTTATAATGACCTCACCAGTGTTTAGAATAGGGTAGGACTTTAAGACATATGTGTTAAATGGATGAAGTAATTTACTAAAAGCCAATAAGGTGGTTTTGATCTAGAAAATTCCCCTAGACAAGATACAACTTTTATTGGGAAATTTGTCTAGCCAAATGAGCTACTTGTTCAATTTTTATCAGAGCACTAATTTAAAGCCATATTATCTGATCTCCTAAAATTTTTAGGGAATTTGGCAATAATTCCATCTGACAATAGATTTGAAGTAGGGCTCTCTCAATATATGTATATTTCTGAGAGTTTTCCATAAAACGTTATAATAATACAATACTACTTTAAATGCTTACATGCTTCCAACTTCTATGGATATTTAATTAGTTTTCTCATAATTCACGTGGGGGCTAGCCTTGCTCAGGGCTATCTTGTTTTTAAGCAACACTCAAAGTAGGTTGATTCTTGCCAAAAAGACCTCTGTAGACTGGGGTGTATATACCAATTGTCAAAAACTGTGGCAATCATTCTTGAGAGCTTTGTTCCTAGGCAGAACTAAACATTTCTAATTCCAGTTATCTGAGTACACTATTGTTACAAGTAACATTCTCATAGATTTCTGGGAAACCAGTACTAATTACTCTTCCAAAATGTTATTGATGCATAGCAATGTACAAACAACAAAAGTACAGAAGCTTAAAGTAACCTAGATGAATCTCAAATCATGAACTAGAAATAATATTGATGGTAGGAATTAGCAACACATCAGAAGATCTGGTGTTTAAAAGTCAACCCCTGGCCCAGCACTATCCTTTATTTTCTCCTAAGGTAAAGATCAAGAGGTATTCCTCTGACCTGGAAGAAAATGAGATGAATGACTATTTCACAAATAATATTAGCACCAGATGAGGAAAGTTTGGAAGTGAGAGTACCATTAAAATTAGAATACTACCAAATTGAAATTTATGTGGTAGAAAAAAATCTTATCACTGCACTTAGGACCAGAATTTATTAAGTGTTTGGTTTATTTGTTTGGAAGCTTCATAAGTAAGTGATGCTAGACTTTAACATGAACTAGTATTGAAAACTTTCAGATAAATCTTGCAACAACCCAAATGAAAAAGTTTCTATTTAAAAACTCATGGGGAGGGGGGATAATTTCCTAAACATAGTCAATGAACCACATATTGGTCTTATCTCCTCCCAAACCCAACTATAATTATTGTAAACAGACTTTCAAAATAGATGAATACACAAGGACAAAGAATAAAGAAACAGTGGACTAGAGATCTTAATAAAAATTTTGAAGATTTAAAGTGGATGGAGGTAAGGTAATTAATTTAGCAGAGTAGAGGATATTAGAATCTAATAACTACATGCTACTGTTGCTGCTGCTAAGTCGCTTCAGTCGTGTCCGACTCTGTGCGACCCCACAGATGGCAGCCCACCAGGGTCCCCTGGCCCTGGGATTCTCTAGGCAAGAACACTGGCGTGGGTTGCCATAGGGAGATTATATTTCTTAGAGAAAAATCAGTTGACCCTGTAGAACAAAGGAAATGCCTTGTCTTGGAGAAACCAGATAGCACAGAAGACAAGGATGATACACAGTACAGGAAACAGATTGATTCAGTCTCTCTACTGAGTAATTAGATGGATCTTTAGGTCCCAAGGCTTCCCTTATAGCTCAGTTGGTAAAGAATCTGCCTGCAATGCAGAAGACCCTGGTTCGATTCCTGGGTTGGGAAGATAACGCTGGAAAAGGAATAGGTTACCCATTCTGGTATTCCTGGGCTTCCCTTGTGGCTCAGCTGGTAAAGAATCCACCTGCAATGTGGAAGACCTGGGTTCCATCCTCGGGTTGGGAAGATCCCCTGGAGAAGGGAAAGGCTACCCACTCCAGTATTCTGGCCTGGAGAATTCCATGGACTGTATAGTCTATGGGGTCACAAAGAGTTGGACATGACTGAGCAACTTTCACTTTTAGATCCCAAACTTCTACCTTGAGAAACCAACTCACCACACTTCCTTCCAAAGGAAATAAGAAGTTTCTCTTTAAAGGTATTGACCCTGAGAGACTTTCAATGTGAGAACACCAGATATGATGGAAGATAGAGGTGAAGCATTAAACTAAAAACAGGGAAATGAAGTGAAATCCAACTTCTTACTGAATTATGAAATCTGAGCACAGAAAATAGAAGGTGTCATTAATCCCCCATAAGGGTTGAGTAGCTCTCTAAGCAAAGATGCAATCAAGAAAGAATCTTATCATACCCAACAGCACTATCTCCTAACCAACTTCTCAATCTTTCATTGTTAATTGACCTCCACTTGCTCAATTAGGAACCTGGTATCAGATTGATTATATTCTATGCAGCCAAAGATGGAGAAGCTCTATACAGTCAGCAAAAACAAGACCAGGAGCTGACTGTGGCTCAGATCATGAACTCCTTATTACCAAATTCAGACTTAAATTGAAGAAAGTAGGGAAAACCCCTAGACCATTCAGGTATAACCTAAATCAAATCCCTTATGATTATACAGTGGAAGTGAGAAATAGACTTAAGGGCCGAGATCTGATAGATAGAATGCCTGATGAACTATGGAATGAGGTTCGTGACATTGTACAGGAGACAGGGATCAAGACCTTCCCCATGGAAAAGAAATGCAAAAAAGCAAAATGGCTGTTTGGGGAGGCCTTACAAATAGCTGTGAAAAGAAGAGAGGTGAAAAGCAAAGGAGAAAAGGAAAGATATAAGCATCTGAATGCCAAGTTCCAAAGAATAGCAAGAAGAGATAAGAAAGCCTTCTTCAGTGATCAAGGCAAAGAAATAGAGGAAAAGAACAGAATGGGAAAGACTAGAGATATCTTCAAGAAAATTAGAGATACCAAGGGAACATTTCATGCAAAGATGGGCTCGATAAAGGACAGAAATGGTCTGGACCTAACAGAAGCAGTGGATATTAAGAAGAGGTGGCAAGAATACATGGAAGAACTGTACAAAAAAGATCTTCACGACCCAAATAATCATGATGATATGATCACTAATCTAGAGCCAGACATCTTGGAGAGTGAGGTCAAGTGGGCCTTAGAAAGCATCACTATGAACAAAGCTAGTGGAGGTGATTGAATTCCAGTTGAGCTGTTTCAAATCCTGAAAGACGATGCTGTGAAAGTGCTGCACTCAATATGCCAGCAAGTTTGGAAAACTCAGCAGTGGCCACAGGACTGGAAAAGGTCAGTTTTCATTCCAATTCCAGAGAAAGGCAATGCCAAAGAATGCTCAAACTACCACACAATTGCACTCATCTCACATGCTAGTAAAGTAATGCTCAAAATTCTCCAAGCTAGGCTTCAGCAATACGTGAACCGTGAACTCCCTGATGTTCAAGTTGGCTTTAGAAAAGGCAGAGGAACCAGAGATCAAATTGCCAACATCCACTGGATCCTGGAAAAAGCAAGAGAGTTCCAGAAAAACATCTACTTCTGCTTTATTGACTATGCCAAAGCCTTTGTCTGTGTGGATCGCAATCAACTGTGGAAAATTCTGAAAGAGATAGGAATACCAGACCACCTAAGCTGCCTCTTGAGAAATCTGTATGCAGGTCAGGAAGCAACAGTTAGAACTGGACATGGAACAACAGACTGGTTCCAAATAGGAAAAGAAGTACGTCAAGGCTGTATATTGTCACCCTGCTTATTTAATTTATATACAGAGTACATCATGAGAAATGCTGGACTGGAAGAAACACAAGTTGGAATCAAGATTGCCGGGAGAAATATCAATCACCTCAGATATGCAGATGACACCACCCTTATGGCAGAAAGTGAAGAGGAGCTAAAAAGCCTCTTGATGAAAGTGAAAAAGGAGAGTGAAAAAGTTGGCTTAAAGCTCAACATTCAGAAAACGAAGATCATGGCATCTGGTCCCATCACTTCATGGAAAATAGATGGGGAAACAGTGTCAGACTTTATATTTTGGGGCTCCAAAATCACTGCAGATGGTGACTGCAGCCATGAAATTAAAAGACGCTTACTCCTTGGAAGAAAAGGTATGACCAACCTAGATAGTATATTCAAAAGCAAAGACGTTACTTTGCCGACTAAGGTCTGTCTAGTCAAGGCTATGGTTTTTCCTGTGGTCATGTATGGATGTGAGAGTTGGACTGTGAAGAAGGCTGAGCACCGAAGAGTTGATGCTTTTGAACTGTGGTGTTGGAGAAGACTCTTGAGAGTCCCTTGGACTGCAGAGAGATCCAGCCAGTCCATTCTGAAGGAGATCAACCCTGGGATTTCTTTGGAAGGAATGATGCTAAAGCTGAAGCTCCAGTACTTTGGCCACCTCATGAGAAGAGTTGACTCATTGGAAAAGACTCTGATGCTGGGAGGGATTGGGGGCAGGAGTAGAAGGGGACGACTGAGGATGAGATGGCTGGATGGCATCACTGACTCGATGGATGTGAGTCTGAGTGAACTCCGGGAGATGGTGATGGACAGGGAGGCCTGGCGTGCTGCGATTCATGGGGTCGCAAAGAGTCGGACATGACTGAGTGACTGAACTGAACTGAGATCATGTGATATTGTTCTCCTTTCACCATCACCACCACCTCAACCATGACTAATTGGACCAACTGGACTCCTGGCCCCAAATAAACCAATTTAGTGGCTTTCCTTAGACTAATTAGAGTTTTTCCTATGTCAGAAATTTGAACTGAGAGACACAAAAATGGTAGTTGGTAATGTGTACTGGACTTGTGGGTTAGGCAGACAAAGGTCTGGCAGAGATACTGGACAGTGTACAAGCTGGGGACTGGGAGGGAGAGGGAAGGGAGAAGCAGAAATGAAAGAGACAATTTAACCCTTGCTTCCATTATCTATTTGCCTCAATATTGCTATATAATAAATAACTAGAAAATATTGGTAGCATACAACAATAAACATCTATTTTGGCTCAAGAGTCTCTGTATTAGCTAGGCAATTCTTTTGATTTGACCTGAGTTCCATGGTATCACTCATATATCTGTGGTCAACTGTGCTTTGGATAGGTATTTTTAGTCATATTAGCTGGAGTTTCTTACCTATTTAGAGCTTCAGCTGAGACAGTTGAGCTGACTTGACTCTATTTCATCATGTATATCAGTGTCCCATAGGCTATAGTGGGCATGTTCTCATGGCAAATCCAGAGAAGTAAGACAGGAATTGTATGCACATTTTTCAAGCCCCCACTTACATCAAGTATGCTGATATCCTATTGGCCAAAGTAAGTCAAATGGCTGAGGTCCAGAGTCAGAGGAGGAGGGGACTTCAAAGTTACAGGGCACTGGATAAGAATATAGGAAGATATTAACTACAATCTTATTTCAATCAGTCTTCCACAATCCCTGAGAAAAAGAGAAGGGCTTTGGCTTATCACCTTCCCAACTCCACTTTCCAGTTGTGACTGTGCTGTGCTTCCTAGGTCTGTGACACTGATTATAATTTTCTTATAACATATCTTCCTGAAATGAACTTTCTTGACTGGATCTCTTTTCTTTGTGATCAAGAGATCCTTTATAGTAGAAATAATTGAAGGGAAACCAAATATATGGCATGGTACTAAATGACAAGAAGTTGGACTGAAACAGAAACGTCTATCTATTTGGTCAACTAAATTAATTATTTTCATCATTAAGCACTGACAAAAGTTGCTTTAAAATGCCTCTTTGCCTTTTAAATTTTGCTTTGCTTTTCTTTCCTCCTAATCTGCTGAATTTCAGAAGAATTCACTAATTTTATGGTAAATCACCAAGATGTGGCACATTTCACCAATTCCCATGTAATTTTTAAAAATGTATGCTGCCCTACGCAGACAAACCCAATACTGCTGGTTATCTATTTCCAAGCTGCCTGTTTCAGCTTCAAGAGATATCTGGGAATATTTCACTCGCTTCAGAACTTCCATAAATATTCAATGAGACTGAGTGACCAGAATAGATCTGCACATTTCTTCTCTTTGCAGAACATGTAAAGAGTGGGGAGACATTGTGCTGATTTCCAGCTTTGATTCAGAAAAATTTTGGCTCTCAGAGCCCTGAGCATCTGTAGCTCCACACCCACCTGAGCTAATCTTGAATTGGCTGCTAAGACATGTCCAAGGCTTTGAACACTCACATAGACTCACTTAAAGCTCTTCACATGGAAAACTCTCACCATCAGCTCTTACTAATGTATCACGTAATAGAGACTGCTATAGGGCTTCTAAACACCCCCCCACTGCTGTGAGTGATCTAAGTGTGATGAAGTGAACCTTCTAAGGCACCTAAATCCTGGGAAATTTCCCATGATTACCATTAATGAGACAATCTCAAGTAATTGATTTGGCTCATGCCCCTTCCCAAACCCAAGTTCTAATGGGTATCATAAGCCAACATGAAATTAGTCTGGCTGTAACATTGTATATTCCATCAAGTCTAGGGTTTTCTTGCAAAAGAGTTCCAGATTCACTGATGACTTTAGCTCTACTACCTGAAACTCTTACAGGATCACAGAGTGATGGAGATTCTTGCAATTTCTCCTTGGCAGGCATCCTGCTGATTTAAGATCAGTTACCCAGAGCCTCAACAAGATATTTCTATGGTGAAGAGGAAGCACAAACTGCAGAGTACTAGCCAGATTGTATGTTTCTTACAAATGATCTATTAACAATTGTTTCAAGCCAATAAGAGAACACAATCTTTTCCTTTAGTTCACACACTATTTCAATAACTGATCAGAAAGAAAATAAATGAAATCTCTCTGCAGTTACAGTTACAAGACTTTGAAAGAAGTTTTAATGGTATTAATCAAGTCCATTTATCATTTATAAAATCTTCTCTTTCCAAGATTAAAGAATGCAAGAGAGAAGAGGTGCAAAGATGGAGAAAATATTGGAATGTGTATTATTATTATTATTATTATTATCCTTTTTCTCATGAAGAGAAAAAATAATTCAAAGCAACCACTGTGAAAAGTCCTAGTATCCCAAAGGTCCAAGAAAAAAAACTTGGTGAACAGCCTTTTTTCCCACAAATTTCATATGTTTTATTCATTTTTGCCTAATTAATGCAATAATCACATTAGTATGAAAGAATAATATCTAAGCATTTCGTTTTCAGAAATAAAGAAGTAATTCTGGTACAATTTCATGGAATTATAAGAGATTAGATGAATGAGATGTAGATTTGTTAAACCCACCCTACATTGACACCTTGCAAGTCTTTTGATTAATTTCAGTGTACTTCCTTTGCAATAATAGTGGAAATGAATCCCAAATTCTTAGACATTCTAACTGACTTATAGCAAACATCTGTGTCAGGAGAACAACTAAAGCTAACCCTTCTGTTTAATAAGTAGTATTCCCAGGTGGCATAGTGGTAAAGAATCCACCTGCCAATGCAGGTCCCTGGATTGGTAATATCCCCTGGTAATATCCCCTGGAAAAGGAAATGGCTACCCACTCCAGTATTCTTGCCTGGGAAATCCCATGGACAGAGGAGCCTGGAAGGCTACAGTCCAGGGGGTCACAAAGAGTCAGACATGACTGCAAACACACACACACACACACACACACTGAAGACAAATTGTGAATGATGTTGGCCCCACTTAAAAGTTTTTGTTGGCTGAAATAAAAGCTTTATTTTGAAATATAAATTATTGTTATATCAGCAAATGGCACCAAGGATGCATCATAATTCCCCACATTAAAAAAATCTTCAGTGGCTCCTAACCTACTTCAGGATGTAGTCCTTCTTACAACATATAAGGTCCTTCCAAATCTTGTTCCCTCACACTTTTATAGCCTCATATGCTGCCATTCCCCAAAACCTCACCAAAAATATTTCACTGTAAACACCTTGAAATTCTTTCCATCCTTCAAACATGCCAGGTATTTCAGGTCTGTTCACCTTCATACCTGCTTCTTCCCCCATTTCCCTCCTCTTTTCATCTTTTAAGACCTAGCCTTGTGAAGCCATCCCAGCATCACCAGGTGGAGTCATTTTCTTGGCCTTGTTTGCCAACCTCTATAGAGATTCCAAGATATTCTAACACAGCATATGTCATAATCACTAGTGAGCATACCTATGAGTTTACCGTATGCATACACTTGCACACATACACATATTTACACACATCCTTAGAACTAGAATTCATTTCATATACATTTTATACTTTCAAATATTCAGCAAAATGGCTGGCAAAGTAAAGATTCAGAAAAATGGTGGACTTTATGATGTTTGTGTGGGACATGGCTTTCAAATGGGTACACGGAATCTCATGCTTGGACCTCCTGGTAAGTGACTGATAACTGATGTTTGCCAGATGGTATATCTATATTACAAATAGACAATGGACAAGACAAGAAAAAAATGGCTGACTGGTCCAGTTGCAAAAGAATAACTTTAGTCATGTACACTAATCATGTTAGTCCATGCCAAGGACAAACTTTTTCAATATGAGAATCTACTCAGATGCAAGCCAACTGTCATTATTCCCCACCTCAGGCTTCCTTGTTCTTGCAACACAAACCATGATTTTTATTAGTTTCCTTTTTTTAGATCTTTTTCTGAGCTTCTTAATCCATCGCCCATTTATAGAGTTATTTATGATGACTTGGCAGACACAAAGCTCTTTGCCATGACTCAATTGGCATTTTAAATTATTTTAATTTCAAAAGAGGCAGCAGCAACACAACCATTTTTAACCACTAACTACTTAGAAACTTTCCTACTTAGGCAAATCCATTCTCACAAGTAGAATGGATTTCATGATGAATTGAGTCACCAACCCACACATCAAACCAAACAGACTTTCATTTCACCATATTGCGTTGATATTTAGAAAATAATTCTCAGAGGGGCTTTGAAATACATACTACTACTGCTAAAGGGAAAAAAAAACCTAAGTTAGTATTCAGCCCAAGGATGATAAAAAAAATTTTATAATGAACCTGTATTTATGATGACTGGTTCTCTCTCAAAAGATAACCCTATAACCACTGAACAGGCCCTGAAGAGCAAAGGGTCCTGGGATTCCTGGAGTCTTGTTTAAAAGGTTCGTTCATCCCCAGGAAAGCCAAAATACAATAGGAACTAACCATAAAATGCACTGGACTGTAAGATGATTGTTTATAGTGACTGTAACTGAAATAGAAACAACCTTCCCATTCCCGCCCCCACTCCATAAAGACTTAAGTTCATCAGTTGAATGTGTTTGGAAAATGCAGGTAAAACCATCTTTTAAAAAATTATTAGGTACAGATTCATATAAAATGCAAAATTGCACACAGTTGCATACACACACACACACACACACACACACACACACACACACACACACATCACAGAAGGAAAAGGATTTCTCATTCCAGAAGCCTAAGTGCAGAATCCAAAAGCAATCATGATATGTTGAATTAAAAAGGATTGACTTCCTCCTTTCCCTATATGTGGAAATTCACAAAGAACATAACAGGAAATATAAACATTAGTTTAAAGTGTTTATAGAGGCCAGTGGGATTTAGAGAGGGACTGAAGGTGGCCTTTCATCCTTTATTGTATATTTCTGTAGTCTTTGATGATTTTTTTTAAGTATGCATCCATATATTATTTGTACAATAAAAAATAAGAAAACTAATGAAGGGGAGAAAAACAATGTGGCCTAAGTTACTGATGGAGCTTCCCAGGTAGGTCAGTGGTAAAGAATTTGCCTGCAATACAGGACACATGGGTTTGATCCTCGGGTCAGGAAGATTCCCTGGAGAATGCAGGCATGGTAACCCACTCCAGTATTCTTGCCTGAAGAATCTCATGGACAGAGGAGCCAGGCGGGATACAGTCCATGGGGTTGCAAAGAGTCGCACACAACTTAGTAACTAAACAGCAACAATAATATCTGCTCTCCCCACTCCTACTCACTAGAGACCTGGAAGTTCTAACCACTGCAATTAGGCAGTAATAAGAAGGATGAGCTATCTGATCCTTAGAGCTAGCTCAGTAGCTATCAGTATAAGCTACTGATATCTCTGGCACATATATCAGAGATAGATTGTCCCAATATTTCCACTTTTGTTCAAAATTTTCACACCTGTAACTCTGCTAGGACTCATTATTTGATGTAAGAAATTTCCTTTATCCAGTCCATCAAATATCCACTAGCATGAATGGCTATGCAGCCACTCTTTTTAAATATATTCTAATACATGCACCTGCCCTCTCACCATCACCTTCAAACCCCTTATCAAAAAATCATCAGAGTGGACTTCCCCAGTGGTTCAGTGGTTAAGGCTCCACACTACCAATGCACGGGGGTGCAGGTTCAATCCTTGATCAGGGACGTAAAATCTCACTTGCTGTGTGGAACGGCCAAAATTTCTTTTAAAAACTCATATTTATTTTATTTCCTCAGGGGTGAGGAAACCCAGAATCTCATAAAAAGCCAAGGCCATTGTTATAATGAACCAAACATCTGAGTTAGAATACAGTGAGTCAGCCAGTTAGAATGACTGAGTCTGTATTTCAAAACCTAGGTCTCACTGTTTTGTGTATTCTGTGGTTTTACGTGTATGTGTTTTAATTCATTTTTAAAACTAGGTTTTTGCTGCTTCTTTACAGATATGTTTTTCTGCAGTGCATACAATGATTGATAGATCGATACTCACATGCATACGTGCATACATAGATGTGAGAGAGAGAAACCTCTGAAAACCTTTAAACTTTGAGATCCTAGAATTAATAGAAGTGTAAAACACAATTTTCATGCACAAATATTGGTCAAAGAAAGGATATGTCTTCAAAAGGCTTAGTTTGATATTCCAGGAGTATTCAGATAGATGCATTTGATGTTACACAACCTACTATCTGGAGCAATGAAGCAGCAGGTTTCATATTTCAATCTTGGAAATTCTTATTCACAACAACTCACACTGGGAAAACCATCCTGGGTTATAAAAACGTAATTCCCTTCAAAGACTACCTGTTTCTTTCCCTAAATTACATTAAAAGAAACTTCCAATATAAATGGAATTTCACAACTTTCTTTGGATAGGTGGTAAAGGATGATGGCAATACTACTGGGAAACATGCAGAATTAAAGGGGATCTGGTGAGGCAGGTATGGTCTCATATATTTCAGCAAGGAGGCTTGAGAACTCTCTGAGATTTAATTTGGTCACTCCAACTGCAAACAACATTTATACACACACTTATGTGAATTGTTGGCATATTTACTGCACACTGTATTCTTACATCTAGAGATGAGAAAGGAGGGCTTCTCTGGTGGCTCAGTGGTAAAGAATCTTCCTGCCAATACAGGAGACATGGGTTTTATCCCTGATCCAGGAAGATCCCACATGCTGCAGAGCAACTAAGCCTCTGCACCACAACTATTGAGCCTGTGCTCTAGAGCCTGGGAGCCACAACAAGAGAAGCCCCCACAATGAGAAGCTCCCGTACCACAACTAGACAGTAGAACCCACTTGCCTCAACTAGAGGAAAGCCTACACAGCAATGCAGACCTAGCACAGTCAAATAAGTAAAGAAATAAAATCACAGAGATGAGAAAGGAGTGTAATTACAACTGAAAACCAAGAAATAAAAGAATACGCAATGAGATGAAGGAATCCAGTCAACAAATATTTACTGTTGGCTCATGGAAGGATTGGCAGTGGAAGGGAAAGTACAAAGGAGTTTGGAGATGAGCTCTGCTCTCAAGGAACTTCCATCTAGATCCAGAGTAAAGATAAGTCTACATGAAACATGTAGATCAGTTAACTGCAAAAACTAATTTGGGCTCTTATAGAAATTCAGATTCCTGGGCCCAACTTACAGAATCAATCTCTACTAGTATTGATCAGAAATCTGTATTTTTAACAACCTCTTCCAATAATTCTGATCATTGGCACATTTTCAGAACCACTGAAGGAGAGGCAACACAGAAAGGTACATAAAGAAGTGCTAGATAATTTTTTTGATGGGGGAGAGGAGGGAGAATCAAAATGCTTTAGGAAATTGGGGAATAAAAGGATCTACAAGGCAGGAGTGATCAGGAAAGGCTTCCCAGAGAAGGGAGACCAGAGCAGCTCCATGAAGGATGGGTATGATTTGAACTGGCAAAGAGGAAAAAGGGATGGCATTTCAAGATGAATGATATAACAAAGACTGGATGTGAAAAGGACCAATTCAGAGTACAGCAACAGACCACTGGTTGCAGGGAAGCCACTGCTGAGAAATAAGAGTGGGGGAAGATTGGACTTATCTGAGGAGATTAGGATACTGTAACTAGTACACCAAGGATGCTTACAGCAAAAATGGTTCCTCTGGGCATCATAATTGTGACTGTCTTTGCAACCAGACATTCCTTGGATTGCAGGAAAGACAATGAGATATGAGATAGGCAAGGAACCTGGGAATAAATGGTAAATGCAGTGTCTTCTTTGGAGGCACAAGTGGTCCCAGACGCCACTCTAACTCTTCAAAACCATCAGGTGATGGTTCTGAACCAAATGTTTAAAACTTGTCAGTGGTTTCCCATTTTCCTTAGGGTAAAGTTCAAACTTTTTAACGTAGTTTTAAAGGTGCTTTATGATCTCTTCCTTTTCTTATCTCTTCCACCATGTATGTCTCCACTCCTCTCATTGCACTCTATGCCCCAGTTATATTAAACTGCTTTCTGTCTTTCTCCCCCAGCTACGTTTCATCTCCCTATCTCTTCTCTACTCTACCATCTTCTTGGCAAATAATTTCCTATTAAAATTGATCTCCTCCAGAAAGCCTTCCCTGAAACTCAGATTCTATATTCTGTGTCCCTCTTATTTCCCAGAGCACTTTGTACTTCCCCCATTACAGTAGTCACCATAATCTATTATAAATACCATCTATTTGTATGTTTCTTTTGCTACACAGGGTCCTGACATCAATTAGGTCACAATATTTTCTGTTCACTTTTGGCAGCTGTAGTACTTAGAAGAGTGGCAAGGATATTTTAGCTGCCCAATAAACATCTCTTGAATGAATTCATGGATTTTTAAATTAATTTATCAAATTAATAGGTAAAACTAAATATTACTGAGACAAGTCAAATCATCTCCTACACAGCCCTTTGGCTGGACCAAACAGACAAAATCAAACTTCCAGGCATTTTACAATTAGTTAAAGAAACCCATGCAAACATTCTGTGCATTGGCCCTTTTCTCCAAAGCCTCAAGAGTGATTCAGAACTTTCATTTCCCCCGTTACAGTATCAGTGGTCAATGAAGAGATGGCTCAAACAAGAAAAAAATCTTCCATGAACATGCAGGCAATAAATGAAACCCAGTTCATGATTACCTGCTCTCCACCACATAACCCAACACAAAACCTTGCTTCCCCAAATATTACTGATCGGTCAAGAGCTGTTGTCACACCTACACAAAAGACTCCAGCACCCATCCTTCTAATATAAGAGAAGCCAACACTCCTGCAGAACCCGATTATTTTATGCTCAGATGTTACAACACTCATCTGGTTTGGTAATAAGGTTTCAATCTTTGGCTGATTTGAGCTCAGTTGCCTCTCATTTGGTAAAAGTATGACTGAGAAAAACCAGAAGTAATACTCCTTAGCAGTTTTAGTCTCCTGTTAAAGACTCAACACCCTCTAACATCAAATGAGAAACCACTTGATATCACAGAGGTGCCCTGATTAAAGTTAAGGCCATACACAAAATATTTCAATTCATTCCAGAGATCAATTTAAAAGTGAGTGGTCATTTGCTTCCACAAAATAATGTAAAGGGAAAAAAAAGAGAGAGAGTGACCTAAAAAGAGAGAGAGTGACCTAAAAACACTATTTTCATTGTTTTTTCAAACAGATTTACAGTGGGATGCTCAGCTAGTGAGTGTCCCTAGGGCTTGGTAAACAGTGTTATATTTATATTTGTCCTACCTAAATGTAAGTTCTTGGTAATAATACTGTTTGGGATGGTGGTAGGAGTATAGACTTTGAAGATGAGGTATTTCAGTTACTGCTCTTCCACTTTTGTATGTGCAAGCCTGAGGTTCAAAAAGATTAAATAAGATGGCTCAGTGTCCTCATATATAAAATGAGGATAATAGCAATGCCTACTTCATAGGGCTGCTGGGAGGATTCTATGGGATAAGGGGGAGATATTTGGTAAATGTGAGCCTATCTATGAGTTACACATTTTGTGGCTGGCAGTTTATAATAATTTTTATTTTATTCATTTGTTATTGCTTAATGATTTTGTCATCAGCCTGGCAGTATAGAGTACATGGGCTTTGCCATCAGATAGCCCTGGAGTCAAATCCCATTTCTGCTACTAGATGTTTTGCATTAGGCAAGTTATTCAACAAAAATGTATATATATACCTACATTCTGAAGTTTGGGGGAAGAGTGAAAAAAACATACAAAGTATCTACTGATCACAATGTGTGATACACTGAAAATCTTCAATAAATGGTGTGCCTGCTTAGTCACTCAGACATGTCCGACTCTTGTGACCCTATGGACTGCAGCCCACCAGGCTCCTCTGTCCATGGCGATTCTCCATGCAAGAATACTGAAGTGGGTTGCCATGCCTCCTCCAAGGGATCTTCCCCAACCAGGGATCGAACCCGAATCTCTTGTGTCACCTGCATTGCAGGTGGATTCTTTACCTGCTGAATCATCTGGGAAGCCCACAATAAACAGTAGCCATTATTATATTTCTATATTATTATTTTTCTATAATGAGATACACTAAGCAATAAACAATAAGGGTAGTTAGAAAAATTATAATGGCTACCATTTATTGAAGATTTTCAATGTATCAGGTACTGTGATCAACAGATATTTACATGTTTTTTCACTCTTCCCTGAAACTTCTGGAGGTAGCTTTTTTATTTATTCCTTTATTTATTTTATTAAATCTATGTTGTGCTGAATTCCATACACAGAGACCTCCGTGAGGCCAAAAAGGGGAAAAAAAAACTTTAGGGCTATTTCAAAAGCTGGTTTGGGCCATCTGATTTTTATAAAAAGTCAATTTAGTAAAACCAGTATGAAAGAGAGCAAAATAAAGCTGTCCATTCAACTCAATGATATTTGAGCAGCACAAACCAAAAAATAGTTGAAGAAATTATTACTATTTGGCTGATTGTGTTATCACAGTGTACACCTGGCCTAATGTTGACTTGCTCATTAACCTGAACTAATTATTTGATGCTATTCTATCTACGGCAAAGAATTTGCATCATTTTAGGGCTGCATGTTCTGATGAACAGAGCAGTTAGCAGGATATAGAGGAGAAAAACAACATAACCTCTGAATTCTCTTCAAATTGAGATTCTGTGAATCTCTAGAATCTCACTCAGCTTGTGACCATGACCAAGCCACTTTATCTCTCTGGGTCCAGGATTCTCCATCTTTAAAATGAGGGAGTTGGCACTAAGATTGTGGGATTCTACTTTAAAATTGTAGTCATTCTGCAATACCCACAAGGGCAGACAAGCTGAGACTCTTGCAGCTACTGCTCTTAGCAAAAGCAGCTCCAAATAAAGTCATGGAAAAAATTCTCTCCTTTACCTTTTCCATTGCTCTCCCCCTTCTCCAGGACCCGAGGGATTTGTTATAATGTCAGTGTAAAGTGATTACTAATATGCTCACCAAAATTCAAAAAGGAATTAAAAACAAATCAGAAGCCTCAATAAATGCCTTTTGTTCCAGAAAAAAGAATTTAATTTAATAAAAATAAACTCTGTTTTCAAGGAGCCTATGCTGATACTGCAGATGAGAGAAGTTACCTGCAGAAACACTCTCGAATACCATACAATTCAACTCCTTCTAATAATCCAAGCAGGAGAGAATCAGAGGCATGTTTCATAAGAATGGCTTGGTGGAAGAAAAAAATATCTGTTGAAATTTCTACATTAAATATGAACTAAACACTTGGCAGGAGACAAGATGGGTACTAGATATTTTTCAGTGCTTTTAGTGCTACCCAGTAAAATATTTATTAACCAAGACTCTACAAATACAAATTTCATATTTCCAGAATATTTCTTGCTACACTCTGGTCTAAAGAAAATACAGCCAGTTTTAGACTCTCTAATTAACCCTCAGAGGGTGACAACAATTGATGATGGTGAATGTCTGGTCTCCAGAGCATTTACATGCCTTTCTAGGTTTCTTTAGCCAAAAAAGATAATACACAAATAATACTGATATAGATAATATTTATACCATTTACATAATATGTATATTATGTTTCTATTATAATGTTTTCTAGATAATGTTTACTGAACACTTTCTCTATGCCAGGCCCTGAGCTAAGTGGGTTTTTTTATTTGTTTGTTTTTAATTTTTATTGGCATATAGTTGCTTTATTATTTGTTAGTTTCTACTGTACAGCAAGGGGAATCGGCTATATGTATACATATATCCCCTCCTTTTTGGACTTCCTTCTCATTTAGGTCACCACAGAGCACTGAGTAGAGTTCCCTGTGCTGTAACAGTAGGTTCTCATGAGTTATCTATTTTATACATAGTAGTGTATATATGTCAATCCCAAGAGTGAAGTCAGAGAAAAACAGGTATGATATATTAATGCATACATGTGGAATCTAGAAAAATGGTACAGATTAACCTATTTGCAAAGCAAAGATGGAAGCACAGATGTAGACAACAAACATATAGACATCAGCAGGGGAAAGTGGTGGTGGTTTGAATTGGGAGATTGTACTAAGGGTTTATTAAGCATGATCTTATATAGGAGATTGGTAATCAGGGGCACTCATCAGAAACCAGCAAGAGAAACCTACAGGGGTTAGCCAGGAGAAATTGGGATGGAGACTTGAGGTGTAAGTGCTATGGCATAAAAGATTATAGAATCTTAAAGATGGCTATGACTACTCCTATAGCCTTAGACCTCTCTTGGCTGTTACTCAGAAGGATTCCAGAGAATGTTACTACAACACTTTAAGCTTAGCTCCTACAACTAACCCCACAGAGCCCCTGGACCCTCAGGCAGCCATGCAGACTTAAAAGGTTATACTTCCTGGACCTGCCCTGATGCCTGGTTTGCCAGTATTTAACACCAGCCTGTCTTGCATTAAGCACAAGAGGAAACTGTGAGGCTAAATGGGAGACTATTACAGCAGTCCAGGTCAAAGAGGTTTAAGTTGGGCAGTGGCAGTGGAGTGGAATAGAAAGGAGTATATCTGAGCTATAATTTTGAGGATAGTAAAATTGGCATGTCTTTGGGGTTTTATGTTCACAGTGAATGGCTAATTGTTCCATCTGACTTGGCTGCTTTCTTTGTCAAACTGATGTATTTGTTTCAACATACCAACCAAAATAAATCCTGGTTTAGAGACTGGATTTCTTGCTTTTAAATACTTTTGGTGATACGTGGATACAGCCTAAGACACCACAATTCTGAAAAGAAGCGATGAAGAAGAGAGCATAAATATAAGTGATAATTCCATCCAAAAGTGCAGAAAGGCTACAGTGTGCCTTTACCTAAAATCTTGTTTCATAAAATATTAATAATCTCTAATGGAAATATTAACTATGATGCACATTGAGTGACACTCAAATGGCAACTGGCCAAGAAGAGAAAATTTTTAATACCGATACATTAAGCTCTCTGTAAAAAATTGTTTACTGCTAAAATTTGTGCACGAAAAATTAGAAATTGAACCAATGAAGCATATGCCTCAGCATATCTTTTTAATGAGTCTCTTGCTTGCATTAATTTAACTCACATTGTTATACTTTCATCCTCGCTGGAATGGGTTTTACTGTGCCTTATTTGAACTCCCAAAGCCAGACATTTAGAAGTAATCTGGATAACCAGAAGATGGCCTGGCCCATGCAGCCTAACAATTATTTTGATACCTAAACTGTCTCTCCAAGGCAAGTGACATCCAGAAGATAAGTAGATGAGCCAAGCAATCTTTGAGATATTTGAACATGGTGGTATCAAGAAGATTCGAATGTTTCTTTATTTTCCACTACCGCTATTCTCAGATGTTTTGCCCTTTGGGTCTGGCTTAATTCAATGTGCCTGTGTCCTGTTTGGAAATACTTACAGGTACTAGACACAGCTCCAGGAGATTTCTGGCCAATGAATCAACAACAAATTCAAGATTTTTTAAGAGATAAATATCATATACCTTGATAATTATGCATCAGACATTTATCAGGCAGTTATTAATTTAGAAGGCAACCCTTCTGTACTTCTTGACAGAACTCTTACTTGTTAGTTTAGTCAAGCAACTGTTTTGACACAATTTCTAACAAATTTCAGTTGTTTTGATGCCCATCCTGGAAAGAGGACCCCCTAGGTACAGGCTGTCACAATTATCATAACGAGTTGACATGGTTAGTCCTAAGGTCTGGCTTTCAGGGAGATTTCATTTCCAGATTTCATTAAACTAGCCGAAAGACACATCTTTTCTGTTCTAATGTCCGCCTACAAACCCGTAGTTATAGTAACCAGGAGCAAATGCTCAGCCTCAAAGGATTATCAGGTTTGAAGTAGTGAACTAGATTTGGCAGCTTCTCTGCTGTCAAAGATGCTTAGGGACTGACACGCAAAATAGTCCGCTACTCTTTCTCTTCCTTACTTCGAAACGACAGTTGAAATGCCCACTTTCTGGGGAATGCCAGTCTGTCTTCCATGGACCCCCCCAAAAGCAGGCAGCAAAGAGACAGAAGAAGTAGTATGTCAGGTAAGAAAATGTACAGGGTTGATGGTTTCTATAGAAAAGAATATAAAGAGAAGCCTCCTTGTAGAAGCCAGGCCTAGAGCTAAGCTGTGGGGGATGAGTAGGATCTGACTTGGCAGAGAGGAACACATAGTGAAGGCAAGGTGTGAGCAGAGGCCTGGAAGAGAGTGAGAGTATCACATGGCAAAGAGCCAGACCAGGCGAAGCAGATGATCCATATGGCTTTGAGCAACAAAAGGTGGTAGTAAAGATTTCTCCAGAAGGCCAAGATTCTGATTCCAGAACTTTACACAAGGATCTGACTTTCCATTTCCATTTGATTCAGTCCCAGGGATGTGAAATTTGATTGAGGCAGAACCTTAGGTCAAGTAATGGCCCCCAGAGCTCTCCAAGTCCTAATACCCAGTATGTAAGTATGAAGATGTTACTTCATATGTTAAAAGACACCTGAAATGAGGAAATTATTCTGAATTAGAGACTACAGATCTCTTCAAGAAAATTAGAGATACCAAGGGAACATTTCATGCAAAGACGGGCTCAATAAAGGACAGAAATGGTATGCACCTAACAGAAACAGAAGATATTAAGAAGAGGTGGCAAGAATACACAGAAGAACTGTACAAAAAAGATCTTCACGACCCAGATAATCACGGTGGTAGATCACTCACACTCACCTAGAGCCAGACAACCTTGGATGTGAAGTCAAGTGGGAAGGAAGTGAGAAGTGGGAAGTCAAGTAGAGAAGGAAGCATCTCTAGGAACAAAGCTAGTGGAGGTGATGGAATTCCAGTTGAGCTATTTCAAATCCTGAAATATGATGCTGTGAAAGTGCTGCACTCAATATGTCAGCAAATTTAGAAAACTCAGCAGTGGCCACAGGACTGGAAAAGGTCAGTTTTCATTCCAATCCCAAAGAAAGGCAATGCCAAAAAATGCTCAAACTACCAAACAATTGCATTCATCTCACACACTGAAGCAGCAGCAGCACACGCTAGTAAAGTAATGCTCAAAATTCCCCAAGCCTGGCTTCAGCAATATGTGAACCATGAACTTCCAGATATTCAAGCTGGTTTTAAAAAAGGCAGAGGAACCAGAGATCAAATAGCCAACATCCATTGGATCATCGAAAAAGCAAAAGATTGCCTAAAAAACATCTGCTTTATTGACCATGCCAAAGCCTTTGACTATGTGGATCACAACAAATTGTGGAAAATTCTGAAAGAGACAGGAATACCAGACCACCTAACCTTCCTCTTGAGAAATCTGTATGCAGGTCAGGAAGCAACAGTGAGAACTGGACATGGAACAACAGACTGGTTCCAAATAGGAAAAGGAATACATCAAGGCTGTATATTGTCACCCTGCTTATTTAACTTTTATGCAGAGTACACCATGAGAAACGCCGGGCTGGATAAAGCACAAGCTGGAATCAAGATTGCCAGGAGAAATACCAATAACCTCAGTTATGCAGATGACACCTCCCTTATGGCAGAAATTGAAGAAGAACTTAAAGAGCCTCTTGATGAAAGTAAAAGAGGAGAGTGAAAAAGTTGGCTTAAAGCTCAACATTCAGAAAACTAAGATCATGGCATCTGGTCCCATCACTCCATGGCAAATAGAAGGGGAAACAGTGGAAACAGTGTCAGACTTTATTTTGGGGGGCTCCAAAATCACTGCAGATGGTGATTGCAGCCATGAAATTAAAAGATGCTTACTCCTTGAAAGGAAAGTTACGGCCAACCTGGACAGCATATTAAAAAGCAGAGACATTACTTCGCCAACAAAGGTCTGTCTAGTCAAGGCTATGGTTTTTCCACTAGTCATGTATGGATGTGAGAGTTGGACTGTGAAGAAAGCTGAGCGCCAAAGAATTGATGCTTTTGAACTGTGGTGTTGGAGAAGACTCTTGAGAGTCCCTTGGACTGCAAGGAGGTCCAACCAGTCCATTCTAAAGGAGATCAGTCCTGGATGTTCATTGGATGTTTCACTGATATTGAAGCTGAAGCTCCAATACTTTGGCCACCTGATGCAAAGAGATGACTCATTTGAAAAGACCCTGATGCTGGGAAAGATTGAGGGCAGGAGGAGAAGGGGACAACAGAGGATGAGATGGTTGGATGGCATCACCAACTCAATGAACACAGGTTTGGGTGGACTCCGGGAGTTGGTGATGGACAGGGAGGCCTGGCATGCTACAGTTCATGGGGTCACAGAGTCGGATATGACTGAGCAACTGAACTGAACTGAACTGATTCTGAATTATCTGGATGGACTCAGTGAAATCACAAGCATCCCCATAACTGAAAGATGGAGATGGGAGACTCAGAGTCATAGTAGATGTGATGATGCTGGCAGAGGTTGCAGTAATGTGATTGCTGGCTTTGAAGACTGAAGGTGCTCCTGAGCCAAAAACTACAGGCAACCTCTGGAAACTGGCAAAGGCAAGGGAACTGGTGCTCCTATAGAACCTCTAGAGGGAATATAGCCTTGCTCACACTTGGATTTTAGCCCAATGAGACCCATTTTGAACTTATAACCTCCAGAAGTATAAGATAATAAATCTGTGCTGTTTAAAGCCATAAAGTTGGTGGTATTTGGTATAGCAACAATAGGAAACTAATGAAAGAGGTCTGATAAATAATATCCAAAAGGAACTAAATCAGGGCTTATGTGATCTGATATCTATCTCCTAGGCCACATGGGTGGGAAATGACAAGAATAGGCACCAAAGGTGACATCTGGGGACTGAACGATCAGTGTATTAGGAACCAAGACCCCGTGAAGTGACTGAGAGCTAAAAGTACAAATTTCAGTAGTACAGATAACAATTGGAGTATCAAGTAAAGCACCTGCTAATTGTTCTACAGGTAATCCATGCCAGCCCGTTATTTTAATCATCAAAACAAGACTATATAAAATATGTTTTCAGTATCCCTATTTTACCTAACTCTGTGTTGCAGATGAGAAATCTAAGTTCAAGGGAAGGGGTGGCTAGGACCAGGGAGAGAGTCAAGGGCCCATGAATGGAGGGAAAGGAAAGTGTTAGGCACTCAGTCGTGTCAGACCCCATGGACTGTAGCCAGCCAGGATCCTCTGTCCATGGGATTTTCCAGGCAAGAATACTGGAATGCATTGCCACGCCCTCCTCCAGGGGATCTTCCTGACCCAGGAATAAAACCCAGCTCTCCTGCACTGTGGACAGATTCTTTACTGTCTAAGCCACCAGAAGGGGCCATGAAAGTAGACTGAAAATCAGGGTGAGGCTCCAGTACTAGCAAGAAACTGTAGTACTAAAGAGAAAACTAAGAGAAAAATTTTGAGGGAGGGGCTTAAGAGGAAAGAAGGGCTGAGATTCCACAGACACGTGTATGCTCAGGACTCATGCCAAATATGCTGGGTCCAAGGACGCAGGGCAGCTTAAGTCAAACTAGGCCTTGCCTCTTTGTGGGTTGAAAGTTCAGTGGGGATGAATACAGCTGGTTGTAGGCAAAGGCTACTAATCTTGAGGCATTCCAGTCTATTGGGCTTGGAAGGGATGATCTCAAAAGCAAACTCCGGCAAAAAAACTCAAGGTACACTGACAAGTACTTCAACTCCCTTCATCCTCATGTCTTATCATATTTCCCAAAATGGACTCTGTGCTCCAGGCAAACCAATTCCTTTGCCTCCTTTAAGGATTTGCCCCCCAAGAAACAAGCAAAACATCCTCTAGTGAGCAGAGAAGTTCTAAAAGAAAATCTCTAGCAGGTAATGGATAATTGTTCTTATAGACCCCAAACCATTTCTACTGAGTTTTTGCTCCTCCCTAAGTTTTTTTCTTCTTTGCATTCTCTTTAAGAACCAATCCTGGTCCTCAGGGTAAGGGGTATGTCAACTCATTTAAGAATTAAAACCAAAGACCCTCCCCCCGCCAAAAAAGAAAATCCTTTGAACTAAACCTTTTCCAAACCTGCCTCACCCACATGCAATCCTCTGAGTTCTAGCCTGAGGGCCATGATCTAATTCCAAGCTGATGGAGAGGGCTGCAGACACTGGTATCTCTGAGCCCAAATGGATCTACCTTCCTGACTCCCTTTAGCATCAGCATCACCTCAGGGGCATTTCTGATGACCCATGCAATGGCTTCCTCCCTCACACTGCAGAGCACTCTTGTAAAAGTGGGCCCATAATAATTTGACAGTATAACAATTCTAGATCCATGGAATAACCAAACATACAAAGAAAGAGCTGCTTAGCTGCTAAGTTGTGTCCAACTCTTTTGCAAACCCATGGACTAGCCCACCAGGCGCCTCTGTCCATGGGATTTCTCAGGCAAGAATACTGGAGTGGGTTGCCATTTCCTTCTCCAGGGGACCTTCCCGACCCAAGGATCAAACTGGAGTCTCCTGCATTGGCCGGTGGATTCTTTACCGCTGAGTCACCGGGGAAGCCCACATAGAATGTTGCTGCTGCTGCTAAGTTGCTTCAGTCGTGTCCGACTCTGTGCGACCCCATAGACAGCAGCCCACCAGGCTCCCTCGTCCCTGGGATTCTCCAGGCAAGAACACTGGAGTGGGTTGCCATTTCCTTCTCCAATGCATGAAAGTGAAAAGTGAAAGTGAAGTCGCTCAGTCGTGTCTGACTCTTTGTGACCTCATGGACTGACTGTAGCCTACCAGGCTCCTCCTTCCATGGGATTTTCCAGGCAAGAGTACTGAAGTGGGGTGCCATTGCCTTCTCCACCACATAGACTAGTCAGCACTAATTCTGAAAAGACTTCCTTAACCCTTAAAAGCTGGGTCAACTGTCATTGGTGTTCAGTACACCCAGAAGGGCCTCAATTGAGATTATGTGTAGTTACAGAGCTATACTACAGGACTGGAGAAAACAAAATTCATGCAACTTTAAATAGTGTCTAATTACCACACTACACTACCTGTAGTGTACTATGAAATAATAAACTTAGAAATTCTGTGTAATTATCTTATGAATAGCCTAATTATATTACATTGTATTCTCTGTGTATGTAAAAAGGATTCATTTGTTAAATTTAAATCAACATTTTAAATCCTGTTTTGGCATTGCCTCATCTTTTAAATACACAAGTTACCTCAAAACATAGATGGGAGATGCTTAGCTCTCTCTCAGCCTCTTCAGTTCAGTTCAGTTCAGTTCAGTTCAGTTGCTCAGTCGTGTCCGACTCTTTGAGACCCCATGAGTCGCTGCAGGCCAGGCCTCCCTGTCCACCACCATCTCCCAGAGTTCACTCAGACTCACGTCCATCAAGTCCACAATGCCATCCAGCCATCTCATCCTCAGTCTCCTCTTCTCCTCCTGGCCCCAATCCCTCCCAGCATCAGAGTCTTTTCCAATGAGTCAACTCTTCTCATGAGGTGGCCAAAGTACTGGAGCTTCAGCTTTAGCATCATTCCTTCCAAAGAAATCCCAGGGTTGATCTCCTTCAGAATGGACTGGTTGGATCTCCTTGCAGTCCAAGGGACTCTCAAGAGTCTTCTCCAACATCACAGTTCAA